>NW_024412415.1:32683317-32797161 GCF_014898765.1 Herpailurus yagouaroundi | reverse complement strand
AATAAATAAACGTTGAAAAAAAAATTTAAAAATAAAAAAATAAAAAATAAAGTGGGTTCCTTGTGACAACATGTAATTGGATTATGTTTTTTTGATCTACTCTGACACTATCTGGCTTCTAATTGGTATATTTCAACCATTGACATTCAGAGTGATTATTGACATAGTTGGGCTAATAACTACCACATTTGTCACTGTTTCCTATTTGTTGTCTTTGTTCTTTATACCTATTTTCATCTTGCACTGTCTCTGCCTTTTGTGGTTTCAGTTGAACACTTTATACGCTTCCATTTTCTCTCCTTTTTTAACATATCAGTTATACTTCTTCTTAGTGGCTTGCCCTAGAGGTTGCAAAATAAATTTATAACTAATCCAAATTCACTTTCGAATAACACTCTATTACTTTCTAGGTCGTGTGTGTGCCTTATAATAACAAAAGAATTCTAATTCCTTCATCTTGTCCCTTGTATCATTTCCGTCATTCATTTCACTTACATGTAAGCATACATAAGAAAATATGCATATGTGGTATATACATACACATACATAATTAAATACATTGTTGCTGTTATTATTTTGAGTAAACTATTATCTGTTTCATTAATTAAGAATAAGGAAGGTAAGTTTTATTTTATCTTCATTTACTCCTTCTTCAACACTCTTATTTTCCTTATGCAGATCTGAGTTTTTGGCCCATATGATTTTCCTTCTCTCTAGAGAACTTCTAAAAACATATTTTGGAAGGCAGGGGCACCCGGCAGTCTCATGAGGTAGAGCATGTGACTCTTGATCTCGGGGTCGAGAGTTCAAGCCCAATGTTGGGGGTAGAGATTACTTAAAAATAAATAAACAAACAAGTAAACTTAAAAAAAATTCTTTTTTTTTTCTGCAAGGCTGTTCTACTGGCAACAAATTCCCTCAATTTTTGTTATCTGAGAAAGTCTTTATTTCTCCTTCACTTTTGAAGGATAAGCTTGCAGGGTACAGAATTGTAGGTGGCTAGGGTTTTTCATGTTGTTGTTGTTTTTTTTTTCTCTCTCAACACTTTAAATATTTTACTCCACTCTCTTCTTGATTTCATGGTTTCTGAGAAGTCAGATGTAATTTTTATCTCTGTTCATCTATTGGTGAGGTGGTTTGTCCTTTGGCTTCTTCTGGGATTTCTTAATCTTTGATTTTTTTTTTTTAATTTTTTAAAAGTTTATTTTTGAGAGAGAGAGACTTTATTTTTGCACAAATTGGGGAGGGATGGAGAGAGCGGGACAGAGGATCCAAAGAGGGCTCTGTGCTGGCAGGAGAGAGCCCAAGGAGGGGCTCATACTCACAAACCATGAGATCATGACCTGTGACAAAATTGGGAGCTTAACCCACTGGGCCACCCAGGTGTCCCATGCAGTTTTGGTTTTTTTCCTTTATAATTGAAAGTGATATGCTGAGGTAGTTTTTTGGCATGGTGTTCTTTGAGCTTCCTGAGTCTATGGCCTGGTGCCTGACATTAGTTTAGGGAAATCCTCAGTCACTATCATTTCAAATATCTCCTCTGTTTCTCTCTTTCTTCTCCTTCTGATATTCCCATTATAAGTATGTTATACTTTATGTAATTGGCCCACAGTCCTTAGATACTCTGTTGTTTTTTTTTTTCCTTTTTTCTCCTCGCTTTTTAGGTTTCAAGGATTCTCCTGATACATCCTCTACCTCAGAGATTCTTTCTTCGGCCATGCCTGGTCTCCTAATGATCCCATTAAAGATATTTTTTATGTCTGTTACAGTGGTTTGTTTGTTTGTTTGTTTGTTTTTGTTATTATTATTTTTTTATCTCTAGCATTTCTGTTTGGTTCTTTCTTAGGATTTCCATTTCTCTGCTTACACTGCCCATCTGTTCTTGCAGGCTGTCTCCTTTATCTATTAGAGCCCTTAGCATATTAATCATAGTTGTTTTAAATTCCCAGTCTGATAATTCCAACAGCCCTGCCATGTCTGATTCTGAAGCTTGCTTTGTCTCTTCAGAGTGTGTTTTTTGCCTTTTGGTGTGCTTCGTAATGTTTTCTTAATAGCTGGACATGATATACCGGGTGAAAGGCAGGGTTTTATTAGTCCTTAAACAAAATTAGTTTTTAAATTTTAATGTGATATACTCTGTACAAGGAAAAAAAGGTATAGAAAAAAGACTGAAAGGAAATATGTACAATGCTGTTGAACAATGGTTGCTCTGAGTGATGTGTTTATGGGTGATTTTATTTTCAGCTTTTTTTTCATTTTCTGTACTTTACACATTTTCTGGAAATGCCATGTGTTACTTTATAATTAGCCATGAAAAATGGAAAAGAGATATAAAGGTCCTTTTAAAAACCCACTGTCAGATTCAATCTTTAAAGAACAATGTGCCTACTCCCCTCTTGCCTGACGTTTAGAAACAATATAAAACACTCTGAAGCACCATTTAATCCTATTACTTTCCTGGACCTCTCACAAACCAGGGGATGATCCTTTTGGCTCTTTAAAATAAATCTCCCAAGGTCATGGGGCTTGTCTGTAACAGAGGGGGATGAAACTCCCAGGCCAGTGCTCCTCCCCCTACACCATCTGGCACCTCGGAATTTCATTAAAGACTGCACGAGCTAGCCAAAAAGCCAAATGTTCAAATTCATCTTCTTTCTAAGGGAATATTACTCCCTTTTAGAATCACTCCACTAACAAGCTACTGCCCCCTCTCCGGGCCTCAGTTTCCTCCTCTGTGAAAGGAGGGCACTGGGTTGTCCCAGCAGATTCCAGGTTCTTAAGACACCTGTGGTCCCTGGTCTTCTCCCTACCACCTCAAGGGTCTGCTTCTTTCTGTTATGGCCCTAGGGAGGCCAGTGCCCATCCCGGTTCTGCCGTGAACTCATCTGTTGGGTGTCCTTAAGCAAGTCAGTGCTGTCTGGGGATCTGTTTTCCCATGTGTACAATGAGGGTTTGGGCCCAGACCACAGATTTTCACATTCTGGGTGATGCGGCCCTAGAGTCCTGGGGAGGGGAGGGTGAGCAGCTCTCCACGTGTCTGTTTTGCATATTGGGGTTCTGGGTAAGATTTCTTCTGAAACAAGGATGTGTTGCTACAAGCCTATTTGGAAACCACTGGACCAGGAGACTCTGCAATTCCTTTTCCAGGACTGACATTCTATTTCTCCAAGAAATAGAGCAGCAGAACCCTGGGTACCAGGGTAAAAGAGTGGGGAAGAGTCCCCTGGGCTCTGGCAGCCCTGCTTCCCCAGCAGGGGCTGAGCTACTGGGAGCAGGAGAAGCAAAGATGGATACTTCTAGATGGTGTTAAGATCGAGATGCTCAAATAACTCAGCCTACCCGGCCACTTCTCCACACCCCCCCCCCCCCCACCAACTTCTCTTTCCGTCACCTAGGCAACCAGGCGGGGCACTGGGCCTGCAGTTCCTCCTTCCCCCTCCCTCTCACCCACTCAATCTGCAGGCCGCATTCCCACCCCACTGTCTCTGCCCACAGATTCTCTGGGTCTGGAGAGGAAAGTTCCACCTCTAGGGCTGCCTTTTGTGAGCATGGAAACCAGATTCCAAGCAGGAGGCCCCTAACTCCTAAAATAATCCTGGTTTGCATGCTGAATTTGACTGCTTTCCTGGCAGGCATCTTGCAGGCAAAGGGTCTGACCTTGCCAAGGCAGCCTGCGCAGAGCTCTGGGAGGTCTGAGACAAGGGCTCATTGGGACAGGGTGAGGGGTGGGGTGGGGTGGGGGGAGACCAGGCCCAGGGAGTGGGGGCGGAACAGAGGGGTTGCCCCTGGTGCTTCTCTGCTCCAGGTGGGAGGTCAAGGACAAAGGGTCCTGGGGTTTAACTTACCCCAAGTTATCTTTGCCTCCAACCTGCCAGAACTTGAGCTGGCCTGGCCTCCCCCCCCGCCCAAGACTGGGGAGTTGGAAGGGAGAGACAGAGACAGGAGGCTTTGTAGAGGCGTCTTGATGAGATTTGTGCCTGTAAATTACCCAGAAAAGTCCGGGGTTCAATTCTGGGAGTGAGCTGGTGTTCTGAATACTAAAGGGAAAGCACTAAGCTGGACCAAAGCTCAGGTATAAAGGGCAGCAGGACCCTAGCAAATCCCAGCTACTGAGTGTCATCAACAGTTAAATGTGGAGAAAGTGTGTGGACTAGAGCAAAGGTCAAGTATCACTAGGAACTGGAGCTAAAAAATTCAGCAAGTTGCAGGGTACAAGATCAATGCCCCCAAATCAGTTTTATTTCTTTTTTTTTTTTTAATGTTTTTCAATGTTTATTTGTTTTTGAGAGACAGAGACAGAGCATGAGTGGGGGAGGAGCAGAGAGAGAGACACACACAGAATCCGAAGCAGGCTCCAGGCTCTGAGCTGTTGGCACAGAGCCCGACGTGGGGCTCGAACCCACGAACCATGAGATCATGACCTGAGCCAAAGTCGGACACTTAACCAACTGAGCCACTCAGGCGCCCCTAAAAATCAGTTTTGTTTCTATACACTAGCAATTAACAACACCGAAAGGAAATTAAAAAAAAAACAACCCCAATTCCATTTATAATAGCATCAAAGAAAAAAAATTAGAGAGTATGTTGGAACTCTCTGTACCTTCTGCTCAATTTTTCCATAAAACTAAAACTGCCCCACAAAACAGTTCATTAATTTAAAACTTTTCAGGAATAAATTATAACCAAGGAGATGCAAGGCACACACTGTAAACATTGCTGAAAGAAAATAAAGATCTAAATAAATGGAAAACATTTCAGCTTCATGAATCTGAAGACTTAATATTGTTAAGATAGCAATACTATGCAAAGCAATCTATGGATCCCACGTCATCCCTATAAAAATCCGAAAGGCTGTTTTGCAGAAATGGACCAGGCTATCCAAAAATTCACATGGAATTGTAAAGGACTGAAAGTAGCCAAAACAATCTTGAAAAAGAACCAGGGGCACCTGGGTGGCTCAGTCAGTTAAGCATTTGACTTTTGATTTTGGCTCAGGTCATGATCTCACGGTTGGTGAGTTTGAGCCCCACATCGAGCTCTGCACTAACAGTGCAGAGCCTGCTTGGGATTCTCTGTCCCTCTGTCTCTCAAAATAAATAAACATTTAAAAACAAAAAGAAAAAGAACTGAATTGGAGGACTCACCCTTCGTGATTTCAAAACTTACATAAAGCTACAGTAATCAAAATAGTGGGACTGGACACCTGGCTAGCTCAGTTGGTAGAGCATACAATGCTTGATCTCGGGGTCATGAGTTCAAGCCTCACGTTGGGCATAGAGCTTACTTAAGGGAAAAAAAAAAGAAAAGAAAGAAAACTGTGGAACTGACATAAGGGTAGACATATAAATTAGTGGAATAGATTTGTGAGTCCAGGACAAAATGCATACATCTAGGGTCAATTGATTTTTAAAAGATGTGAATTGCATTCAATGGGAAAATTGTGGTGGGAAAACCAAATATCCACATGCAAAAGAATGAAGTTTGAATCCTACCTCACACCATATTAAAGAATTAGCTCAAAATGAATCAAAGACCTAAATGTGAGAGCTAAAACATAAAACTCTTAGGAGAACATATGGGTAAATATCCATGACCTCAGATTCAGGAGTGTTTTTTTTTTTTTTTTTCTAATGACACCAAAGACACAAGGAATAAAAGAAGAAAGTGATAAATTGGATTTTGTGAACATTAAAAACTTACGTGCATCAAAAGATACTATAAAGAGAATGCAACGACAACGCATAGAAGGAGACAAAATATTTGCAAATCATATATCTGAGAAGGGACTCATATCCAGAATATATTAAAAACTCCTACAACTCATCAGCAAAAAGCCAAACAACCCAACTGAAAAATGGACAAGGGATTTGAATAGACATTTCTCTAAAGAAAATATACAGTGGCCAATAAACACATGAAAAGATACTCAAGATGGTTAGTCATTTGGGAATGCAAATCAAAACCACAGTAAGATACCACTTTATACCCTATAGGGTAGCTCTAATTTTTTAAAAATAAAGAATAAGTATTGACAAGGATGTGGAAAAATCAGAACCCTCTTGTCCATTGCTGGTGGGCAGGAAAATGGAGCAGCCACTATAGAAAAAACACTTTGGCAGTTTCTCAATAACTTGTGACTCAACCATTCCTCTGTTGGGTGTTTACTCAAAAGAATTGAAAAGAGGTGTTCAAACAGAAACTTTGTACACAATTGCCCACAGCGGTATTATTCACAATAGTAGAAAGGCTCAAATAGCTCAAATAGCCATCCACTGATAAATGGATAAACAAATTGTGGCATATCCACACATGAAATATTATTCATCCGTAAAAAGGAATGAAGCACTGATATTATGCTACCTCAAGACTGAACCTTGAAAACATTATGCTAAGTGAAAGAAGACCGCCACAAAAGACAATGTATTGTATGATTTCATTTTTAGGAAATATCCAGAATATGCAAATCCACTGACACAGAAAGTAGATTGGTGGTTGCCAAGGGCTTGGGAAATAGGGTAATAAGTGATTGTTTAGTGGACATGAAGTCTCCTGTTGGGGTGATGAGAACATTCTGGCACTATATAGTGGTGAGTATTGCACAACATTGTGAATGTACTCAACGTCACTAATGGTAAATTTTACGCTGTATGTATTTTACCATAATAATAAACCGTTCAATGAATTAGTTTCCAAAAGAAAACCAACTCCCTAAAATTTTTGCTCACCTCTCCGAAAACCAACAATTTGTTTTAATAGCAAGCTATTTTGTTCAAGTATGAGCTTATGCAGAAACTCCACATCTAAAACAGACAAAAGTGGAGGCCTGGGGCGGAGGGAAGCCTGTGCCCCTTTTATCTCATATGAAAGTCCCTCAGCAAAAGGACAGTTTCGGAGATGCCTTCCAGCCTCGATCTTCTCAGCTGGAGGGACTTGGTAAATGTGTATTGAAAGAACACTCTGCTGAAGCCACCAGGATTAAAGGCTCCTGGATTGGTGACCATGCCGGGGTCTCAGCTCTGGTCTAAGTCCACTGTGGGGTTCTGGCCAGAGCCTGCTGAACTCAGCACTGGATGGCATGCTTTGAAAAGATGGCAAAATGAACTGGTAGTGAAATCCCAGAGAAGGTCTGGGTAGGGAGTAGGTAGGTGTGATGCTTTAAGAGTCAGGGGCTCTGGAACCAATGGGCTTTGATTCCTCCATCAACACTTATCAGCCATTTCCAGGAGGTTAAGTTCCCAAACTGTCCATCAGAAATAAATAATACTACGAACGGCATGATGGTGGTATGAAAATTAAGTACGTTAATTGGAGTAAAGTGCTTAGAACAATGTCCAGCACATAGAAAGCTCTCAGTAATTAATCTTGTTTTCATTCTAGAACTGTAGTGGTCCGTTTCACCATCTGACTCAACACAGTCAAGCCAATGGTGACTGAAAATGTCTCACCCAGAAGGGCCTGAGAGATGGCCTTGGACCACAACTCACCCTCCATCCAGGTTTCTCCTATAGTACACGTGGCTGAGGCAAACTGATGGATTCTCTCCAAAGTGTCTGCATAATTCCATTGTTTTGATTGTGTTTCAAACTGCTGGTCTTAACTCACTGGTCTTGAAATTAACGGAGAGTGTTGTGAGCAGTTACAAACATTTCAAAAACCGAAGAAAGGAAAGAATAGAACGGAAAACAATCTAAGTGCACCATGGATAATTAGGGTTAAGTATTAAGTATTGTTTGTTGAAGTTTGCTGCTGTGTGCGTGTGTGCACGTGCTAGTGAGCACTTGTGTACTAGGTTGCAATGTGTATTTCTTACTAAGGGTTGCAGTTTAAAAAGTTTGAAGGCTGTGGTCTAATAACCCCCAAGGACTTTCTGAAAGCCCCTGAGCTGAGCCAAGGGCCTCCTATTCTTCTTGGGGCAGTAGATCTGATTCGGTGGACAGAACCAGGCAATCTGCCCATCCCCCAGCGAAGCTGGAACTGTGACCTGCGCTGCCGACTGCAGTCAGGAAAGAGGGAAGATTCTTTAACTGAAAGGTGGGGAGATTCCAAGGGCAGGAAAGGTGGCCTGATACTTGAATTAAGTCATCAGAACTTGGGAATACTCCCACACCGCTCACTCCCACCCCCCCAAACACACACTGGGATCATTTAAGCACAGACCAAGGTGTTCACCTGTCTCTTTTCTTTTTTTTTTTTTTTTCTTTTATTTTGAGCGAGAGAGACAGAGAGCATGAGCAGGGGAGGGGCAGGGAGAGGGAGAGAGAATCCCAAGCAAGCTCTGCCCTGTCAGCACTGAGCCTGATGTGGGGCTCAGATTCATGAACCATGAGATCATGACCTGATCTGAAATCAAAAGTCAGACACTTAACCCACGGGGCCACCCAGGTGCCCCTAGCTGTCTCTTTCATAACATTTTGTATTTTCCAGGCTACCGTATTCCCCAGAACTGTTTTGTGGCCACAGAAGTACCCCCCACCTCCCACTTTTTAAATGACCCATGCAGACTCACTCCAGGACCACTGGCTTTCCTGCTCTCCCTACTCCCTCCCCTCCCAGGTATGAACTGCTCCACTGGCTCCAGTTCCTCCTGGCAGCTTTGACCCCTCTGCAGCCTCCCCTCCCCCACACCTCCTACCCCCCACTCCAGCATGGACGACTAGCACCGCCTCTCTACATACTAACTTAGGAGAGGGGGTTTAGACTCTTCAGAGGCCTGGAATCATCGCCATAGTCCTGGCCAAGAGCTGCCAGCTTTGTGGAAGGGGGCTTCTGGAGACTTCACAGCTGGGGATGTATCCTGAGAAAGGGGTGGAGGAAGAGTTGGAAGTGTTGTTGAAAATGTGGGCACATGATACACCTAGACTCCCATTTAGCATTGGTTAATCCAGGATTAAATGAGCGGGGGGTGAAGCTGCCTTCTAGCGCTTGGGGCTGCAAACCTCTGCCCTCACTCCACCCTCACTCGGGTCCCTGGCTGGAGCCCCGCAATTCTACGAAGCCAGGACATCAAAAGTCAAAAGGAAGGAGACTTGACCTCAGCTGGGGAAGGGTATTATTTGAGACTCAGTTTTTAAAGATCATCCATGTGCCTCATAGAGGGTTCATCAAATCGGAGGCTTTAAATTCTGTCTTTATAACGACATGAGTGTCACCCACGTTGACTGCAACTTTGCTTTCAACTGCCTGTAAGGCATGACTCAGCCAAAGTCTGTGGACCAGGCACTTTGGCTACTCAAGTTCCATCTTCTTCACCTGCAAAATGGTTCTAATCGTGTCTTTCGCTGGGGATTGCAAGGATAAAATAAACTAACATGTAGAAACACCCTAGTACAGTGACTGAAGCAAAATCAGCATGCCGCATGACCAGCTACCACAAACATCCTTACGATATCACAGTTTATAATTGGGTTGAAATATCGGTGAAAACACGCAAAGTGAAACCACCCATAAACCAACTATGCTTAAAAAGGAAACTACACTAAGACTTACAAGACCCCACTTTCCACTTCCCAGATTAACAGTTTGCTGTGTATTTATTTTTTTCCTTCAAGTTTAAAGGGACCCACCCACTGATCATTCTCTCTCCATGCTTTTTAAGAACATTTTGTAAATGCTTATTTATTTTTGAGAGAGAGAAAGAGAGGGAGAAAGACAGAATGAGCAGGGGAGGGTCAGAGAGAGAGGGAGACACAGAATCCGAAGCAGACTCCAGGCTCTGAGCTGTCAGCCCAGAGCCCGACGCAGGGCTTGAACTCATGGACGGCAACATCATAAGCTGACTGAAGTTGGACACTTAACCAACTGAGCCACCTAGGCGCCGCTTAATTATTTATCTCCTACTTATTTAAAAAATTTTTTTAATGTTTTTTTATTATTTTTTGAGAGAGACAGAGCATGAGCAGGGAAGGGGTAGAGAGAGAGGAAGACACAGAATCCGAAGCAGGCTCCAGGCTCTGAGTTGTCAGCACAGAGCCCGACGCGGGGCTCAAACCCACAAACCATGAGATCATGACCTGAGTCGAAGTCAGACACTAAACGAACTGAGCCACCCAGGCACCCTGTCTCCATGGTTTTCTTAGAATACAGAAACTGATTCATGCTATCTATTTGTCTAAATTTTCAACTTGCTTTTTTCACTTAATATGTCATGAACAGTGTTTGGGTGCAGCATTTCCTTACTCTGCACATCTTTTTTGTTTTTTCCCAATCTGATGGGCAAAAGATAGCATGTCATTATTATATGTTGCATTTCTCTGACTAAAAGAAAGGTCAAGCATCATCTTATGTCTTTTGGAGGTTTGTGTTTTCTCCTTTGTGAATTGCCTATTCACACCTTAACCTATTTTTTCTATTGGGCTTTTCATATTTTTCCTTATTCAGTTGTAGAGTGTTCTTTGTATAGGAAGGACATTTACCTTTTGTCTGTCACATGTATTATTTTCCCTACTCTATCATGTGCTCGCTGACTTTACTGATGGTATCTTTTACCACTGCATAATTTTAGATATATGTTTTTTAATGTTTATTTATTCTCGAGAGGAAGAAAGGCAGAGTGTGACCGGGGGTGGAGAGTTGGGGAGCAGAGAGAGAGACACACACACAGAATCCAAAGCAGGCTCCAGGCTCTGAGCTGTCAGCACAGAGCCCGATGTGGGGCTCAAACTCATGGACGGCAAGATCATGACCTGAGCCAAAGTTGGATGCCCAACCGACTGAGCCACCCAGGTGCCCCTCACAATTTAAAATATTTTGTGTAAAGCATAAGAGACTGTTAAAAACTGAGAACAAACTGAGGGTTGATGGGGGGTGGGAGGGAGGGGAGGGTGGGTGATGGGTATTGAGGAGGGCACCTTTTGGGATGAGCACTGGGTGTTGTATGGAAACCAATTTGACAATAAACTTCATATATTGAAAAAAATATTTTGTATAGTTGGATAGATTCATTTTTCCTTTATGGTTTCTGGATTTCTTTGGGGGCTGTTTAGAAAGCCCTCCTTTTTTGGCTTTCCTGGGCCCACAGCTATGTTCTCCATCCATTCCCCGGCGACAGCTGGCAATGACTGCCCTCACTGAGCCCTGTTCCTCCCTCATGCCAGCCCTTTGGGCTCCTTATCTATCAACACGGTGTCATAATGTCTGGTGCCGGGAAGTATTACATCGTGCCAGAAGAACAGGGAGAAAGGAAAGAGTGGAGGAGCCAAGACAGGCTGAGAAGGCAGTGAGAGAAGTAGGAAGGGAGATGGTGGAACTGAATGTTTGAGGAGCAGAGATGAGCAGGAATCCCATAACCGTGGCCCGAGCACCTGAGTCATGCTAGCTGATACCCTGAGAAGGAATTTTAGAGCCAACAGCATCCTGGAAAGGAATTTCGTTTAACTTTTTTTTTTTTTTTTTTTTTTCCCAAAAGCTATTCCATTCTTTACAAGCACCACGGAGTGGCTGGTCCCCACACCTGAGAGGCAATATAAAAACCTCCTGCCAGACCCGAAGTGAAAGGAAAAGAAATTGGAAAACAGGACCTCAGTTCAAAAATATGTCTCCTCTTCCATGAATTTTAATGTATATTCCAGGCTCCGTAGATCAAATGCTTACATTTTAAAAAGATCAAGGTCAAGAAAGTCAGGATACTTTGGTGAAGGCGAGCCTGAGTTCCTTACCTCCCCACAGTTCACCTTGCTAAATAAGCAAACAGAAACAGGCTAGGCAGCCACTTACACGAGAGCACTATTGTCTCCCCTTTTTGAAAAAAAAAAAATTTTTTTTTAACGTTTATTTATTTTTGAGAGAGACAGAGCGTGGATGGGGGAGGGGCAGACAGAGAGGGAGACACAGAATCTGAAACAGGCTCCAGGCTCTGAGCTGTCGGCACAGAGCCCAATGTGGGGCTCAAACCCACGAACCACGAGATCATGACCTGAGCTGCAGTTGGACGCATAACCGACTGATCCACCCAGGCGCCCCCTTAAAAAGCCCTGGAGGTAAACGGGGCTTGGTTTAGGGGATCATGCAGCTCTGATGCCTGGAGCCCTGCCAAATGGCCCCTGGCATCTGTTGCTCAGACTCGCGACAAAGCTAAGCTCTGCTTCTGCCATTACCATTCCTACAGCCTTGCTCTGTAGCAACTGGGCTTCTGCCCCCCACCCTCTCTCAGCACCTCTGTAGGCTTCTGCCTCCTCCCCTGCTTCATCCGCAGAAGGAGCCCTCTTGAGACTCACATTCGAATACTCCGAGAGAGAGAGAGAGAGAGAGAGAGAGAGAGGCTGAAGGGTTCAGTTAGTTACAGGTGTCCTTCTGGGGCGGCTGGTCAACCCACAGCTGGCTGTCCTTGGGTTTGCTACCCGCTTTTCCTCCATAGTGGCGGGCTCAAGTAGCCAGCTTTCCCCAAAAGGAGCCCCACATGGGCATTAAAGCCTCAAGAATAAAAGTAAGCTGCTTCCCCAGACTGACTCCTAGCAGCACGCCCCGCTGCAAGCCTTGACCTCTGGCCGCCCAGTGTACAGCAGACGAGCAGCAGTTAATAGTGAAGGGAAATGGAAGACGAGAAATCACTCACGATCACTAGCCAAACATAATTTATATTTATTATTGTGTTGGCAGCTCGATTTTATTGCAGGGAAGCTAGGGAGGAACAGAGCCAGTGAGGGTTTCCACACGAACTCCCACCGCTGAGCAGGGCTACTGGGCTTCCCGTTGCTCCGGAAGCCAGGAGAGGACCAGCATCCTGACCCCTTCGGTCCATCCTGCGGGCTGGGACCCAGGCCTCCAATAAGGTCAAGGTAGGAATGGCCTTTCCTGTTTTCCCCAGTGGCTCCAGCAGCGGCTCCCCTGTGCTCAGAGTCAATTCAGACCTTCTTGTTGGGCAGGTCAGTGTCAAACTGAGCCCCTCCCAGCTTGCTGAGGAAGTGAGTGACCAAATTAGACCAGTCTTCACAGCCACGTCCACTGGAGAACTGGTTCTTCTCGAAAATCCTGATTCTTGAGCTACAGGGTTGTCCCAGGACCACCAATAATTCTGATGGGGGTGGGGCCCACTCGAGTCAACGTTACTAATCAACCAATATTTATTAACATTTTGACATATTTCGGCAACATCGATCACTTGCCACCACTACTCATCAGAAACAAGTCACAAGGCAGAAGGTGGGGGGGGGGCGATGCAAATCCATCTCTTAAAGAGAACATTACTCAAACATTGGGGGACGTATTTTACACCCGCTGTTCATCACAATAACAACATCCAAGATACTGTGGTTATATAATGGAAAAACCTGAGGAGGACTCGACCACCAAACATGGTGAAATCTCCCAAGCATGCTGTGCTCTGTCTGAAGACAGCGTGTTAACAGAAGGGGGCTTGTTTCCAAGGCATCTATGAAAAGATAGCTCAGAGGGGTACATACTGTGCAGAGAATGGTAAAGCCAGTGGACGCAAGTTATCTGATAAAAGGAGAGACATACTTGGTTGGGGGAAAGGGAACGATCAGGTCTGGATGAAACATGTCAGCATTATCTCTTTCCCCTGGGTAGGAAATGCCTTCTGGGAAAGCAGTATCCCAGCTAGTTGTATTTCAGTAAATGTAAAGAATCACTTCCTCTTTTTTTTCCTTCACATTTTTATTTAAATTCTAGTTAGTTAACATACATTATGTTGTAATACTGTTTTCAAGAGAAGAATTTAGTGATTCATTACTTACATATAACATCCAGTGCTCAACCTAAGTGCCCTCCTTAATACCCATCACCCATTTGCCTACCCCCCATCCACCTCCCTCCATCAACCCTCAATTTGTTTTTGTTTTTAAATATTTTTTTAAATTTTTTTAACGTTTATTTATTTTTGAGACAGAGAGAGACAGAGCATGAACAGGGGAGGGGCAGAGAGAGAGGGAGACACAGAATGTGAAGCAGGCTCCAGGCTCTGAACGGTCAGCACAGAGCCCAATGTGGGGCTAGAACTCACGAACCACGAGATCATGACCTGAGCTGAAGTCAGACAGTCAACTAACTGAGTCACCCAGGTGCCCCAACCCTCAACTTGTTCTCTATCGTAAAGAGCCTCTTATGGTTTGTTTCCCTCTCTTTCTCTTCTATTGCCCCCTCCCATAGGTTTATCTGTTTTGTTTCTTAAATTTCACATATGAGTGAAATCATATTAGTATTTGTCTTTCTCTAACTGACCTATTTCACTTAGCATAATACACTCTAGCTCCATCCACATCATTGCAAATGGCAAGATTTCATTCCTTTTGATGGCTGAGTAATATTCCATTATATATATACCACATCTTCTTTATCAGTTGATGGACATTTGGGCTCTTTCCAAGGTTTGGCTATTGTTGGTAATGCTGCTATAAATATCAGGGTATATGTACCCCTTTGAATCTGCATTTCTGTATCCTTTGGGTAAATACCTAGTAGTGCAATTGCTGGATCATAGGGTAGTTCTATTTTAACTTTTTAAGAAACTTCTGTACTGTTCTCCAGGCAGCTGCACCAGTTTGCATTCCCCAAAAGTACAAGAGGGTTCCCCTTTCTCCGCATCCTCACCAACAGTTGTTTCTTGTGTTGTTAATTTAGCCAGGTGTGAGTGGTATCTCATCATGGTTTTGATTTGTATTTCCCTGATGATGAGTGACTTTAAGCATCGTTTCATGTCTGCTAGCCATCGGGATGTCTTCTTTGGAAAAACGTCTATTCATGTTTTCTGCCTATTTCTTAACTGGATTACTTGTTTTTGGGGTGTTGAGTTTGATAAGTTCTTTACAGGTTTTGGATACTAACCCTTTATTAGATATGTCTTTTACAAACATCTTCTCCCATTCCACAGGCTGCCTTTTAGTTTTGTTGATTGTCTCCTTCACTGTGCAGAAGTCTTTATCTTGATGAGGTTCCAAGAGTTCATTTTTGGTTTTGTTTCCCTTGCCTCTGGTGATGTGTCTAGTAAGACGTTGCTGTGGCCAAGGTCAAAGAGGTTACTGTGTGTGTTCTCCTCTAGGATTTTGGCAGTTTCCTGTCTCACAGTTAGGTCTTTCATCTGTTTTGAATTTATTTTTGTGTATGGTGTAAGAAAGTGGGCCCGTGTCATTCTTCTGCATGTTGCTGTCCAGTCTCCCCAACACCATTTGTCCAAGAGACTTTCTTCCATAGGATGTTTTTTCCTGCTTTGTCGAAGATTAGTCGACCATATAATTGTGGGTCCAAGAATCGCTTTCATTTAATGTCAATTAATTGCTAATTTTGGATGCCCATCAGTGTCCTCTGAGAGTGGCTAACGTGAGATGGGCCTGGGCATTTCCAGACCTGCAAAACTGAGGACTAAATAGACCCATGAAAGGAGAGATCCATGCTGCAGGGTAATCACCGCCTTGCATGACACCCATATCTCGCCTTGCTTTTGTTCTTGCAGGGACCCTTCTATAAAAATTCATGTCCCTTTTGCTTCCTTGCACCCCTGAAAGCAAGATGATCACCAGTAGCCACGTGTGGATTACTGGAGCCACGTGTGAAAATTCAGCCGGAGTTCTTGCTCGTGTGGCATCTGCTCAAACCAGCACGGTCTGATCTGGAAATACAACCTCAATAGGCACCGCGAGTGTTTCTGTCAGTACACGGAGGGTATAGACTGTCAATTTGGACTAAATGATCTTCCTTAGGGAGAAAACAAGATGCAGGACATGTAGACGGGTGTATCAAGTATGTTATTTCTTGCGATTGAAAGAGAATGAAAAAATGTGCATGAATTTACAGAAAACTAGTGAAACGATAAATAAACACGGGTACTTCTTGGTTAAGGGGGAAAGGGTGGATGGGGATGGAATGAAAGTAACACTTTGCAGTGTGTACTTTTTTTATATCATTTAGATTTTAGAGCCATACAAATGTACTGTCTACCCAATAAAATAGAATAAACCAAAGCAAAACAAAACTTTAAGGATGAAAAAGGGAAAACAACATCCCTATGAAGAAATATTCAGCATTGAGCATTGAGAATAGATATGTCTCTTTGGGTACTCATTGACTTCCTGCTATTGGATAAGGCAAGATGTATGAATTACTATGTTTCTTTTTTGTCCCAGTTGCCTGATAGAGCAGGGCAAAACTTAGTGCTTTGCTACAGTGTCTTTCTCTTATATAGATTTCTAGTATAAATCCACCCCTGTCTTCTACTCAGTCCAGGGCGACTGCTTGCCTAGCTTTTGTTTAATTTATTCTTCTTTCTGGCTTTCAGTGTAGGCCCACTCTAATCCCTTCTGAGGCAGAAATAGTAAAAAAAGAAGGGAATGTAGGGCCCCTGGCTGGCTCAGTTGGTAGAGCATGTGACTCTTGATCTCTGGGTCACGAGTTCAAGTCCCACGTTGGGTGTAAAGATTACTTAAATAAATAACACTTAAAAAAAAAAAGAAGAGAAGGAATAAACATAAGAAGAGAAGGAATAAACATAAAAGAAGAGAAGGAATAAAATACTTGAGATTTAAGACAAGAAAGGGGACTTGCATGTTTTTGATAAAAGTTTAAAATTCTTTTCAGAATATAATTTGTTCAGTGTCTACTAATCTTGTACATGTCTTGGATTCAACACATTCTAGGAACTTGACTTATAAAAATACCTTTAAACATGTGTAAGATATAAGTACAAAAGGAATTCATTGTTCACTACAAATACTGGTGAAAATTTGTAATCAATATAAATGTCCATCAACAGTGCAGTGGGTTAAGTGAATTACAAGAAAACGTGCAATTGCTTTTCTTTTTAATGTGTATTTATTTCTGAGACAGAGAGAGAGTATGAGTTGGTTGGGGGGGGGGGGGACGCAGAGAGAGAGGGAGCCACAGAATCTGAAGCAGGCTCCAGGCTCCAAGCTGTCAGCACAGAGCCCAGCGCAGGGCTCAAACTCACGGACCGTGACATCGTGACCTGAGCTGAAGTTGGTCGCTCAACCGACTGAGCCACCCAGGCGCCCCAAACATGCAATTGTTAAAAGGAGTGAGGCAGACCTGTGCTTACTGACGTGCAAGAAAGATCAAGTATGGAACAATCTGTACAGCGACAGTTCTCAAACTTTTTGGCCTCCGGGCTTTTTTATATTCTTATAAATTAACAAGGATATCCCAAAGAATTTTCGTTATGTAGCTCTGTCTATTGGTATTTACCATACTAGAAAATTAAAACTGAGACATTAAAAAAATGTGCTTAATAATTTATTTAAAGTAATAACAATGAGGGGAGCCTGGCTGGCTCAGTGGGGAGAGCATATGACTCTTGATTTCGGGGTCATGCGTTCCAGTCCCACATTGGGTGTAGAGATTCCTTAATAAATAAATAAAAACTTAAAAAGAAATAAAGTAACAATAATGAACTCATTACATGTTTACAAGAGTCATATCCTCTTTATGAAAATGAACTATATCGAAACATAATTTAGTGAGAAGGCTGGCATTGTCTCACACTTCTGCACGTGTGTTTAATCTGTGCCTTACAGAAAGAAGACGGCTGTATTCTCAGATCTGCTTCTTCTACATTTAATCTGTGTGATGTGTTGTCCCGGTGGAAGTACAAGAAGAAAATCCAGCCTCATATACATGTGTAATTGGAAAAGGGAAGATCATTTTAATAGCCTTTTCAGATCATCGTGGATATTTTCCTTGGATAATTCACCAAAATATAACAAGGGGTGATTTCTCAATGGGTAGTTGTAATGTGGATTCTGAAACACCATCAGTGAGATTCTCCTATTCTGTTGCATTAAAATCCATTGGTTTGAGGGTGCCTGGGTGGCTCAGGGGGTTAAGCACAGGACTCTTGATTTTGGCTCAGGTCATGATCTCATGGTTGTGAGATCAAGTCCAATGTAGGGCTCTGCGCTGGGTGTGGAACCTGCTTAAGATTCTCCTTGCCCTCTCCCTCTGCCCCTTCCCCTCTGTCACATGCACTCTCTCTCTCTCAAAAAATAAAATAAAATAAAATCCATTGGTCTGTCTTCCACTTTTTTTTTTAATGTTTATTTATTCTTGAGACAGACAGACAGACAGAGAGAGAGAGATCAGGGGAGGGGCAGAGAAAGAGGGAGACACAGAATCTGAAGCAGCTCCAGGCTCTGAGCTGTCAGCACAGAGCCCGACGTGGGGCTCGAACTCATGAGCTGTGAGACCAGAGCCAAAATCAAATGCCCAACCAACTGAGCCACCCAGGCGCCCCTATCTTCTACTCTGAATGACTATTTTACCCACACATGATTTTGTAACATTGGTCATTTGGAAAATGTCAGCTCATGGAGTTATGCAGATCTCTCCAATATTGACCATGTTATTAACAATACCAAAAATCACATTTGTTAATATCACCACCCATCTCACCACTCAAGTCTTTAAGTGTTGGGAAGTTGTCCAGGTCATGACATAAGCCATAGTGCACCCTTTGAGAACTGCTGATGTCATGAACAATCCCTTTTATGTGTAATAACAAAAGGCTGCTGCTCAAATTTGCACCGAGCTTTTATTTTTTTATTTTAAAAATGTTAATTTATTTATTTTGAAAGAGAGGGAGAGTGAGAGAGTGTGAGCAGGGAGGGGCAGAGAGAGAGAGAGAGAGGGAGGGAGAGAACCCCAGCAGGCTCCACACTGTTGGCTCAGGGCCCTATACAGGGCTTCAACTCAAGAACTGAGAGATCATGATCTGTGCTGAAATCAGGAGTTGGACACTTAGCCGACTGAGCCACCCAGTGCCCCTTGTGTAAAAAATTCTAATTTTTGCCTGAAAGCTTGAATGTCATCATTAGTTATAAACACTGCCAGTTTTCCTTGAAGGGACAGGATCTTTTCATTCCGTTTTGAGAAAATGTCTGAAAAATTCCCAAATCTGAATCACCAAAGATCACCATTTAGTCATCACCTCAAGTAAGGATGGTGTTCCGTGAAAAAACCAGTGGAATTCAGTTTTCAAGTCCAACAATTCATTGCAAACGCCCTTCTCCCCAGACGGCCTGCGGAATGCAGTGAAAGTGCTCCATGGGTGCTTCTCATGGCATTCGACAGGACCTTAAAAAGACAGGTACTCCAAGGTTGAAATTTAACAAAATGAATCATCTCTACGGCTTCCAAAGACATTCTTAAAGAAACTGGTGTTTCCGTTGGGGCGCCTGGGTGGCGCAGTCTGTTAAGCGTCCGACTTCAGCCAGGTCACGATCTCGCACTCCGTGAGTTCGAGCCCCGCATCGGGCTCTGGGCTGATGGCCAGGAGCCTGGAGCCTGTTTCCGATTCTGTGTCTCCCTCTCTCTCTGCCCCTCCCCCGTTCATGCTCTGTCTCTCTCTGTCCCAAAAATAAATAAAAAACGTTAAAAAAAAAAAAAAAAAAGAAACTGGTGTTTCCGTTATTTCGAGTGTGTGGGGGTGACGGGTTACAATGACCGTTAGGAGAGTGTGGGGCTGTCACCTCTTGATCTAACACACGAGCAGTTCTACTCAACTTTTGCTTTTTGTAACATCAATGCCAATGTCAACACTGTGGGGGGAGAAACACACACACACACAAAGCTGGGGCGCCTGGGTGGCTCAGTCGCTTAAGCCTCAGACTTCGCTGATCAGGTCATGATCTCGAGGTTCGTGAGTGTGAGCCCCGCGTCGGGCTCTGGGCTGACAGCTCAGAGCCGGGAGCCTGCTTCGGATTCTGTGTCTCCCTCTCTGTCTGCCCCTCCCCTACTCGTGTTCTGTCTCTCTCTGTCTCAAAAATCAATAAACACTAAAAAAAAAAAAAAAAGAAAAAAGAAAAAATTGTAAAAAAGCAAATAATGCCTTAGTATTATCATTAAACATTGTTTTGGCATTGTGGATCCTCTGTAATGGTCTCAGGGACCTTCAGGAATTCATAAGACCACCCTTTGAGAACGACTGATGGAGTATATAATCCCTCTTCTGTTAAACGAGAAAAAGAAACCAACGAGATACACACAGAAGTGCTGTGTCTACCTCTAGCAATTGGAAGTGATAAAGTGATGTTTACTTTTTACTTTATATACTTTTCTATTTTTTGAAGCCTTTACGATGAGTATGTATTTCTTAAGTAATGAAAAACACTAAAGAAAAAGAATAAATGAAATTGAAATTATAAACAACCATTACCACACACTCCAAGAACGTAAAATGCCGGTAGAACTATTCTCATATTGAAAATATGAAGAGATTAGATACATAAAGCAGGGGGCTTAAATTATTAAAAAAAAAAAACCAAAAAACAAAACAAGACAAAACGGGAAAGCTCGCCCTGAGAAATACCTCATTTCCCACAGGGCTGGAGGAAGGAAGTGCTGCTGTGTATGAATGCTCGAGGCACCCACCAAACCCAGGTAACCGAAATGAATAACCCTGCTGATGCCTTTAGATGCAGTTTGAAAATAAATCTAAAACACATTCTCTCCAGAAGACAACAGGGTTAGCCTTGAAGAGTGATTTGACACTTTGGAAAGCTCGCGGCTTCCTTCCCAGAGGAAGGAGAAAATCAGACACCCGACCCAGGGCTTACATACAAAGCAGCTGCCATGGTTTTCTTCAGGGCCTTACGCCTCCCAGCCCTGTGCCCTCCTCCTTCCAGACGGAGCCCCAGTCACCTTGACTGGAAGGATCCAGTGCCCTTCTGATCTCCCCTCCTCTGCCCCCACTACCTAAGCCTCTTTCTTGGTGTCAGAACACCATGATATCAGTCATCCACGCCCTAGCATAAATGAATCTCCATTACCACCCTTGCTCCCTCGGCGCATTTGCTGGTTAAGCTGATCTGCAAAGCTGCTTCTTTCTGCTGTGTGACATCAAAGAAGCTACTGCCCCTTTCTGGGGTCTGTAACCTGAGTGGGTTGGACTAGCGACCTCCAAGGTGGCCAGTGCTCTGGAGCTCTGTGACTGAGCTCCTTTAACGCAGGGTGGTGTTAACTCAGGAGGCTTTGGGAACCGGCATCTTGTTTTCAGTTCCCGAATTAAAAGAAGATTCAGAGGAAGCTCCACACACACTCCCTGCAGCGTGCCCCCTCCCCCTTCTCTTCCTCATGACCTGTGTCTCCAGGGGGAAGATCAAACAAAGAGGTTGCAGAGGGTGGTGGAATGCTGTGTTTGGTTAAATCCCAGGCTGGTTATGATTACAAAGTTCCTGCGACTGGGGAGACGCAATGGGGAATGTGGTGGGAGGGATTCAGACCTTCGAGAATGCGCTCTGGCACACCCCCCACACCCGTGCACACTCTGCGTGCACTCGAGACCCTCAACACAACCGTGAGTTGCTAAAGCCTGTGTTCCAACGCCCACCGCATGTGTGCCCCCCCCACCCCCTTGTTTTTTCCACAAGGGCTGTTGCAACAGTAAGAAACTTCCACAAATTAAAGGGGCAGCTGAGGGACTTTCTGCTCTGGTTGTGTCTCAGTGTCTGTCTTCCTACACCTGTGAATTTGTCGAGGGCAAGCGTCATGGGTGGTTCCTCTCTTTACCCCCAACCCATCTCATCGCACCGGGCACATACCTGATGCCTCACAAAATGTTCTTCCATGAATAAATGAATGAATGGAGAAATGAATGCTACCACTAAGGTTGAAAGACATGTTTTTAAAGGTAATGGATTATTCCCCATCAGGTGTCATTACATCATTCAACACGTGATGCTGTCTCTATTTTCTTCACCATAATTTGCAAAGGACGGACCCTGGGGGACTGTTCATGTTAGCTACGGAAGAGCAAAATAAAGAGCTTGTGCTGGCACGTTTAGCTGTGCTATCCTAAGATCACACTAGCTCTCTCTAGACCTCAAATTCAACTCAAAAAGAAGGTTAAAAATACCAGCCTTGGGGCCGGGTGGCTCAGCCGGTTAAGCACCCAACTCTTGATTTCAGCTCAGGTCATGATCTCACGGCCATGAGATCGAGCCCGGCGTTGGGGTCCTTGCTGGGTGTGGAGACTGCTTAGGATTCTCTCTCTCTCTCTCTCTCTCTCTCTCTCTCTGCACCCCCCCCCCACCTGCATGCACTTTCTCTCTCAAAATAAATAAATAAACATTAAAAAAGATTACCAGCCTTGAGTCTATAGGGAAGCTATGAGACTCCCAAAGAATAAATACCATTTATAAACTGAGAAGCTCATTGAAGCCATAATGACTTTCAATTATTATTATTAGATAAGCCACCTAAGGCCCAGAGAGGCCAAGTGATTTGTTCAGGGTCACCCAGTGAGTTAGTGACAGACATCAACACCCAGTTGGTGCCTGACTTCCCCACCCCCTCGAGGACACATAAAAGGAGGAAGTCCTTTCTCATAATCATCCACCAGCCCCTTAGAGCACTTGGGACCATCAACTCAACAGGGCCTTCCGGAAACATTTGTAGGAAGATACCTGGCTAGGGTGAGGCCAGGGTCACAGGCTCAGGCTGTGCCCATCAGATAGCTTTGCTGCCTTCTGGGTACACTGCACCTGTAGACAGCCTGCATTGGCGGTGATGGGGTGGGCATGACAGTCCAGACACTCCTCCAGCAGGCACTGTCACTGTCCTGCCCAGATTCTCATGGCCCACCCTGGAGGCCACCGACAGCTGTGCTATACCATTTTCTGCACTCCCAGCCTGCCTCTCTCTACCTGAGGGCTTTCCCTAATAGCAGGAGCATGGGGCAGGCTGAGAGTGTAGAAAATCAATAGCCCCAGGTTTAAATGTCAGTCACTAAGGAACAATTACTGATGGATAACAGATTCTTGGCCCCTCAGAAGGTCCCCAGTGGGACTGAGCCTCAGTTGCCCAGAAGGATAACCTGCTCAGCAAAATATCCCTTAAGAGAATATTCACCTTAAGAGGTGACTTACCTGCCTTCCCTGTCTCGCATACCCTCTCTCTCACCTTGAATTCCGTGGCTCATCTCCTAAAAGAATAATTACCACCAAATCCTGCTTTAGGGAGATCCAGGTGAAGACAACTTCCCTTCACGCTCTCCAAGTGGAGAGATAGCCAGAAGGACAGAATATCTTATTCACACACCCACTCAACAAATCCATTCACTGGGCAACTTCCTCTGTGCATCTTCTCCGCAAAGGCAGACAATGTGAGATGATGAGGATGTCGAGGCGAAGCTGGTGAGGGGCTTAGCTGCCCGCTTGGCCCTTGGTTTGGCCTCAATCCCCAGTCAGAGCAGCTCTTTGAGAGGCAAGGCAAGGTCAAGGCCTTGCCTGAGAGGCAGGAGAACCGTCCCCAGGGTTTGGCTGGTCTGTTCATGCCTTCACCTATGCATTCATCACAAATTTTTGAGAGCCAACCATGTGCAAGGCCTTGTGCTGGGTGCAGATATGCAGCAGTGTGAAGCGCGGTCCCATCAGCTCAGGGCCTGCCGACCATGGGGTCTCGCACAAGCTCCTTTCCCTATCTGGGCTGAACTTGACGGTCGCTAAGGGCCTCTCCGGGCTCGAACATCTGCACCTGTAAGGCAGAGCCCCTGCCCTCCAGTAGCAGAAACTCTAGTGGTCCCTCCAGGGCCTGAATATTCTTCAATGTGACTCTCTGCACAGCATAGAGTGGTCGATGTCACAGTGCACAATGGGATTTCTTCCCTTAAAAGAAACATATAATGAAAAGGAAGTTTCATAAAAATATTCAACTTGGCAATAAAGTAACCCACTCCAGAATCTTCATGTAGAAGCTTCCATGATCCCGGATCCCATGTTTAGGGTCAGAGTACTCAGGGCCTAGCTGCAAGGGACATCTGCCCCAGTGGCCTGAGCACAGTGTTATTAACCCCTGCAGCACAGGACATCCTGGGAAAGCGGAGAGCAAGAGACCACACTCCCACTGCCAAAGGGACCTGGGCAAGGAGCTGTCACTACTGTGGACTCCAACCCAGGAGTCAAGTAAGGGTGTCCTACAGTCCTGGCCCCACGCTGGGTTCCCAGGACAAAGGTGACAGGGGAGAGAGAGGCAGGGGCACCTGCAGGGTAGACACTGTGGATCAGGATGGAATCATGAGAGTGAGGGGCCAGGCAGTAGGTTTGGCCAAGGCCAGGCTGCCAGGCCCGCCCGTAGCCCCTTGCCATCAGCTTCTCTGTAATTGGCAATGTTCGGCAGAATGCTCGGTCAGATGTCGTGGGAGGTAGCTGTTACCATTCCTCTTCGTAAAGACACTAGGAACAGAGTCGGTTTTGAGCCCAACTGTGGCTTGATGGTGGTGTGGTGGGCTTCCCTCCCTCTGTACTCCCTGTCCCATTCCTCTTATCTATACAATGAGTAGTACAACAGAATCTCAAATCCATCCCTACTTGTCCTCAAAGCCCATGATCTTAACCACTACGATACAGAGTCATTGGGAGAAATTATCTTCAGGGAGCCTTCTCTCTGTGCCTTTCTCCGGCTCCCCCAGCCCCAGCTGGCCAAGATCCTCTTGGTAGGCAGAGGCCTCCCGTTAGGAAGAAGGCAGCAGAAAATGAACCCATTCATACTAAAGTTTTGTGGATTTAACGTGTTCCCCATTCAGGCCATGAGCTCACTCTAGAAAGGGGAGACTGAACAGGAATGATATTTAAGAAAAATGGCCTAATTAGCTGTGTGACCTTGGGTTACTTACTCAGCCTCAGTAAGCCCCAGTATCTTCATCTACACCACGGGAATAATACTATCTTTGCCTTGTGGCTGTAATGGTTAAATGTGGAAAATGCCCAGAATATAATAGGCATCTACATATTTAAAATTAGAATTATAAGCTTCCTGAATTTACTCATGAAAGGAGGGGCTATCTTTCTTTAATGAATGACTTAAAAAAAATTCTTTTTAATGTTTATTTTATTTTGAGAGACAAACAGAGTGCGAGCTGGGGAGGGGCAGAGAGAGAGGGATACACAGAATCCGAAGCAGACTCTAGGCTCCGAGATAGTCGGCACAGAGCCCAACGCAGGGTTTGAACTCCGGAACTGTGAGATCATGACCTGAGCTGAAGTCGGACACTTAACCAACCGAGCCGCCCAGGCACCCCACTTTAGTGAGTGATTTTTAACAGGGTTGTCCGTTTTTAACAAGGTAGCCATACTTAGGGGCTGTGAAGAGGTGTCAGCGATAACAGGACTCTGAGAGGCCCCCCATTTGTAGCCCAAGCCTGAAAGGAATCTGAGGGTCGACAGAGATGGGGACCTGGACCAGAACAGCCTGTGTGGTTTAATCAAGGCTCCCAATACCATTAGCCTGTGTTTCTCTAAATTTCTACCAAGGAACTCTATAGTTGCAGAGAGGAATGTGTACTGCCAGGAGGTTTAGATAGGCATATGGAATTGGCTTTCTGCCAGTAGGAAATTTCTTAGAACACATTTGTGTTCTCATAAAAATTCCTGCAGATTCTTGTATTCTATGCCAAAATATATATATATTTAATTTAAATTTTTTTTTTTTTTTAAAAACCATGTCTCCCCACTCCCATAAAATCTTCAAACTGGTACTTCCAGAAGATACAGCGTGATCAGCCTGCAGCTTCACGCTCTGCCTGTATCTGCCACAGGCCCTCCTTCCGTGGCTGTGCACACCCAGCTTGACAGCATGGCTCAGAAACTGGAGATGACTCTGGCTGACCCCACCGTCTCTCTTGGCGCCTCAGGCCCAATCTGGCCTGCTCAGCTGCTGCCCACACCACATCCACAGCATAAATAAAACACGGGCAGAGTTACCACGACCACACATACACAGAAACCAAGAGGCCCGAACCACTGTTTGGGGAGGAAATGGGGCTTGAGAGACCTGGGAGGCATGGGGGCCATATTAGCCAGGGGTCTTAGGTGGTAAGCAACAGAAATGGACTCTGGGTAATTTACTCAGCAACAGTGATTTACTTCACCAGAAGATGCGAGACAACAGAGATCCGAAGGAAAAGTTGCAGCCCCAGGCTCCCAGAGGAATAGACAGGAGGGCGGTTCTAGGAACCTGGGAAGCAGACCCCAGAGGGAAGTCACCAGGACTAGGATGAATTAGCCCCAAACACTTTCTGTATCTGTATCATTTGCTCAAGATCCAACTTCCTAGGAGGAGGATCTGGTGGCATAACGGAGTGACATGACTCATCTTCCAGCCAGGGGATGGTCAGTCCCACCCAAACTATATGAAATGCAAAAGGGGTCAATTGCTAAAGCAAAATTATGCTATCATCAGAAAAGTGGGCACTGAATGCTGGGCAGCAGCAATTCAAATTTTTTTTTTTAATGTTTACTTTTGATCAGATGAGAGAGAGAGAGAGAGAGAGAGAAGATGAGGAGCAGAGAGGGAAACAGAATATGAAGCAGGCTCCAGGCTCTGAGCTGTCAGCACAAAGCCCAACACAGGGCTCAAACCCATGAACCACGAGACCATAACCTGAGCCAAAGTTGGACGCTTAACCAACTGAACCACCCAGGTGCTCCTGAGCGGGAGCAATTCATAGGTATGCCCTGCAGATCCTCGTCCAACTTGACTCCAAGGCCAGCCTGGCTGTCCCGCGCCCCCCCCCCCCCCCCACCAGGACTCATAGGTCATCTCTAGGGAGAGTGTGCCATCACCAGGTCACCACTGTCACCTGCTGAAGCTGACTCTTCCTTCCTCAGGACACAGAGCCTATCACCTTGGGCAAGAAGTTCCAGCATAAGGCACAAAGGCCATGGGGGATAGAAAGCCCATCTGGAAAGATCTTTGTCCTCAGCAGGATGACCCACAATCAGAAGCAGAAACATTCAAAGGAACAGGTTGCAGTGTGAGAGGGGAGGCGGACATGGCCACAAAAGGAGAACCCAGGAAGAGAGGCCTCTGTTCCTGTAGGCAGACTCACCACCCTCACAGTTTGGCCAAAAGCAGGTGTTGCCCTAGAAGTCTTTACTAGAGAATTCTTTTTTTTTTTTTTTTTTTTTAGAAAAGTATTTTGTTTTATTTTTATTATTTTTTTTAATGTTTGTTTTTGAGAGAGAGTGTGAGTGAGGAAGGGGCAGAGGATCCGAAGCAGGCTCTGTGCTGACAGCAGAGAGCCCCATGTGGGGCTCACAAACCCAAGAGATCACGACCTGAGTGGAACACACTCAACCGACTGAGCCACCCAGTTGCCCCTAGAGAAGTCTTGAGCCAGGCCTGGTTTGTCAGGCAGAATCTTCTTCCTGCAATGTCAAGAAAAGAAAAGAAAAGAAAAGAAAAGAAAAGAAAAGAAAAGAAAAGAAAAGAAAAGAAAAGAAAAGAAAAGAAGGAAAAGAGGAAGGAAGGGAAGAAAGAAAGAGAGGAAGGGAAGAAAAAAGGAACAGCAACAGCTAGCATACCAATATTCAAATCACACGTGTTACAAAACATTCAAGGGGCGCCTGGGTGGCTCAGTCGGTTGAGCGTCCGACTTCAGCTCAGGTCACGATCTCGTGAGTTCGAGCCCCGCGTCGGGCTCTGGGCTGATGGCTCAGAGCCTGGAGCCTGCTTCCGATTCTGTGTCTCCCTCTCTCTCTGCCCCTCCCCCATTCATGCTCTGTCTCTGTCTCAAAAATAAATAAACATTAAAAAAATTTTTTTTCAAACATTCAAGTAGTGCACAACTACGCAGTGTAAAAAATTAAAGTCTGTAGAATGACTCTTTTTTACTCCCCCCCAGACTCTGCAACTTGTGCCCACTGCATGGGATCTCCAAGTACCTGCTTCCCCCCTTCTCGTGGACAGCAAGAGGGGTCCCTGGAGTGGACGGAACAGAGGAGACAGGGCAGGGAAATTCCCACTGCTGTTCCAGACCTGAAGCCAGGGCTGAGCCGAGAGCTGGGGCTGTCTCAGACGCAGTCCTGCACACAGTAGCTGTTCCCTGGGCACACCCGGCAAAAAAGGAAGTGGTGGAAAGAGAGGGTGGGGGCAGGGCGCAGGAAGCAGGAAGGAAACGCAAGGAAATTAAAGTCCCCCTTCCTTCCCCATTCCACTTGTCTTACTCCCCCCAGAGGTAACAACTGTTACCAGCCCTTCCTTACTCAGTTACTTATATAAGGCAGGTAATCAGGTGAGAAATTAACTGAGTGTTATTTTCCCGTAGGCTCTTTATGAAATGATGAGAGAGTATTTTGCTTCTCCTCCTCTCAAGAAGGCCAGTCTGCTCGGTGCCCTGGAGAGACCAGGGCTCCCCCGTTGTCCTCTTCCATAGAAAGGAAGCCCTCCAGGGCAGGGTTTTGTCCTGTTTCTCCAGCACTTAGAGCATAGCTTGGGGAATGGTAATCACACGGTACATATTTTTGAATGAATGACGTCTTCTCTCTTATTTAACAACACCCCCTCCTTCAGATCAGATCAAGTTTGAGTAGGTTACCTTTCTTTCCAATCAACAACCTCCAGCTGGAGCCCTTCGTCTTGCTCGTGCACTCTGAGATAAGGGAGCATGTTATAGACCTGGAAAAAAACAAGGCTAACCTTAGGTTTGGAGTCAGTGGACCCACCTTTGTGTTCCCGCCCAGCCACTAGCGGTGGGGGACCCAGAGAAGTGTAGCAGACGCCTTGATGTGGCACACAGAGCCCCCTTCAGGGCTGAAGAGGTGTTCCCCCTCCCAGCCCCCAGCAGCTGGAAGTGTTAAAGCCTGATGGCTCTCAGCTGAGTCCCCTGAAGTCCAAAAAGGACCACTTCTCAGAAGGTGACCTCCTTTTCCTGGGGCAGCCCAAAGCCTGCTCCACGCTGGAGTATAAAAGCTCGGTCCCCCTCTCATCAGCAAGGACAACTCTGAAGAGCCACCCCAGCTCCAGAGCAACCTGTGGGATTGTCTGACACCTTTGTAGTCCAAACTCCTTCTGTGTCCAGTCCTGCCTTCTTCGCTGCCCTGGGGTGCTGCTCCTGAGACCACTTCCCAGGGAACTTCCTGCATGCCAACTTGTCTCAGAGCCTGCTTCCCTGGGAACCCAAAACGCAGCAAGAGGCCACCTGATCTCTCTGTTCCCAGGCTCCTTAGCTATACAATGCATTAAAGAATGTGGGCTTTGAAGTCAGAGTTAGATTTTAATCCCAGATCCACCACTTGCCAGCTGTGTGTTGGGGGGAAATTTATTTTACCTGAGACTTATCTGCCTCATCTGTAAAATGGGAGACAGCAGACACTCTTGGGTGCCCTGTGTCTCATCCCTTCAACTTGCCTGTGACATCAGCTGCAGCTGTGGGGGACAGTTTCATGCAAGCTCAGACTCACTTGTGCTGGCAAGGTGCCCACCAGTTGTCCTTTACATTCCTTGCTTTGGACAGGCTGTCCCTAGGCCACTGAACCTCTATATGCTTCACTGACATTTCTTTCTTTCTTTTTTTAATGTTTATTTATTTTTGAGAGAGAGAGACAGTGCAAATGGGGGAGGGACAGAGAGAGAGAGGGAGACAGGATCCAAAGTGGGCTCCAGGCTCTGAGCTGCCAGCAGAGAGCCTGACGTAGGGCTTAAACTCACAAACTGCAAGATCATGACCGGAGCTGAAGTCGGACATTTAACCGACTGAGCCACCCAGGAGCCCCTTCACTGACGTTTCTTGGCCCCACATCTGGGTAGCATTTATTTCCCACCCTCAAAAGTGAATGCATCATACGTATTGCTTCTTGCCCATTCGGTCTCATTAACATGGCGTCATTGATATGGTACACTAATGTGATATTCTGCAGAATTGTCCAGATGGTCTAAGTCCCTTCAGACTACATTATGATAGAAAGCAGAGAATTAACATAGCCCTGATGCAAGACGCAAGCGGATCCTGTTCTCTGCTCCATGTGAATGTGAACTGCTTTTGATTCTTCTTTCTTCTAGAGATAGAAAGAAGGCAATAAACAGATCACAATCATGCACCATGTTCTGGAGGTTGTGTTGATCAGCTCCAGCAAAGGTACCATACTTAGCACAATAGCAACAATTGGGGCTAGTACTTGGTTAAGTTTGTGGTAGTTTACCCTCCTCAGCCATTTTATACAGTTTTTGCAGGGGCTAGGCTGGTAAATTAAAAGGGAATATGACAGAGACCACCATCTCTGCTTCCTTTCTTCTTTGAGCGTGGCACCGATTCCTCCCATCTGCCCTGGGACATAGTCATGTATTTGATTTAGTATCCAGGCTGGGGGGGGGGGGGTGCAGTTTTACAGACTTCCAACTGGACTTCCTTACCATATACTAGCTCTTATTCCATAGGTCAAAAAACCAATATCGGGGTTCTACTAACTACCAAGTATGTCCATTCCAGTTATACACTCGGGCACAGGGAAATAAGCACAGGGCACCAGGGACCCCACTGAATTCACTGAGACCTAGACCTAAGCCAGGGCTCCGTTACTACCTGGCTCCCATTCCGCTTGCTCTAATGGAGCAGGAGGTGGTGCATAACGGCACTTGGGTCACCAAATATCAGTGCAGTGATAGTGCAGACCCTGTGGCCAACAATTCTTCAAATTCCTTGCCAGTTCCCCTTTCTCATGCTCAGTTACACAAGTAATAGCCATGGATTCTTTCTGAAAAGGACTGGGCATGGGGAAATACTACCAAATACATTCACCATAATGTTGCAGACCTTTGGTCCATGGCTCAGGTCTAGAAACAGGGTAGAGAATCGTGACCTTTTACTGGGGGCAGCTGCCTTGGCTCCCTGATCATTCATCCTTGATTTCTTTTGATTGTCTAAAGTAGACAATACACTGTGGGCCACCCATCTATCTTGCCTCTGGGAACACTGTATTCTATTATGGTCTCCATAGCCTCTGTGGGTCAGGCCCTTCTGACTGCTACTCTGATTTTGCTGCTCATTGCAATAATCATGCCCACCCGGGTTCTAAAGTTTCGGCACCACCACCCGACCTCTATTATTTTGGGATCCCATAATCCCTGTGGGTATCAGGGAGCCCAGTTCTGCAACAGCGTCTCCTACTGTCCCCGAAAGGTGGTGCTCCCCTCACCAGCCCATTCCTTATTGCTTCGATAAGTAGACTGTTCTCCAGAACAACTGGCCGGTGGACTTTCTGAACTTGTGTGCTACAAACACTCAAGCTTGCCCACTTCTCTGAGCCTTTTGACTTCTCCCTCCACTGTCTGCCATGCCCATTCTTTTTTTTTTTTGTTGTTTATGTTCAGTTATTTATTTTGAGAGAGAGAGCATGTTTGAGTTGGGGAGGGGCAGAGAAAGAGGGAGAGAGAGAGAGAGAGAGAGAGAGTCCCAAGCAGGCTCCTTGCTGTCAGGACAGAGACCAATGCAGAGCTGGATCCCATGGACCGTGAGATCATGACGTGAGCCAAAACCAAGAGTCAACCAACTGAACCACCCAGGCACCCCTGCCATGGCTATTCTAACATTTCTACTTCACATGAAACCCTGCTTTTCCTAAGCTTCTAAAATCCATCTAAAAAGTATATTAGCACTGTCTCCTGGGTTTCTTGCCAGGAGTTAACTCCTGCATCATAGGAGGGTACTTTCATATCAACACCTGCTCTTGTCCAGCTTTATTTTCCTCTTCTATTTTTTTACTTAAAAATTTTTTTTAATTCATTTTTGAGAAAGAGAGAGACAGAATGTGAGTGGATGAGGGGCAGACAGAGAGGAAGGCACAGAGTCTGAAGCAGACTCCAGGCTCTGAGCCATCAGCACAGAGACTGATGCGGGGCTCAAACTCACGGATGTGAGATCATGACCTGAGCTGAAGTTGGAGGCTTAACCTATTGAGCCGCCCAGGCATCCCTATTTTCTTCTTCTCTGGATCTGGTCCTTCAGGATTCAGTTCTGTGTACACATACCGCCCAGAAGTATCAGCCAGATCTGGTGGCTCCTTCAGTGAAGTGCCCCTCTCCTCCCTTAGCAGGCCCAACACAGTTGGGATCTGACTCTTGGTGTCCATCGGATAGTCAGAAAGGAGGTGAAGGCAGGTTCTGAGGGAGGTGAGCATTATCCTGTAGGGTACTGCCTCATTTTAAACTGCATTTAAATCTCCCATAAAGAGGGACCACTCGTTGTCAACAGGAAGTGGGCCCCTTCTGCGGGCCCAGTGGATTCAGAAAATCTGAGTTCAAGATTCTCAACTGCATCTACTCCTATATCCCCAACCCGAGTATTAGGATCCCACCTCTTTCCTAACAGGCTCTGATCTTGGCATACGAGACCTATCAGAACTGAGAAGTCCATCTTCCCTGGAGCTCTGCTACTTTTAGCACAAAGTCCTAAGCCTGGTCCTCCTTCTGCAGGAGGGATTTCCTTCCATGCTACCCCAGGGGCTGCCCTCTGGCTTTTGCTTTTGGCCTTGGTGATTTTTCCCTTTGACGCTGTCATTATCCCTCTCTAGCAAACCAGCGGGCTCTGCCACACTCATTCATTTCCGTGGTCCTTATACTCACTACTTCCCTCAATGTCCAGAGACGTTGCACCAGCCACCATGACTCCTTCCACCCGCATCTCATCCCAGGTCACGGGCAGGGAGGCCTGATAATCACGAAGTTACAGTGTGCAGGGGACCAGCCTTCCTTTCTAAACAGGCGATGCGGTCTTCACTGATGGCCAGATGGCAAATGACCCCTCTCCCAATTCCCACATCCGCTTCCTCGGACCACTTCTGGCACCAGCTGTCTTGGGTTAGGTTCCCTGAAAGCAGGCTCTGAGGTGGAGAACTGTCTGAAGAAGGTTAAGCAGGCAGTGCTCTTGGGAGACACACCGTAAGCGAGAGGACCGGCCTGGGAAGAAGAAAGCTGACCCCCAGTGGGGGTGCAGCTGGGTCCTCAGCTGATCCTACAGGGGGCTCTGAGCTGGGATGGCCCTTCAGCGGGTCCCAAAGTGAGGCGAGGATGCCCAGCCTTTACACGCCCGCGTCAGCCAGTCATGGGCTGCCCTCTGAGGCCAGGCCTCACCTTGGTGCAGGCAGCAGCTTGTGGCCGAGGACAATTCCCAGTGAGGGAAGGAGCTGTGGCCAGTATTTCCAGCAGCTGGGAATGGACGTGGGGCCCTGATGGGGGCCCTGGGAGGAACGCAGCTATAATCACCACAGTACCCATTTCACAGAGTTCTTGTGAGAACGAAATCAGATAAAACATGCTAAGAGTTTAGCAACATTCCAGGCACTTAAGAAAAAGCACCTATTATTGTAGTTACTTATTAATAATTTAAATTATGATGCATATAATACCGTTAGTAGGCTGAACCATATACATTGTCAACATCTAACCTCCATTTGACCTGTAAATATGGAATTTCATATGGTTCATCCTCAGAATGAATAAGACCAGCTAATCTCATGCTTGTTCTACATACCTTACAGGATTATTTGAGGATCAACTAGAGATGGCACATGTAAAAATGCTTTGTAAAGTGAAAAGTTCCATTAAAATGTTGACGCACTGGATTATTCGTATTATCTGTTTTCCTACTACAACATCTAATAGAATGGCTGTGTTCAAGCTTCCCCAGCCAAGGATAATAAACTGTCTTACTCCATGAAATACTCAAATTACAATTCCTTTGAACCCTGCTGGCCCACATGGGAGCTCAGCCCCTGCAGAGTGTCCTGAGCTATTTTGGAGAGCTCCTCAGTGGTGGGCGACACCAGCCCCGGAGCTTGCCCTCCAGCCTCCTCAGCGGATCCCACACCCTCTATGACTCCCACCCTGGGGGACATGGCCGCCCTCTATGGGTAGCCACCAGCCCTGAGCCCACACTCTGGCCTCGTCTTAGCCACTCAACTCCAAGCATGGTTAGGCCCCTTTTCTCCATGTATCATACTTAACCAGAAACCAGGTCCAGCTTCTAGCAGGAGCTGACAAGACTTGGGGACCACAGAAGATGTGTAAAACAGAGCAATGCTCACAACCTTGATTCGTGTGGTTTTTCTCAGAGCTCACAGATCCCATGCTCGTGTCCAGGTAATCTCATAAGGTCACCTACCTATCCAGGCCCAGCTTGTTTCACATGGCAGGGCCCAGCTCAGCTCCACTTCTAGAGCTGCATGGAGCATGTCTTCACTCGTAGGGCAGACTAAAATCAGGAGAGAGAGAGAGGGAGAGAACTTCTCTGTCATCCCAAAGGCCCACATCCTGAATCCTCAGTTTCTGCCCCAGGATAATCTTTCTTCCAGGATGACTGGCAATGGGAACTTTCCTTTGGTGGAATTTACCAAGGCCATGGTCTTGCTGTGTGTGGACGGCAGGACAACTACAGAAATACAGAATGGCCCAAGATCAGTCCAGTTCAGGATATTGCGTATACACGATGCGTGTCCAGCCCAGTCTGGTCCAGGCCCTTTTCATGGTTTCTCTTCTGGGAGACAATCACGTCTGAACGTGCTTTCTGCAGTCCTCTAGATGGAGTCCTCCAAATCTTCCAAAACCTCCGTTCAAATCACTCACGGTTCCCTAAAGAACAAGCAACAGTTTATTACCCAGTGCGCTCTTGACTAAGACAGAACTGAGAAGCCTTTCTCTACCCTCCACACAAGCAAAGGAGCACAGTGTTAGCTGAGTGCCAGCCACATGCACCATGTACACAAGACCCCTGCTGCCGTGAGCTTCCCGACCAGTGGGAGTGAAAGACTACCTCGTCAACCCATCAGCAGAGTCCCGGTTAAAGGGACAAGGGCCCATCCATATGATGGGAGGTTGGGACATACAGAACATGCTTTTTATTAGAGACCGCTGGAGAATTGTGGTGGGCAGCTTTTGTAATAGATCCCAGTGATCCCCGCCTCCTGGCATTTACACCCTTGTGCAATCCCTCCTCGTGTGTGTGAATGTGTGCACGTGTGCGTGGTGGCTGGGCTGAGGGTGAGGGGCAGCGAGACTTAATGCCTTCTCCTAACAACTAAATTATGTAAGATTCGGCTCTGAAAGCCCGGGACTTCTCACTTGCACACTGCCATGCTGGAGGGCCCACGTGGCCAGGACCTCAGAGGAAGGAAGCCACTGGGTCCAACAGCTCCCAAGGAACTGAATCTTGCCAACAATCTCACAAGTGAGCTTGGCGTCTGATGCCAGTGGAGCCTTGAGATGACTGTGAACCACACCGACATCGCCCTTGATGACAACCTGTGAGGGGCCCTGAGCAGATGATCCAAGTTAACAGCACCCAGGTTCCTGACCCACTGAAACAGAGATAGGAGTGTGGCTGTGGGAAGCCACTAAGTTTGGGGGTAATTTGTTATATAATTAAGTCAGAGACAATTTTCAAGATACATATTTTTTTTTGGAGACAGAGAGAGCAAACAGGGCAGTGGCAGAGAGAGAAGGAGACATAGAATCTGAAGCAGGCTCAGGCTCCGAGCTGTCAGCACAGAGCCCGACGTGGGGCTGGAACTCACGGAACCGCGAGATCGTGACCTGAGCCGAAGTCAGACACTTAACCAACTGAGCCACCTAGGTGCCCCTTCGTTTTTATTTTTATTTTAAAATTTTTTTAATGTTTATTTATATTTGAGAGAGAGAGAGAGAGAGAGAGAGAGAGAGAGAGAGAGAGAGAGCGCAAACAGGGGAGGGGCAGAGAGAGAGGAAGACACAGAATCCAAAGCAGGCTCCAGGCTCTGAGCTGTCAGCACACAGCCTGACATGGGGCTCGAACTCACAAGTGGCAAGATCATGACCTGAGCCCAAGTTGGATGTTCAACCAACTGAGCTACCCAGGTGCCCCTATTTTTATTTTTATTTTTATTTTTGAGAGAGTGAGTGGGGGAGGGGCCGAGAGAGAGGGAGAGAGAGAATGCCAAGCAGGCTCCTGGCTGTCAGCACAGAGCCCAATGCGGGGCTCCATCCCACAACCCTGGGATCATGAGCCAAAACCAAGAGTCATATGCTTAACCTACTGAGCCACCCAGGAGCCCCAAGATATATCCTTAAGTAGAAAAATCAGGGTGCAGAAAAATGTGTATAATACATCATTATTCATGTAAAAAGGCAGAAATATATCTACATTTCTGTGTGTGTATGTCATCCATATATATGTGTATCCCTATATATTTATTTCCTTCTACATGCATAAAATACCCCTGGAATGATAATGTTACATTCAAAATTTGGGTTTCTTCCAGAGAGGGGACCTGGTGGTTGGCAGAGGGAGGATGCCCACTGTATACCTTTTATATCTTTACTTTAGATCATGTGAAAGGGCTGACTATTCAAAAATAAGCACAATATATTAAAAGAAGAAAAAAAGGGGCGACTGGGTGGCTCAGTCGGTTGAGTGTCTGACTTTGACTCAGGTCCTGGTCTCATGGTTCGTGGGTTCGAGCCCCTCATCTGTCTCTGTGCTGACAGCTCAGAGCCTGCTTTGAATTCTGTGTCTCCCTCTCTCTTTGTCCCTCCCCTGCTCTCTGTCTCTCAAAAATAAACTTTAAAAAATTTTTTTTAAAAAGCAGCCAAAAAATCTTGGGAAAAAGAAGCTGAAAATAATACATTTTTTAAATAATTAGGGAAGCCCCAAAATGAGGCACCTTATGGATTTGTGGGTGCCTTTTATTCCCCACAGCCAAATGCTGTCAGCTCTCCTTTCAGAGCGTCTCCAGTCTGACCCGCCTCTCCCCATCTCCACGGCTACTCCCCTGCACCAAGCCAGGAGCACCATGCACCTGGGCTATTGTAATGGCTCCGTAACCCTTCTCCCTGCTCCCACCCCTGCCTCCTTTCCTGACCCTGTGCCACCCAGCCTCCAGAGGGATCTTGAAACATTAAAAATTAGATCATGTCACTCGCCTTCTTCAAACTGGAGTTTTTAGGCCAAATTTTCACTTCCTCTATTAGCATGTTTGGTATAGGGGAGAGCTTCCAATTTCAGAAATGCTCCTGAAAAAAAAAAAAAATGAAGGGAGACAGGAACTAATATGTATTAGGTGATTACATAAAGCAGACTTTGTATATATTACGCTGTTTACTCTTCATGACAGCCCTGTAGGCTGGGCACAATTACTGTCCCCATTTTACAGATGAGGAGAGTCGAGGTTAAGGAGGCTGCAGTACATGTCCATGAGAATCGTCTGCTCGGCATCCCTGCTTCTGGAACTACTTCCCCTTGGCTCCATCTACTTGCATTATTGAAAGAGCTGCCATCACCTGCAATTGTCCTGCCTCCTGGCACAGCCGACTGCTTCAAGGGCAGGCGTCTGGCCCAATATGGACAGCTGAGCACTCCCTGTCCTGAGGGGTTCCCTCCTTGGCTGCTAACAGCTGCAGGGAGACCCACTGAGTCAAAGCAGGAGAGGGGCCTTTGACGATCATCGCTCTCAGCTGGAAGATGCTGACCTATGGGGATCAAAACTGCCTGGGTTTGGACCAGGGAACCTGGCCACGCCTCTCCCTCCAGCCATGAAATCCAGTTTGTCACTCTCCCTGTGCCTCAGTATCCATGTCTGTCATATAACAGGGTAGGGACCGGTGGTTTGGATTGAAGGAGATGATCTCGAAGGACCCTAACTGGCTGTGTGACCATGGGGCCTCAGTTTCCACAAACTGTAAAGTGAGAGCTGGAGATGGTAGGGGGGAGGCCGGGGCATGGGCGAGGCGCTCTCTGGAACGATTTTCCAGTTCAAAAAAATCACAAGGTAAAAAAGTAATAATAACAACGTTTAAAAATCACAGGGTTAGCACGTCAGGGGTAAGAGGATGCCTCCCTTCTCGGTAGGAGATACATCTTCCCCCCCAAATCTTTTGGCTGAGCCCCTCTTTAATGAGGGGGTGGTAGACCTTCTAATCTGGGACTCCTGACTCGGAGCGGGCCCATCTCACCCAGGACGAATGAACCACAGACACGAAAACCATCTGTGGTGTGGCGGAGACCCTGCCAGGGGCCCCGTAGCAGCCTGCCTCTTGCCAAGACCCAAGACCCCACCCCCAGCCCTCTCGGCACCCCTGCTCCCCCCACCCCCAGACTTTATTAAATGTTATGTTTCCCATCTTGCACTGGAGCCTACTGCTCGGAGGTTACTAGCTGCTCTTAAGGGTTCTTTATACAACTCCACTTGGGCTCCCAGCCACCAAATTCTTCCTGCTCATGCATTACTTAGATTAGCTAAGGATGTTGGCATTTAGAGCCAAACTCCAGCATGCATCTCAGAAGGCGGCCTCCTGACTGCCACAGCTGTTATTTCAATGCAGCACCCCTCTGTGGGGATTGTTCTCCATAACGTGAGGTGTCATACAGGCTCTCACTGTATCTATAATGCCGCCTATTTTTACAGTTAGTTGACTCAGAGCGCAGTCCGCTGATGACCTCTCGCATGCAATCGGTCTAGGCGGCCAGGCAGCATGTTCCAACCACTTTTGTTGCCTGGTTCCTCTTCAGATGACCCCACCTTGCCTCTCAGTGGAGACGGAGCCCCTGCTCCGGATGCCAAGAGACCCTCCCACTTGTATGACACCTGACAGTTTATGGAACTGTCACCAGAGCTCCTCGTTCCTCTGTGGCTTGCCATCGTAGGGATGAGGAAACCAGGTCTCACAGAGGAAACCTTTGTCAGATATAATGCAAAGCACACAATGTTAATTATTTTCACGACGCAAACTTCTTCACTTTGAGTCTAGGGCTTTTCCCACCCTGCCACGACTGCCTATTGTTTTTAAAAAGGAAACAAACTTTGAGAAATGGATGCCCTAGCCATGTTGGCCCATGCCAGATGTCAGGGCAAGGCTCTGAGCTGCTGTAATGAAGAGGTCCGACAGAAGGATGGCCTAGGGAGCAAAAGGATGAACTTTCTCTCACACAGACTGTCAAGTCCCGGGTTCCTTCCAGGTTGTTGCTCTGCCATCTCCAGAGCCTGCTTATGGTCTCCCTGACTGTACCTGGGTGCCAGCTGGCGGGAAAGGAAAAGAGGAGGAGACAGACATTCCATGATCTTAAGGCCCAAGTCCCCGCACATCACGCATCATCACCACTCACACTCTTCTGTACAGAATCTGGTCACATGGCCACCCTTCCTTGCAGGGGGGCAGTGGGGGGGGGGGCTGGGAAATAGAATCTAGCCATGTGCCTGGGAAGGAAGGGAGCTGGACTTGGGTGGGTAACTGGCAGAACCTCCCACACAAAGCTTTGAAAACCTCCAACCTTCATACTCTCCTTGACCCCCCGCCCTAGAAAGTAGCTCTCTCTCTCTCTCTCTCTCTCTCTCTCTCTCTCTCTCTCTCACTAGCCTCTATTGTAGCCAAAAAACAACCATTTAAGGGTCACCTTTGGGTTTGGAAGGCACTTTGGTCTCCTACCAATCATTATTTGAATATTTTTTCATTCTTCCAATTGCCATTTCAATGCAGGGAGTCATCATAACTCTGGGCTAACATCCTTCCAGTTTTACAGTCTCAGTGCAATGGTGCCTGTGTTTCCCAACGGTTGCAACAAAAATCCCAGGCCTGGGTTGCTTGCATTTCCTTGAAACCGAGGATAAGATGAAGGGAAGGAAGATTCCTCAAGGGAAAATTCCATTCCTATCATCAGAAAAACAGGAGCAAATGTTGGGCAGAAACAAACCAACCATGAAAGCATGTATCCACTCTATCTCTCTTACCTTCTCAGCTACATTGGCTTCATTGTCTTCTCTTTCTTTTATTCTCTGCCACTCCATCAGCACGGTGGAGGCCAAAAAGTGCTTGCTGAATGGGCAAGTCTTGCTCAGAGAAGGCCAGCTCTATGCAAAAAAAGATTGCCCCAATGGGAGTCAAGTTACTCAACAAATATTTATTAAATGCATCCTCATGCCCAGGCACCGCGGTAGGTGAGTGAGAGAACCAGGCAAAGCTCTTGCACCCGAGGACCATACCTCCTGCTGGAGAGTAGGAGGCGGACAGCAACAACAGTAAGCAAATGAATAGACAAATACACAAAACAGCAGGGGCTGCAAAATTCTCACACAGGCTGCAACGTGGATGAACCTTAAAGATATGATGCTAAGTGAAATAAGCCAGACACAGAAGGACAAATATTGTATGATTCCACCTATGTGAGGTCTCTAAACTAGTCAAATTCATAGAGACAGAAAGCAGAATGGTGGTTGCCAGGGGCCAGGGGAAGGAGGAAGGGGGAACTAGTGTTTGATGTGCACAGAGTCTCAGCTGGAGGAGATGAAAACGTCCTGGAGATGGATGGTGGTGATGGTGCAGAGAGATGTGAATGCACTTAATGTCACCAAATTCTACACTTTAAAATTGCCAAAATGGCAAATTTCACATATGTACATTTTATCAGAATTTTCTTTTTAAGGCAGGTGATAGGGGTGCCTGGCTGGCTCAGTCAGTGGAGCACGTGACTCTTGATCTTGGAGTCATGAGTTTGACATGGAGGTAACCTCTATGCCCCAAACAAGGAGGAAGCTAGTGTGGTTGGGATCCTGGGAATAGGGCAAAGCAGCAGAGGTTGAGGTCCAGGGGCAGGTGGGGCCCAGACCTTGCAGGGCCTTGAAGGCCGCCTTAAGAGCTTTGGGTTCTACTTTAAGGAATTGAGAAGCCACGGAAAAGCTTAAGCAGCATATTACTCCCCCCTCACCTCTCTCCTTTAAAAACAAATTTCAAACATATGTAAAAGTAGGGAAAGTAGATAATGTATACCTATCACCCAGATTTAAACATTAACACTTAAACATTTACATTTAAACATTTTACCACGTTCGCTTTTTTTTTTTGCTGAGTTTTTAAAAGCAAATTTTCAGACATCATGGTGCTTCATCATAATTAAATATGCATCTCTAGAAAATAAAGACATTTCCTGCACAACCATGATACCAGGCTTGTTCCTAACAAAATTAATGGTTCTTTCATATCTATATTCAAATTTCACCAAGTGCTCCAAATGCCTTTTTTTTTTTAAGTTTTTTATTTATTTTTGAGAGAGAGAGAAAGAATGTGAGCAGGGGAGGGGCAGAGAGGGAAGCACAGAAGCTGAAGCAGGCTCCAGGCTCGGAGCTGTCAGCACAGAGATGGATGCAGGGCTCGAACCCATGAACCGTGAGATCGTGACCTGAGCCGAAGTCGGACCCTCAACCGACTGAGTGACCCAGGCACCCCCAAAATGCCTTTTTACAGCTGGTTTGTGTAACTCAGGAACACACATTGCATTTTGTTAGTATGTCTCGTAAATATTTTAAATCTAGGACCATCTCTCACCCTATCCCTGCTCACTTCTTCATCACACTTTGACTATTAAAGAGGTTAGAGCAGCATCCTATGGAATATCGACATGTTGGTATTGTGACTCACATTTTATTTAAAAAAATGTTTTTAATGTTTATTGATTTTTGAGAGAGAGAGGGAGAGAGAGAGAGACAGAGAGAGAGAGACAGAAAGAAAGAGAAAGCATTCGTGGGGGAGGGGCAGAGAGAGGGGGAGAGAGAGAATACCAAGCAGGCTCTGCGCTGACTCCCCATGCGAGGCTTGAACTCACAAACAGTGAGATCACGACCTGTGCTGAAATCAAGAGTCAGACCCTTAACCGACTGAGCCACCCAAGCGCCCTTTGTGACTTACATTTTAAAGGACCACTCTTGCTTGTGTGCGGATAATAGACTTCCTTGGATGGGAGCCAAAAGGCCATTTTGGGGGGGGGGTATTGTACTAAGAACAAACTCTAGGCCCACAAAGACAAGAGCACAAGAATGGAAACAATAGGGGGAAAGGGTTGGTCAACATGCTGGGAGGATGAAAAGCTGATAGACAGCCCAGTCAGTCATATCAGAGTAGAAGCAGCTGACTCCAAAGAGATTATATACATCGGTGATACCACGAGAAGCAAGCCAGAGAGGCTCAGTGACTGGGGGACCTGGTAATGCAGAAGGCAAAGAGAAGGCTGAAAACAACAAGTTTGGCTGATAATGACACTTAGGCATCTCCTCCAGAAAATGCTCTGCCTGCTCCGTCTCCTTCAGTGAGGATCACCAGTTGGCAGCCCTCTCTATGACAACAGAACTTCCACAAAGCTTTTTGGTGACTCACTCTTTAATAAGAAGAGACAAAGATTCAATAAGTTGAAGAAAGCCTCCAACACAAAAGACAGAATAAAGCAAAAGGAAAACAAGAACTTGGGGGAGACAAGGACAATGCAGAGAGCAGAATAACACAAATAAAAATGTCCCATCCATACTTGATATTCTCAGAAGAGTAAGAGAGGAGAGTGTGAATGCATAAAAAGAAAACAATACTATAAAAAGCAACAGAGTGGGGCACCTGGGTGGCTCAGTCGGTTAAGCGTCTGTCTTTAGCTCAGGTCATGATCTCCTGGTTCGTTAGTTCAAGCCCCACATCAGGCTTTCTGCTGTCAGCAGAGCCCGCTTCAGATCCTCTGTCTGCTTCTCTCTCTGCCCCTCCCCTGCCGGCTCTCAGTCTCCCTCAGAAGTAAATAAACATTAAAAAAAAAAAAAGGCAACAGAGAACAAGATGGAGCTTTGAGAAATCTAAAGTATGGTAGCTAGAATAAAAATAATTTAAATGGAAATACTGGAAGGAATAGTCTAGGAAATTCTCCCAAAAATAAAAAGATAAAGGCAGAAAATAGAACACTTTTTAAAAAATTTATTTATTTGTTTTGAGAGAGAGCATGTGCAGAACGAGCCGAAAGAGAGGGAGAGAGAGAGAGAATCCCAAGCAGGCTCCGCACTGTCATCCCAAAGCCCGATGCAGGGATCAAACTTACAAACCATGAGATTGCCACCTGAGCTGAAATCAAGAGTCAGACGCTTAACTGGCTGAGCCACCCAGACACCCCACAAAGAACATTTTTAAATTAAGGGACAATCCAAGAGGTCTAAAAGCCAATGAACTGGAGTGTCAGAAAGAAAGAAAAAATAAAATGGAGGGAAAGGAATTATGAAAGAAATATTACAAAGAAATTTCTCAGACCTGAAGGACATGAATGTCCAAATTGAAAGGGTCTATTGAGCGCCTGGCACAATGACTAGAAATTTTAGAGCATTAGGAATGAAAAGAAGAACATAAAAACTTCTTGAGGGGAAAAAAGATTGCATGCAAAGAATTAAGGATCAAAAATGTAGCAGACTTCTAACAACCTGTATCTCTCAAAATATTGAGACAAAAGTAATTTCTAGTCTAGAACTCTCCATTCTGCAAAATTATCATTCAACAGTGATGTTAAATTAAAGGCATTTTCAGATATACCAAACTTCACCATTTTATCTCCCATGTTCCCTTTCTCAGACAGCTACTAGAGGATGTGCTCCAGCAAAATGAGGAAGTAAGTCAGAGAAGAAGACATCACATCTGGGGAAAAGAGATCCAACACAGAAAAGAGATCAAGTGGAGAAAGGAAGCCCTGGGATAGGATCTGAGCCCAAGCTCAAGGGAGCAGTCCACAGTGGAGCAGGAGGCTAGAATGCTCTAGGAGAGACTCTGGTAAAACAATGGCACTGAAAACAAGAGACATTTGACACATTATCTGCTTACCCACGTAGAAAATTGTCCAACAGGGGCTGTTGAAGGTCAAAGAAACCATGCAAATAAAAAAAAAAGAATGAGAGCCTTATCAACTCCAGGTAAAAATAAAGCCTACATGAGAAAGGAAATGTCACATGGTACATTACTTGACTCAGTAAAGAACAGTATTTACTCAGTCATAATAAGCAAACATTGAATACTGATTTCACTGATAATTACAATATAATTCTATTAGCATGGCTTAGGAGCATAAACAACTACAGAAAGGGGAGCTGTTTAAGAAAGGTCAATTGTTATCTACCACAATAGAAAATGAACAGGTAATCCCTAAACTTGCACATCAAGAATACTGAGGAAGAGAAGTTTAAGCAATTGGAACAGGTGTCAGCAAATGATGTCCCACTGGCCAATTCTGGTTTTGTAAATAAGGTTGTACTGGGATATGTCTACACCCACTCATTTACCTACAGCTGCTTTGTAGCTACAAGAAGAACTGAGAGGTTGCAACATACTGGCCCACAAAGCTGAAGATATTTCCTATGTGGCCCTTTATGGGAAAAGTTTGCACTCTTACAGAAAAAGTAAACCCCGGATTTATAATAATGGAGATAAATACATAAAAAAGTAGCCAGAAGGGTTAAAAGTGGTTGTTCTCTGATGCTTTTTGCTATAAGCCTTCAACTATTAGTTGGCTTTTTAAATATGTGCATTACTACTTTTGATAAAAATTTTAAAATGATTGTTTTTAAGGAGTTGTCGTGATGCCCAGGAGGGAGGCAGGGGACTGACATCAGGGTTCGTGCCTGAGCCTTGCCCTGCTGTCTCCTGCTCTTCGCCAGCTGTCCACCATCCCATCTAAATGGGGCTGAGTGAGTCAGAGCTGCCTGGCCAGAGCTTCACAGGAACTGGAACCAGTTCCTGATAGCAGACTTGGAAGGAACAGCTCTGGGACAGCCTCCTGCCTCAAGCCATCATTTGGTATTGTCAATATCATCAATGAGTGGCAGTGGAATATCACAGTGGTTCGAGTGGCTAAGAGCTCTACTGTTAGATTAACTAGCTTCATAAAATTCAGGTTCCTCCTTTAATTAGCTATGACCGGGACATGTTATTTAATTTCACTAGGTCTTGGTTTTGTCACTGATAAATGGGGCTGATGATGCCTCCTTACACAGTTGTGGTGATCTTAATTCAACTAATACATACGGGAGCACTTGGCACAGTGGCAGGTACATATAAGCCAACCGAATGTTAGCTATTTGTATTCCCAGTTTCACAGATGACACAGATGAGGTCCAGAGAGGGAAAGTGGCATACACAATGTCACACAGCACATTGGAGACAGAAGCAGGACTAGGGCCTGGGACTCCTTTGTCTCAGTGCGATACTCTCCCCTGGCGCCACTCTAAGTTGCTTATATGCATAAAGCACCTCTGGAAAGATACACAAGAGATGAACAACACTGGCTACCTATGGGCAGGTGGAGACAGAGTACAAGGGAGGGCTTTATTTTCACTTTAAAATTTGCAAACCACGTGACTGTATTACTAACACAAAAAGAAGGAGACACATAGATTAACTTTATGTAGTCAATCTCATTTATTTATGAGATTAACAGTGCCTTTCTCATGGTGGAGATCAAATAAGATAACAGACATTTATCTATATTAAAGAGGTATCCAGAAGTAAGAGGTTATTACTAGCAATCATGGTGCTTTTTATTAAAAGGAAACTTTTCTCTAGATTTGTGGAACAAACTGTGGGAAGGGGCACAAATTTCACTAGCCAGGGTCTCCTCTTTGAAGGCAGAACGGGTTTCCTTAGCCACAGGTGGAGCCATCTTGGAATGCAATGGAAATTTCCACCTTGGCACCTTGCAAATGAAAGGTCCCCTTCCCCCCAAACTGGCTCTCCCAAACTCAACTCTTTGCACCCAGGCCCCAATTTGGACAACTCTTCTGGAAAACATGATTAAGCCTGAAAAACCTGGGGGTTTTATTGGGGATGACAGTGAGGGCCACAGTTTGTTTTTCAAGGGAGGGAACTAAGTCCCAGAAATAGCTGAGCCCGAGCTGGCAGGCGCTGGCAAAGAGCAGGAGGCTCCAGGGCAACGCTTCCAGGCCATGTTGACTTTGGACGGGCTGCTTGAGCATTGTAAACAATTGCAGAAATGATTTCCTACCCTGGCAAAAAAGTCTTGTTTGGACAAGGGGTTCCCCCCCCCCCCTTCTTTAAAAGGCAGTTTTATCATTTGTTTGCAAAAATGCTCAATCCCCTCTTTCTTTTCTTGTTCCCTCTGTGGCTCTGGTCTCCCCCAGAGCCAGATGAAAAATCTTTGTGTTTCTTTAATGTTAACCAAACCCCCATTCCTCCTTTTTAAACTGTTCCAGGTCTGTTGGACAAATACTCCCCGGCAACAGGACTTACAAGGGTCTGTTAAGGATTTTGTTAGGCTGGAGTCTTTAGCCAGAGTGACTTAAAAAAAATTTTTTTTTCTCCTTGTTTATTACATTTTAAACTCCTAGCACAATAAAAGCTGCACACAAGGATTGGGAAAGCAATAAAAATGCAACTTATAATGTCTTGGCCTGAGCTAGCTAACGCTCCATCTAGACACTGATGTAACAGATTTGGTCTCACACACCCTCCCAAGATGTCAGACGAGGAAATAAAATGGGCTGTCTATAAGAAAGAAAGCATAGGGCAGGACTGGGAGCCTGTCTGACTGCTGGCCAGGGTGGGGCTTCTGAGAGGCTGGGAAATGGACTGCACGTTCTGAAAATCCACCAGAATCCTGAGCTGTTTCAAAAGAAGGAATACTGTGCTCTTGACCACCCAGGGACAAGGGCAACCACAGAGTGCATGAAGAGTGTGATATGCTAACCTACATACCGCCTGTCACCTAGCTTCAAATGGGAGAGGGCAAAAAGAGGAAGAAAGAATGGGGAGGGGTAGGGGGTTGGAAGAGAGAAAAGGGACAGGAGGTACGGGGTGCTTGGGGGAGAGGTTGCATCACCCAGCCAGAACAGAAGCTGGCTCAAACTGGGTAATTGAGGGAAATTTCATGAAGAGACAATTGACAAGGTTTAGGCAAGAAGTGAGGGAAACCAAACGGGACAGAGCTGCACCGGAACTAACAATAGCAGGGAGCTGTCCCATCCCCAGGCTGGAAGCCCCCCCCCCCCAAAGGTGTCACACAGGAAGTGAAATCCTTCTCATTCATTCCATCAACAGGAAATCTACCACTCTATTTGAAGACATGAGAAAAACAGCCAAAAGATGAATCCAAATTAAGAATTTACATAGGAGGAAACTGAGGTATAAAAAGACTCGTGGTAAGCATTACATCTATTTAAACATACAGGTTTAGGGGCGCCTGGGTGGCGCAGTCGGTTGAGCGTCCGACTTCAGCCAGGTCACGATCTCGCGGTCCGTGAGTTCGAGCCCCGCGTCAGGCTCTGGGCTGATGGCTCAGAGCCTGGAGCCTGTTTCCGATTCTGTGTCTCCCTCTCTCTCTGCCCCTCCCCCATTCATGCTCTGTCTCCCTCTGTCCCAAAAATAAATAAAAACGTTGGAAAAAAAATTAAAAAAAAAATAAACATACAGGTTTATTTATTTTTGAGAGAGAGACAAGAGTTCTAGCGGGGGAGGGACACAGAATCTGAAGCAGGCTCCAGGCTCTGAGCTGTCAGCACAAGAGCCCAAAGCGGGGCTCCAACTCATGAACCTTGAGATCATAACCTGAGCTAAAGTTGGTGCTTAACCAACTGAGCCACCCACGCACCCCTGAACATTCTTAACTGTAATAATTATGTTGACCATGGCACAAAAACAGACACAGAGACAAATGGAATAGAATAGAAACCCCAGAACTAGACCCACAAACGTATGGCCAACTCATCTTTGACAAAGCAGGAAAGAACATCCAATGGAAAAAAGACAGTCTCTTTAACAAATGGTGCTGGGAGAACTGGACAGCAACATGCAGAAGGTTGAAACTAGACCACTTTCTCACACCATTCACAAAAATAAACTCAAAATGGATAAAGGACCTGAATGTGAGACAGGAAACCATCAAAACCTTAGAGGAGAAAGCAGGAAAAGACCTCTCTGACCTCAGCCGTAGCAATCTCTTACTCGACACATCCCCCAAGGCAAGGGAATTAAAAGCAAAAGTGAATTACTGGGACCTTATGAAGATAAAAAGCTTCTGCACAGCAAAGGAAACAACCAACAAAACTAAAAGGCAACCAACGGAATGGGAAAAGATCTTTGCAAATGACATATCGGACAAAGGGCTAGTATCCAAAATCTATAAAGAGCTCACCAAACTCCACACCCGAAAAGCAAATAACCCAGTGAAGAAATGGGCAGAAAACATGAATAGACACTTCTCTAAAGAAGACATCCGGATGGCCAACAGGCACATGAAAAGATGTTCAGCGTCGCTCCTTATCAGGGAAATACAAATCAAAACCACACTCAGGTATCATCTCACGCCAGTCAGAGTGGCCAAAATGAACAAATCAGGAGACTATAGATGCTGGAGAGGATGTGGAGAAACGGGAACCCTCTTGCACTGTTGGTGGGAATGCAAATTGGTGCAGCCGCTCTGGAAAGCAGTGTGGAGTTTCCTCAGAAAATTAAAAATAGACCTACACTATGACCCAGCAATAGCACTGCTAGGAATTTATCCAAGGGACACAGGAGTTCTGATGCACAGGGGCACTTGTACCCTAATGTTCATAGCAGCACTCTCAACAATAGCCAAATTATGGAAAGAGCCTAAATGTCCATCAACTGATAAATGGATAAAGAAATTGTGGTTTATATACACTATGGAATACTACGTGGCAATGAGAAAAAATGAAATATGGCCTTTTGTAGCAACGTGGATGGAACTGGAGAGTGTGATGCTAAGTGAAATAAGCCATACAGAGAAAGACAGATACCATATGGTTTCACTCTTATGTGGATCCTGAGAAACTTAACAGGAACCCATGGGGGAGGGGAAGGAAAAAAAAAAAAAGGTTAGAGTGGGAGAGAGCCAAAGCATAAGAGACTGTTGAGAACTGAGAACAAACTAAGGGTTGATGGGGGGGGGGAGGGAGGAGAGTGTGGGTGATGGGTATTGAGGAGGGCACCTTTTGGGATGAGCACTGGGTGTTGTATGGAAACCAATTTGACAATAAATTTCATATATAAAAAAAATAATAATAATAATTATGTTGACCAGGAAAATAATACAAGTGTTAGAATTATCATTTAAAAAAAAAGGGGGGCACCCGGGTGGCTCAGTCGGTTGGGCATCCGACTTCGGCTCAGGTCATGATCTCGCAGTCCGTGAGTTCGAGCCCCACATCGGGCTCTGTGCTGACAGCTCAGAGCCTGGAGCCTGTTTCAGGTTCTGTGTCTCCCTCTCTCTCTGACCTTCCCCCGTTCATGTTCTGTCTCTCTCTCTGTCTCAAAAATGAATAAACGTTAAAAAAAAAAAAAAAACCTTGAAAATGCTTTTTGTTGTTGTGTTTATTGTTGTTGATTAAAAAAATCCCAAAATTGTCACAAAAAAGGAGGTGGGGGAATAGAAGAAAAAGAAACAGATATTTGCTTGTTTGTTTGCTTGTTTGTTTTTATTGTGGTAAAATATCCATAACATAAAATCTACCATTGTAATGATTTTTAAGTGTATGGTTCCTTGATATTAAGCACATTGACACTGCTGTGCACCCATCACCACCATCCATCTCCAGGACCTTTCCATCTACCCCAGCTGAAACTTTCTATCTGTTAAACACTAGCTCCCCTGGGGCGCCTGGGTGGTGCAGTCGGTTAAGCGTCCGACTTCAGCCAGGTCACGATCTCGCGGTCCGTGAGTTCGAGCCCCGCGTCGGGCTCTGGGCTGATGGCTCGGAGCCTGGAGCCTGTTTCCGATTCTGTGTCTCCCTCTCTCTCTGCCCCTCCCCTGTTCATGCTCTGTCTCTCTCTGTCCCAAAAATAAATAAACGTTAAAAAAAATTTTTTTTTAAATAAATAAATAAACACTAGCTCCCCATGCCCCCTCCTCCCAGCCCTGCAACCACCATTCTGTCTCTATGTATTTGACTACTTTAGCAACCTCATGTAAGAGGAATCCTACAGTATATTTTTCTTTCTTTTTCTTTTTCTTTCTTTCTTTCTTTCTTTCTTTCTTTCTTTCTTTCTTTCTTTTCTTTCTGAGAGAGAGAGGGTGTGGCAGAGAGAGAGAGAGAATCCCAGGAGGGGCAGAGAGAGAGAGAGAGAGAGAGAGAGAGAGGCAGAGAGAGGGAGAGAGAGGAAGAGAGAGAGGAGAGAGGGAAGCAGGGCTCACCCGAAGCAGGGCTCCTGTTCACCCTAAGCAGGGCTTAAGCTCACCCAGAGCGGGCCATGAGTTCACCCAGAGTGGGGCTTGAGCTCACCCGATGCAGGACTTGAACTCACAAACCATGAGATCATGACCTGAGCTTGTCAGATCCTTAACGACTGAGCCCCCCAGGTGCCCACATTTCTCCTTTTCTGACTGGCTTCTTTCACTTGGCATAATGTCTTTGGGTTTATCCCTGTTGTGGCGTGTCTCAGAACTTCCTTAGTTTTAGGGCTAAGTAATATCCGTTACATGCATGGCCCGCATTTTGCTTATTTCTTCATCTGTTGATGGACACTTGGGTTGCTTCTGTCATTTGGCTACTGTGTACGACGACACTGCCATGAAAATGGGTGTACAAATATCTGTTCAAGTCCCTGCTTTCACTCACTTCTTTTGGATACACAACCGGAATTGGGATTACTGGATCATATGGCAATGCTTCATTTAATTTTTTGAAGAAATGGCCATCCCATTTCCATAGCAGCTGCAAGAGAGATTGTTTAAATCACTAATAACTCCATTTTTCTTAGGAGAGAGAAAATGACATCGTTTCCTTTCTGAAAATGACGAATTGAGAAATGTTAGTTAAACATGATTTAAAATGACAAGGATGACCACCAGGAGAACTAAAAATAGTCTGACTACTTTCCAAATCGCCCGAAAGCGACGCACAAAAACAGACCACACAGAGGATAAAACAGAGAACACAAAATGTTACAGAAGTGGACTAAATCTACGTGTTATAGGGATGAATAAAACTAATATAAAACTAACAAAACTTGGAAGAAAACTTAGAAAGTCATCTCTTAACTGACTTCTGAATTAAAGAAGAAATCAAAACAGTAACTGAAGAATATTTAGAAAACACTGTATATAAAGGTCTATGACCTTGAAAACGTGCCCAGTGATAGATGCCAGACACAAAAGGCCACATATTATACAATTCCATTTACATAAAATATCCAGAACAGGCAAATCCCTAGGGACAGAAAATAGATGAGTGGTTGCCAGGGACTGGGGGAGACAGAATGGGGAGTGGCTTTTTAATGGACATGGGGCTTCCTTTTGGGGGTGATGAAAATGTTCTGGAACTAGTGCTGATGATTGCACAACATTGAAAATGTACTCAATGCCACTGAATTGTACACTCTAAAATGGCTTAAGTGGTAAATTTCCTGTCGATGTATATTTACCCACAATGGAAAAAAAAAAATCTATGGAAAGAGGGACTTATGTTTCCATGGATGGTAGACTGGATAACGCCTACCAGACTGAGGACAATTAGAGACTTTGGACAGAATATGAAACGCATCCGATTGGAGGACTGAAGATCCAACAGGCAATGAAAAATTATAGGGTCAACATTCAGAAAAAGGAAATGTGGAGTTCGTCTTTCCACAGTGGGCATCAGACAAGTCCACAAGAGGCAGCTGAGAGGTGGAGAAGCCGAATGGAATATCTAACAGCCTTCTGGGGCTGGGGATAAAAACTGGAGTCTGTTCTGACATCAGTTGGCGTACTGCAATCAGTTGACCACCTGGAATTTGCATCAAAGTTCCCAAATCCACTGAAAAAGCAGAGGAGTCTACCTAGTAGGGACCCTGCCTTGGCACCCCTGCGTTGAGTATGAGCACACACTCATGAGGGCCTTACGCCAGCACTTCATGCTGGTGTCTGCTCCCATTTTAGACAACCACCATTTTAAGCACCCATTCCAGTTCTCTATCAAACTATAACTCCGAGGACTCTTCACATAGAAAACAAACTAAGAGTTGATGGAGGAAGGTGGAGGCGGGGGGGGGGGGGTGGGGGGGAGGGTCAGATGGGTGATGGGTACCAAGGAAGGCACTTGCTGTGACGAGCACTGGAGGTCGTAGGTAAGTGATGAATCATTGAATTCTACTCCTGAAACCAATATTGCACTGTATGTGCACTGTATAGAATTTAAATAAAAATTTTTAAAAAACGAAAACAACTATGACTCTGAGGAGGAGATCTCTCTGCCCATTGTTGGACATTATGGGCTATAGAGCACGTTCCTTGGTCTGAAGACATGTGACTTGGAGGCCCAGACTGGTGGAGTGTCTTCAGTTCCAGTTTTTCTATTTTTTTTTTAACGTTTTATTTATTTTTGAGACAGAGAGAGACAGAGCATGAACGGGGGAGGGGCAGAGAGAGAGGGAGACACAGAATCGGAAGCAGGCTCCAGGCTCTGAGCCATCAGCCCAGAGCCCGACGCGGGGCTCGAACTCACGGACCGCGAGATCGTGACCTGAGCTGAAGTCGGACGCTCAACCGACTGAGCCACCCAGGCGCCCCTAGTTCCGGTTTTTCTACAGCACTCTGAGCGTTTCTCTCTATTGCTTGGTAGGCAAAGCCCGGGCGGAGTGAGTATTTGCTCTTGCCAGGACCCATTTGCAGCTGCCCAGGGCCACCAGTACCAGGCCCACTTAGCAGCTACATTCAGGGCCTTCTCCCCAGGAAATCTTCCCCAGCGCCATCTGCAATCTCTGCCTCTCTTGTTGGCAGATGGAACTGTTCTTATTGGCACTCCACGCCTCAGAGGGTACGAAAGGAATATGGCTAAATTCAACCCGCATCTGCATTGTTGCAGCCCCGGATGTCTATTTATTTCACGGACCTACGTGGCTGCCTCAGATGAGCACACCAGGATATCTATTCACTGGCTCCAGTGACCTGCTGATCCTGAAAGGGAGTTCTTCTAATGCTGTTCTAACTGTATTTTCTTACACTCCGTATTTGTCTGTCTGGCACCCATTCATCTCAGGGCCAAACTAACAGCCCCAGTTGTTTACAGCTCGCCTGCCACCTGTAGCCCATACTCTGAACACCTCTTTTTCTTACTCTCACACACCACACAACATCCCCTGCCCTGAACCACCCAGGGCCAGGGACCAGACAACTGGGAACAGCCCCTGTGCCCCGGAGCCCGCCTGAACTGTTCAAACTAGCCAACCCTAAGCTAGTCACCCTGTCCTGCCTTGCCTTGCCTTCCCCATGGAAACCCTAATAAAGGCGGTGGCCTGTGTCTTCCCTTCACTCCTTTCTGCCCCCCCCCAACACTGGTGCTTCTCCATGTGTTACACCCTGTGAGGCCTAACACACCCCCTCTCGGGAAATGTAAGTAATAAAAATATTCCATTGGCATTAGCCTCTAAGTGTCATCACTCAGTCACCTTTGCAAATCACAACTGAGCACAAGTAAGATGGACATCAACATGTTCCACTTTAATGCACCCCTCAAATTCCCATGGTGGTTTTCACAGGGCTGTGCCCCCTATGGGCATCCCTTTATTTTATTTTTTTTAAAGACTTTATTTTTTTATTTGTTTTCCAAATGTTTACGTATTTTTTTTTATTTTTTTTCAACGTTTTTTTATTTATTTTGGGGACAGAGAGAGACAGAGCATGAACGGGGGAGGGGCAGAGAGAGAGGGAGACACAGAATCGGAAACAGGCTCCAGGCTCTGAGCCATCAGCCCAGAGCCTGACGCGGGGCTCGAACTCACGGATCGCGAGATCATGACCTGGCTGAAGTCGGACGCCCAACCGACTGCGCCACCCAGGCGCCCCTGTTTACATATTTTTGAAAGAGAGAGAGAGGGAGGCAGAGAGAGACAGAGACAAAGGATCCGAAGCAGTCTCTGTGCTGATGGCAGAGAGCTGGATGCAGGGCTTGAACCCATGAACTATGAGATCGTGACCTGAGCCAAAGTCAGACACTTAACCGACTGAGCCTCCCAAGTGCCCCAAATATTTAATTTTTTTTAAGTAATCTCTACACCCAACATGGGGCTCAAACTTACAACCCTGAGGTCAAGAGTTACATGCTCTACTGACTGAGCCAACCAGATCCTCTATGCATCCCTTTAATAGGCCAGTTTTCCATTGCCCTTCTGCTTGACCATATGGCCAAGCCATTGACCACTGCCCCCAATGAGTCAGTAAAAATTCAAAAAGGGGCAAATAGCATGTAACTCAGTCCACTGAGCTGATTTGTTTTTAACCATTTTTCAATCAGAATGGCAGCCTTCCAAGCAGGATGCTGTTCCATGCACCTTAGAACTTCCATCCATAAACCAAGAAGCTCTTTGTTGGTTAGCAGAGAGCTGTTCACCACCTGGGCACAGTCCACGTAGCAATAGGTTCCGGCAGCTTCTCAGATGATTCCAAAGTCAGTCTTAGGGCAAGAGTCTACCTGCTTGTGAATATGCCAAGTAACTCTTTTATTCCCTCAGAACTTCATCAAAGAACTAGAAACCATAAAAAAGGACCAAACGGAAGTTCTAGATATTAAGAATACCATAACCAACAAATAAGAACTGAGTATGTGGAATTAATGGCAGAGGAGACAAAGCTGAGGAGAGAATTAATGTACTAAAAAATAGAACTGAAGAAATATCCAGATTGTATGGAGAGTCAAAATTTGATGCAATATAGAAGTAAAACAAGCAATATACTAAAAAGCCTTAACATACGTGTAATTAGAGTCCTATACATGAAGAAGAAGAAAGTCACACAGAAACATATGTGAAGAGACAATTGCTCAGGAGGTTCCAGACCTGATGAAAGATATCAAGTCACAGGTGTAAGAATTACTACAAACTCGCAAAGAAGATATGAAACAGAAAGCCACACCTAGACAAATCACAAACTCGGGCACAAAGAAAATCTTTTATTTTTCAATTTTTTTAAACATTTATTTATTTTTTGAGAGAGAGAGAGAGAGAGAGACAGAGTGTGAGAGGGAGAGGGGCAGAGAAAAGGGAGTCAGTTTCTGAAGCAGGCTCCAGGCTCTGAGCTGTCAGTACAGAGCCTGACGTGGGGCTCAAACTCATGAACCATGAGATCATGACCTGAGCCAAAGTCGGATGCTTAACCAACTGAGCCGCCCAGGCACCCCCAAAGAAAATCTTAGAACAGAAAAGAGACAGCTTTCCTTTGAAGGAGCAATAATTAGAATGACATAAAAAATCTCAACAAACCAATGAAATCCAAGATACAATTATGATGCGATCATCGGAGAGCTGAAATACTACACCCAACAGAAACACTCATCAAGATTGAATGAAGGCAAAGTAAACATTTTCAGACAAATACAAATTCAGAGACTTCATCACCAACAGATTCGATTCAAAGGGAACCCGAAAGGGTGTTCCTTAGGCAAATGGAAAAAAGATATCAGATGGATATACTGAGATGCAGGAAGAAATGAAGAGCAACAAATAAGCAGGAAAATAGATAAATCTAACTGACTACTGATTTGCAAGAAAAAGGAGGAGGAGGAGAAAGACGAGAGAAGCAGAAGGAGATCTTGTGAAGTCTGAAATATATTTGGAGTGGTCTAAATAAAGCAGTAAAACTACCAAATAACACTAGACTTTGGTAAGTCACTGATTCATTTGTAATCATTGGGGTGACTGCTAACAGAAAAATTAAAAAGTATATAATTTTCAAGCTAATAGAATGTATACGTAGAATGATAAAATATATCATTCTAACATAGACAAACCAATAAATAGAATCAGAATCACATTTATTTGGTCACCTATCTAATGGCAAAGGTACCATGGCAGTACACTAGGGAAAGAAAATATTTTAATATACAGCATCGGGCTAATTGAACGTTTATATGGAAAAAAGAATTTTGTTCTCTATCTCAGGTCACACATGAAAAATAATTCCAACTGACTGCAGATCTAAATATAAATGGGGGCGGGGGGAAGCTCCTTTTAGAAAGAAACATAAGAGAACATCTTCACAATCTTGTAGTATGTAAAGATTTTTTAAAACGGGACCAAAATAATGAGCTGACTATCTAGGGAGAAAGGATAGACTGGTCTATATTAAGAATGAAAGTGGCTTCTAGATGAAAGTTAGTCAAATGGCAAACCATGGTATGTAAGAAGATATTTTCAATAAGAGAGGATGTTTTTATCTGGCCAGAATACATTTAAAAGCCCTACAAAGCAATAACAAAATAACAGAAAATGAATAGCCACTTCACAATAAATTATATTCCAGTGGCCAACAGACACAGAAGAGGTACTTAACTCCACTAGTCATGAAGGAAATACAGATTAACATCATTAGATATTTCACACTATCTCCAGAATTGACTAAAAAAAAAAAAAAATAGGAAAAAAATCAGATAATACCAAGTGTTGCCAAAAATGTGGAACAAACAGAACTCTCAGAAATTGCTGGTAAGAGTGTAAACTATCTATGGGAAAAATGTTCATCAGTATCTTGTAAGGCTGAAAATAAGGACCCAGTAATTCTTAGGTATATATATATATATATATATATATATATATATATATATATATATCCAACAGAAATGTTTAATGTTTACCTAAAAGGTACAGAATGTTCACAGAAGCACTATTCATATATCCTCAAACTGGAAACTAACCAAATGCCCATTACCTGTAGCACAGATAAATCAAACATGGCATATTCACACAGAATTTCTCTACAGCGATGAGAACTGACAGACATGCGACAAGATCGCTATGAACAGAATTGTGCCCCCCGCAAATTCATATGTTGAGGTCCTAACCCCCAATGTTACTATATACAGAGTTAGTAACATCTTTTAAGAGCTCCGTGAGGTCATAAAGGTATGGGGTCCTCATCTAACAGAACTGGTGTCCTTCTAAGAAGAGGAAGAGTTGCCAAGGATGCACATGAACAGAGAAAAAGCCATGTGAGGACACAGTGAGACAATGTCATCTGCAAGTCAAGGACAGGTACCTCAGGAGAAATCAAACCTGAAAATCTCAATCTTGACCTTCTAGCCTCCAGAACCATGAGAGGATAAATTTCCATTGTCTAAGTCCCCCAGAATGTAGTATTTTGTCATGGCGGCCCTAGCAAACTAATATGGTATGGATACAACACATTTTGTTTTCCATTACCAGTTGGTGGCATTTGGGTTGTTTCCACTTTGGGGCTATGGGAACAATGTCGCTATGAACATTCAGGTACAAGTTCTTGTGTGAACATGTTTCCATCTCTCTCTTTTTTTTTTTTTTTTATATATATGAAATTTATTGTCAAATTGGTTTCCATACAACACCCAGTGCTCATCCCAAAAGGTGCCCTCCTCAATACCCATCACCCACCCTCCCCTCCCTCCCACCCCCCATCAACCCTCAGTTTGTTCTCAGTTTTTAACAGTCTCTTATGCTTTGGCTGTCTCCCACTCTAGCCTCTTTTTTTTTTTTTTCCTTCCCCTCCCCCATGGGTTCCTGTTAAGTTTCTCAGGATCCACATAAGAGTGAAACCATATGGGGCGCCTGGGTGGCTCAGTCGGTTGAGCGTCCGACTTCGGCTCAGGTCACGATCTCACGGTCCGTGAGTTCGAGCCCCGCATCGGGCTCTGGGCTGATGGCTCAGAGCCTGGAGCCTGCTTCCGATTCTGTGTCTCCCTCTCTCTTTGACCCTCCCCCGTTCATGCTCTGTCTCTGTCTCAAAAATAAATAAACGTTAAAAAAAATTAAAAAAAAAAAAAAAGAGTGAAACCATATGGTATCTGTCTTTCTCTGTATGGCTTATTTCACTTAGCATCACACTCTCCAGTTCCATCCACGTTGCTACAAAAGGCCATATTTCATTTTTTCTCATTGCCACGTAGTATTCCATTGTGTATATAAACCACAATTTCTTTATCCATTCATCAGTTGATGGACATTTAGGCTCTTTCCATAATTTGGCTATTGTTGAGAGTGCTGCTATGAACATTGGGGTACAAGTGCCCCTATGCATCAGTACTCCTGTATCCCTTGGATAAATTCCTAGCAGTGCTATTGCTGGGTCATAGGGTAGGTCTATTTTTAATTTTCTGAAGAACCTCCACCCTGTTTTCCAGAGCGGCTGCACCAATTTGCATTCCCACCAACAGTGCAAGAGGGTTCCCGTTTCTCCACATCCTCTCCAGCATCCATCTCTCTTGAATATATTTTGAAGTGTAATCTTCGGTCATATGGTAGCTCTGTGTTTCAACAAGTCAAATGTTTAAAAATCCATAAAGATAAGAGCAGGAACTCTTGCAGCAAAAATAATAATAATAAACTTAAGATACATAGGATGATCAAAATCTAGAAGACTGTTCTGTGAAAACATTGATAACATGTAAAAGCCCCTGGGAAAACTGATAAAAGAGAGAAGGCATTAATTACCAATATTAAGAATGAGAAAAAGACATAGCTATAGATCCTATAGACATTATAAAGATAAGACGATGAACAACTTGTGTCTTCAAATACATTAAAAATTTGAGTTTGAGACACCAGCTACAAAACTACCACTTACAAAAACCAACAAAAGGAATAGAACATCTAAATATACTATATCTATTAAACAAGTGGAATTCATAATTTGAATCTTCCAACAAAGAAAACTCCAGTCCCAGATGGCTTCACTGGCAAATTCTAATAAATATTTAAGAAGCAAAATTGTCGTGATTGATTACACATACTGTTTCAGAAAATAGAAGAGAGGAAACATACCCCAAACTCAAAGTATGAGGCCAGCATCACCTTGTTACTGAAACCTACCAAGGATACTAGAAGAAAGGAAAAGTATAAATCAATCTTGTTAATAAACACAGATGCAAAAAAGTCCTAAACAAAATAACAGCAAAGTGAAGAATTCAACAATATATTAAAAAGATAATATATCCTGTGAGCTTGTGTTATCCTAAGGATGAAGGGTTGGTATAAATTTGAAATTAATCAGGGGCACCTGGGTGGCGCAGTCGGTTAAGCGTCCGACTTCAGCCAGGTCACGATCTCGTGGTCCGTGAGTTCGAGCCCCGCGTCAGGCTCTGGGCTGATGGCTCAGAGCCTGGAGCCTGTTTCGGATTCTGTGTCTCCCTCTCTCTCTGCCCCTCCCCCGTTCATGCTCTGTCTCTCTCTGTCCCAAAAAAAAATAAATAAACGTTGAAAAAAAAATTAAAAAAACAATTTGAAATTAATCATTAAAACTTGGGGGCCTGGATGGCTCAGTCGGGTAAGCATCTGACTCTTGATTCCCGTTCGGGTCACGATCTCACGGTTCATGAGTTCGAGCCCCTCCTCCGGCTCTGCACTGATGGTATGGAGCTTGCTTGGGATTCTCTGTCTCCCTCTCTCTGCCCCTCCCCTGCTCGATCTCTTATCTCTTTCTCAAAATAACCATTTTTTTAAAAATCATTAAAATTTATGGTATGAATGGAATATAAGAGAAGAGTCCTATAATAATGTGATAGATTTTTCAATCTAAAAAATAAATTCAAAATTAAAAAGTTTTAAAAAATAGTAAAACTCAACATCCATCGATGGTCATCCACCCTCATACAGACTCTTATGCTTATTAATTTCATGCCCGCTCTTCCTAAGTTCCCCATTCTTCCACTGCGACCTCAACCTCCGGTCCACCCTCAGCAATATCCCCTAAATCCTCAGTCTCCTCTCCAAACATTCATTTCCTCTTCTTGCCTTCATTGAAATCTGGTTCTCCCTGAGAACATTGCTTTTCTTACAGCCCCCTCATGTAGCCGCTGGGTGTTCTCCTTTACCCCACAGATCACAGGCCCAGGGGTGGGGGAGGGGTCCTCCTTGCTCTCCTTAGGCTTTTCTAGACTACTGATCCTTCTTTTTTCTCTACGAAACCACTATTCCCTTGAAGTTCGTGTCCTTAGACTAAACCAGCCCCTATCCTTCTTGTTGAAGCCTTCTCGGCCTGCCGGCTACTGCCCCTCACTCGCTGAAGTACCTTCACCATGAGTATCTCACCATTCTTTGTGATCTCACCCAACGTCTATCAAAGACTATACAACACCCTGGCTTTTTAGGTTCTGTATTACTTGTCTGTTATAAGAGCTACGTTTTATTATGGGTTAACACGTGCCAGGTTCTAAACTGTGCTAAATACTCTACGTGTATAAGCTCCGTTAATCTTCACAATAAGCACAATTATTATTTCCATTTCACAGATGAGGAACCAAATCATAGGGAATTAAGAACTTCATCCCGGGGTCACCCAGTAAGTAAGTGGGGTGTCTGGGATTCGAACACAAGACTCAGGCAGCCAAGCCTGAACTACAAGATACTGTCAAGTGTAGACCAACCAGTTGGGGTAGGCTTAGGAGGTCAGAATCCAGGACAACAATCTATTTGCTTAACAATAGAGGCTGGTTAAATAAACTGTGATAGAATCTTAGGTAGCCATTAAAATGATGATCTGTATCTGTGTTTACAATACCGAAACCCATTCATAATGTGATTGAAAAAAAGCAAGCTGGAAAATAGTGCAATAAACCTGCACATGAACGTTGATAGCAGCCTGTTAACTGCCCAAAACTGGAAGCGACCAATATGTCCTTCCAAAGGTGAATGGATAAACAAACAGTGGTACATTCATACAATGCAATATTATTCAGCATTAAAAAGAAATGAGCTATTAATCCATGAAAAGACATGGAGGAAACTTAGAAGCATACTGTTTCGCCAAAGAAGCCAGCCTGCCACAGGGAAGGACAGCTAAGTACTTACTGTATGACTAACTATGTGACATTCTGGAAAGGCAAAACTAGAGACTGTAAAAAGATCAGTGGTTGCACCAGGTCCCAAAGGGAGGGATGACTAGGTAGAGCCCAGGGGATTTTTTAGGGTGGGGGAAACTATTCTGTATGACACTATAATGGGGGACACAGACATTATGCATTTACTGAACTTTGAACTTCACAGCACCAAAAGGAAAGCTTAATTAAGCTATGGGCTTAATGAATAATAATGTATCAACACTGGTCCATCAGTTGTGATGAATGTGCCACCCGAATGCAAGATGCTAATAGGACAAACTGAGAAGATGGGGACAGCAGGTACATGGGGACAAGAGGTGCATGGGAACTCTGCACGATCTCAATTTTCTGTAAACCTAAAACTGCTCTGAAAACTAAAGTCCGTTCATTTAAAAACAACGGTATAATTGCATGCTCCCTTTCCACGTTAATATACGTCTGTGTGTTTTGTGCACAGGGAAGTCTGGAAGGACGTAATCAAAATTAATAGCAGTTGTCTCCGAGGGGTAGGATGCACGGAGATCTTTCTCCTAGTTCTACTTGTCCTATTTTCTTAACAAAAGCATGCATTAATTTCTTATGAAGGAGTAAAGTGAGGCCGTGGGGCCAGCCGGGCCAGGGCCCAGCGCGCCCGGGAGCCGGCGCTGCCAAGGCAGGGCGCCGCGGGGAATGCAGCTTAGCTCCGAGCCCGCCGGGGCCGACGCCAGCCTCTACATCTGCTCCGCCCCCCGCGTCCCTCGGCCTTTTGAGAGTCGGGTCGGGGAGGTTAAGAAAGGGAAGAGCGAATTCCTCCGGTGCAATCGCGTCTGCACGCGCGCTGGGCAGGAAGGCCGGAGGGGCCGGGGGGGGGGGGGGGCCGCGGAGGGGCCGGAGGGGCTCCGCGGGGCTCGGCCGGGGGCCCGCAGACGCGCTGCGCAGCTCCGGGGGCGCGGCCGGCCTTCAGTGGGCTGGAATGTTCCCGCGGCGCAGTGTACTTTGTTCTGAGGCTGGGGGAGGGTGCAGCGGGGGCAGGGCTCCAGGGCCCCGGGGACTTGGAGGGAGGCCAGCTTTCCGTTCCCAGGGCGCCTTCCCGGGGGGTGGGGAGTGGAGGGAGAGGAGCTGTCTAGTTCCCAGGCTGGGCAGCTGCGGGGCACTGACGGAACCCCTGGATTCCAGTGCCGGCCCTACCACCCACTAATGGCATGCTTCTGGGGTCGGGGCTCAACGCCTCTGGGCCTCAATTTCCTCATCTACAAAATGGAGATAATAATAATAGTACATAGTTATTGTCTGGCATTGTTGTAAAGCGCTCTGCATGTGCTCATGCCTCATAACTACCCTTTGAGATAGGTAGTACTGTTACTAGAATAACATCATTATCCTATTAGAATAATACTCCCTCACTTTCCAGGCCCTTTGGACAGCTCAGATGCTCTGGCTGTAGAAAGCCTAGCTCAGCCTCTTCCTACCAGGTAGTGAAATGCGCGTTGTTACTACTTTCGCTTTAAAAATGAGAAAAGAGTGGTGCCTGAGTGGATCAGTCGGTTGAGCATCCGACTTCGGTTCAGGTCATGATGTTACAGTTCCTGAGTTGGCTCCCTACGTGGAGCTCTGTGCTGACAGCTCAGAGCCTGGAGCCTGCTTAGGATTCTGTGTCTCCCTCTCTCTCTGCCGCTCTCCTGCTCCCACTCTGTCTCTGTCTGTTTCTCTCTCTCTCTCTCTCTCTCTCTCAAAAATAAACATTTAAAAAATAAAAAATAAAAAAATAAGGAAAGAAATGCTCGGGGAGGTTAAGCAACTTGCCCAAGGGCACACAGCTCCTCAGTGGCCATCCTGGATACAAACGCTGCTGGTAGTCTGGCAGAAAGCCTCCACTCTTAAATGCTGCCTCCCTACTGCCAGTCTCAGGAAGCCCTTAAAATCTGTTTATTTGCACATACTGCAATCCATGCAACAATCTGGAGGAAGTATTACTAATAATAATTACTACTAAGTAATGATAATGATCATCAACTGAGGGCTGTAATTCTCACAACACTCCATGAGGTAAGCACCACTATTACTATTCTTATTTTAGAGATGAAGAAATTGAGGGAGAGCTCACCAAAGCTTAGCTGTTGGCTACTTTCAAAATATTTTAGAGGGAGGCAGACCCTTCCAGACTCTGAGCACAGAGGCTAGCTTGGAATGACAGTGCTTCCTTCTGCAAATGTGAGCGGCAACCTTGCCTGGTAATCCGAGGAGCTCTGGAGAGTGTGATGAGTCTCAGATGATAACTAATGCCAGCTAAGCTCCTCTCTCCTGGGTGGGCTACTTCCGGGAGCCCAGCTGCCTAGTGCCTGAAACCACCGCCCCCCCCCCCACCCCCAATCTCTGCAGAAGGCAGGTCAGGTCTGTGACTTAACCACGAAGTTCAATTTGTTTGAAGTTTGCTACGTAATGTTTTAAACCAAATAATTTTCAGCATTTTTGATAAGTGACATTTCATATTTGCTAATGGGGGTCAACATGTGAACTGTTTTATTTTTTAATGATGACTATGTTTTCTCATTAAATGAAACAGAAAATTCCAGGGGCGCCTGGGTGGCGCAGTCGGTTAAGCGTCCGACTTCAGCCAGGTCACGATCTCGAGGTCGGTGAGTTCGAGCCCCGCGTCAGGCTCTGGGCTGATGGCTCAGAGCCTGGAGCCTGCTTCTGATTCTGTGTCTCCCTCTCTCTCTGCCCCTCCCCCATTCATGCTCTGTCTCTCTCTGTCCCAAAAATAAATAAACGTTGAAAAAAAAATTTTTTTAATGAAACAGAAAATTCCATACCCTATGTTTCTGCCATAATCTGCATCCGTGGTTTTCTGTTTATTAAGAGGGATTTTCAAAAGTTTGTTTAAGTGGCCTTACTGAGAGAGAGAGAGAGAGGAAGTGTTTGAGTCTCACTCCTGGGAGGTGAATGAAATCTGCTGGGATTTTTTTTGGTAGTCGCCCCACCTCACCCTAAGCCCCAGAGAATAAGGGGAATACACAGCTACGGATGACCCTTACTTTTAGAGCATCACAAATGACTACTGAAAACACCAAACTTGCCCTTCCTGTCTCCCAGGCTCGGCTGTGCTCTGGACTGTCACACCCTGACTCAGAAGAGGGAGGGATTGCTTGAAAAAGAAAAAAAAGTAGTCAATGTATCATTTTTATTATGTAGGAAAATCTAAAAATCTGCCCAAAGAAGCATGTATTATGTGATTTGGATCTGAAATCTCATTATATTGCATGTGTGTGATGATCTTGGCATCCATTAAAATTGTGGCTAAAAAGTGCACTCTGATCAGCTTGATTCTGAGAAAAATACATCAGCATGGGTTCTACATAACTCTCTGCCAAAAATCACTGCAGGGTCCTCGTGAGCTGTGTAGGAGAGAGGGATGGCTGAGGGCAAGAATGAGTGGGTGGATGATAGATAAATCCATCTATGGATGGGTGTGAATGGCTGAGGGCTGGAGAGATGGCAGGCCATTGCATTTGCTGGGCTCCAAAGGTCCTTGACCCACCACAGCACTGGCCATAGGACTTCAGAGTGATTTGTCTACCTGTTGGTCTTCTCCATGAGATTTGGAGCTCCTTGAAGGCAAGGAGACAATTCTATCCGTTTTTGCTTCCTGGCTCCCTATCAGCACATCCATGGAGGTATTAGTTAGGATGTAGACGTGGCTGCTGTTGCATGTAACACCCCCCACCCACCCCTGCATGAGGGGCACCATGAAGTCCGCAGTGCAGCCCACAGAAGGGAAAGAGAGGAAGGGGCAGGCACACATGTCCTCTTCAAAGGCAGGACCTGGTAGTTTTACATACCACCCTCACTCTCATCACAGAGGCCAGAACTTAATCATATGGCCACACCTTGCTGAAAGGATGCCTAGAAATTTTGTCGAATCCTGGGTAGCCTTGTGTCCACTTAAACTTTTTTTTTTTTTAGTATTTTTATTTATTTTTGAGAGACAGAGAGAGAGAGAGAGAGAGCGCACACAAGTTGGGGAGGGGCAGAGAGAGGGAGACACAGAATCTGAGCTATCAGCACAGAGCCGATGCGGGGCTCGAACTCACCAACCGCAAGATCACGACCTGAGCCGAAGTCAGACGCTTAACTGACTGAGCCACCCAGGTGCCCCAGCCTGGTGTCCATTTAAAAATCAGAGGTTTTCAAAATAGCAGAAACGGATAGTGGAAGGCAATTAATCTCCCTCTGCTACCTAAGTGAGCAACACATTCTTATTTGTTAAATGAATAAAAAGACGGAAATGAATCTGACACCGCAAGTCTATTCTGAGAAGAAAGAGCATGTGGAATCACATAGTTAAGTGGAAAAAAAAGCAAGCGGGGTTGGCAGATACAGTTACTGCTGTCCTTCTTTACCAAGAGACATTTCGAGGAGAGCGACAGTAGGCCCAGATTAGCTATTCCGCTTCCCAGATTCCCTCCAAGTGGCCACGTGACACCATGTGGCCACTGAGATATCAATGGAAGACAGCTGGAGATTTCTGAGAACGTTTTGCTTTAACACAGGCATACTTTCCCTCGTTCTCCCTACTTCTTGGTTTCTGAAGTGCAGTCAACTCGTGACTGTGACTCAATGAACTGCACATTAAGTGTGAGGCAGCAGAAAGCAGGGACATGGCTGGACATTGACACTATTGTGACAATGCTGCCCGACCCTGCCTGCTTGCCTCCAGACTTCCCACTCACGAGAAGTGGAAACTCCTACTTGGTTAAGTCAAGACAGTGGCCTTTCTGTTGTATGCAACCTAACCAATCCATAGATCCTCTCTTGAAAATTCACTGACCGCGTAGAATATCCCTGGAAGGACACACAAGAACCCATAGCCATAGATGCACCTTTGGAAGAAATCATGAGCTGAAGGACAGGGGACAAGAAACCTACTTTTCCTTCCTTCCTTCCTTCCTTCCTTCCTTCCTTCCTTCCTTCCTTCCTCCCTCCCTCCCTCCCTCCCTCCCTTCCTGCCTTTTAAGATTTTATTTATTTTTTTTTTAAATTTTTTTTTTCAACGTTTATTTATTTTTGGGACAGAGAGAGACAGAGCATGAACGGGGGAGGGGCAGAGAGAGAGGGAGACACAGAATCGGAAACAGGCTCCAGGCTCTGAGCCATCAGCCCAGAGCCTGACGCGGGGCTCGAATTCACGGACCGCGAGATCGTGACCTGGCTGAAGTCGGACGCTTAACCGACTGCGCCACCCAGGCGCCCCTTTTAAGATTTTATTTTTAAGTAATCTACACCCAGCATGGGGCTTGAACTCACAACCCCAAATCAAGAGTTGCGCTCTACACCAACTGAGCCAGCCAGGTACCCCAAGAAACTTACTTTTCCTTTACAGGCTTATAATTTTGAATGTTGAATTGTTGGCATTTATATATTCAACCAGAAAGAGTTGAAATAACAACTTATGATGAGGAAAGTTGAAGGACACTGTTCATTCATGAATTTGATCTGCAGTCATATTACTGCATCACCTCATGACATTGTCACTGGTGGCACAGTTGTCCCAAGAAATTCATCTCATGGGGTGAATTTTGAAAATGATTTTTTAAAAATAAATTAGATGTATGCTATACTTCAGTTAAAGTGGAGTTTTGTGGGGGGACTTCTTTTGGCTTGTTTTATTTAAATCAGAGAGACCTAATTGTCTTTAAACTCAATCGTATCTCTATTGTTGTATCTCTTTTTTTTTTTTTTTTAATTTTTTTAATGTTTATTTATTTTTGAGAGAGAGAGAAAGAGGCTAGCCGTGGTGGGGCAGAGAGGGAGGGAGACACAGAATCTGAAGCAGGCTCCAGGTTGTCAACACAGAGCCCAATGCAGGGCTCAAACCCACAAACCATAAGATCATGACCTGAGCCGAAGTCATACGCTCAACCCACTGAGCCACCCAGGTGGCATCTCTTAAACTAGGTGGAGAGTATACTATTGTCTTATTAATCACTGTATTTCTTTGATTGGAATATTTCCTATTTTGAAATTAATTAATTGTGAAAACTCAGAATGCATTCAAATATAATCAAGCTCTCTCAGTCGCTTGAATTACAATGCACTTTCTTGAGAAGCAGAAACAGGGCTGATACAGAGAACTACCAAAACTGCACATGACCCACAATTTATCTTATCCTGGCCTCAGCTAGTGGCGATTACCCTTGCCAGGGGCACCACAAATAGCGGTGAGGATTATGAATGATCTTGGTGCCTGGTAGTCATGATTCACAGACTTACTTTCATTTTCTTCTTAATTTTACCTATAGATAAATTCTTAATAGGGAAGGAGGCAGGGACGATGAATCAAACCCGAAGATTACATCCACATCTAGAAGGCACAGGAAAGAGCATGACCTGACGATCATTTCTAATTTTTTTTTTAATTTTTTTTTTCAACGTTTATTTATTTTTGGGACAGAGAGAGACAGAGCATGAATGGGGGAGGGGCAGAGAGAGAGGGAGACACAGAATCAGAAATAGGCTCCAGGCTCTGAGCCATCAGCCCAGAGCCCGACGTGGGGCTCGAACTCACGGACCGCGAGATCGTGACCTGGCTGAAGTCGGACGCTTAACTGACTGCGCCACCCAGGCGCCCCCCTGACGATCATTTCTATTAGGAGCCAGGTGGCAGTGACGATTACCAAAGCAAAACCAAACAGATGGTACAAGGGCAACTTGTCGTATTCATAGTCACATAGATAGAGATGATGGACTTCTGTGATCATTTTTTAAAAAATGTTTAATGTTTATGTATTCTTGAGAGAGAGACAGAGAAAGACAAAGAGAGAATAAGCAAGGGAGGGGCAGAGAGAGAGACACAGAATCTGAAGCAGGCTCCAGGCTCTGAGCTGTCAGCACAGAGCCTGAGGCAGGGCTCGAACTCAGGAACCTCGAGATCATGACCTGAGCCAAGTCCGACGCTTAACCAACTGAGCCACCCAGGCACCCCTTCTGTGATCATTTTAAACAGTAGGAGATTAACTCATGTTTATTCTGCAACAGTACATATGTGTTCCTTTCCTAATATTATCTATGCTGTGAAGACGGGAAAAATAAAATTTATTGAAAGATATATTTTAATTTAAATAAAGCTTCATATTTTAGAAATTGATTTGCTTATAGTTATGTACTTTCTCATATAGAATGTTGTTTACATGTCCTTAAGGGCTGATTTTACCACTCATATGTTTATAAAACACTTTTATAGGGGCATCGTAAGCATCTGACTGGCTCAGGTCATGATTTTGTGATTCGTGAGTTCAAACCCTGCATGGGGCTTTCTACTCTCAGTGCAGAGCCTGCTTTAGATCCTCTGTCCCCTTCTCCCTTTGCCCCTTCCCCACTCACACTCTCTCTCCCTCTCTCTCTCCCAAAAATAAACATTTTAAAAAATGCTGTTATAAATATCATGCCAAAGAAAGTATGAGAGGCTATTTATTTAACTTCTCTACTAAATGTTTAGTATTTCTCAGAGAGGTTATGTCCATGAGACTGTACCTTGTATGTGAATGTCATTCATTATGTATGTCATTGGAATAAAATAGGTTGAAAACAAAAAGAAAAGTCCCACATTATCAATAAATTGTATTTTTTTTAATGTTTATTTATTTTTGAGAAAGAGACAGAGACAGAGAGGTGAGCAGGGTAGGGGCAGAGAGAGAGGGAATCTGAAGCAGGCTCCAGGCTCTGAGCTGTCAGCACAGAGTCCAACATGGGGCTTGAACTCGTGAACCACGAGATCATGACCTGAGCTGAAGCCAAACACTTAACCGACTGAGCCACCCAGGTGTCCCAATAAATTCTAATAAAACTAATAATAGGATCAGCTGTAATTCAAAAGGGTCACTGAAGAAGATCAAAGCTGGCCTTCTGAGTATCAGTATGTGTGATAAATTATATATTTATTTTGTGCCAAGTCCAAGATCTTTACCATGCTACCCCTAAACCTAAATAAATAAACAAACAAACAAACAAACAAACAAACAAATAATAAGGTAAAATTTCTGTTCTCATCTCATTGGGAGGTGACTTACTAAGGGACAGATACAAAGAAATAAATTTTTTAGAAGAACGCTGATATTTTGTTAGGCTATATTTGGACTTGATAATTAAGATGTGGGGGTCTTTTTGAAATAATTTTTTTATTTACAATAAACTATAGAATTAAAAAACAGGATATCTATCTTCCAAATCACAGCAAGATAAAAGCAAGCAAAACACAGTCTGCATAATAGAAGACATGAAAAAGGTAATTAGAATGATAAACAAGTATGACTCATAAGCAAGATTACCAAAAACAAAATACATAATCTAAACAATACATGTAAATGAGTTAAATCTTCTATTAGAAGACAAAGACCCAAGTGCCTGGGTGGCTCAGTTGGGTAAGCATCCAACTCTTGATTTCGGCTGAGGTCATGATCTCATGGTTTGTTGGATTGAGCCCCACATTGGACTCTGTGCTGATGGTGCAGAGCCTGCTTGGCATTCTCTCTCTCTCCCTCTCTCTCTGCCCCTCCCCTGCTCATGCTCTCCCTCTCAAAACAAGTAAATAAACATTTTTAAAAAAGAATATGAAATTAGAATTGTAGTCACATCCTCTCGCATCCCATTCAGATGAAAACTTGCCCACAAGGTCATAAGTAAGTGAGGTATATAGGGGGCTGGGAAATGTAGTTTCTACATGAGTTGCCCAAGGTCCCGGAAGAGTCAATATTATTGAAGTAAAATTTACATTCAATAATAGTCAACTGATCTTTGACAAAGGAGAAACAACAACTCAATGGATAAAGGATAACCTTTTCAACAAATGGTGCTGGAACCACTGGATGTCCATATGTTAAGAAAAAAAAAAGGAATCTAAACACAGACTTTCTATCTTTCACAAAAATTAACTCAAAATTGGTCATAGACCTAAATGTAAACTGCAAAACTATAAAACTTCTAGAAGGAGACAGGAGAAAATCCACATAACTTTGGGTTTAGCAATGAATTTTTAGATATAACACCAAAAACATGATTAAAGAAAAAAATGTAAACTGCAAAACTATAAAACTTCTAGAAGGAGACAGGAAAAATCCAGATAACTTTGGGTTTAGCAATGAATTTTTAGATACAACACCAAAAACATGATTTATTAAAGAAAAAAAATGGTTGGACTTTATTAAAATTAAAAACTTTTGCTCTGCACAAGACACTGTTAAAAGAATGAAAAAAAAATCACAGACTGAGAGAATATATTTTAAAAACATATATCTGACAAAGGACTTGTATCCAAAATACACAAAGAACTCTTAAAACTGAACAGTAAAAAAACAACCCCATTTAAAAATGGGCAAAATATCTGAACAGACACCTCACTAAGAAGATAAACAGATGGCAAACAAGCATACAAAAAAATGCTCAACATCATTTGTCATTAAGGAGTTGCAGATTAAAACAATGAGATATATTCATCAGTATATAAGAAACTGTCAAACTGTATTCCAAAGTGATGAACGATTTTCCTTTCTCACCAGCAAGGTATAAAACTTCCAGTTGCTTTGCATTGTCAACAGTTGTTGGTATTGTCAGATTTTTTGATTTGAATCATTTTGTGATGTAGCAGAATGTCATTGTGGTTTTCATTTGCAATTCTTTTTTTTTCTGCTTATTTGCATGTATAATTATTTCTTTTTTTAATTTTATTTTTTATTTTTTAAGATTTACATCCAAATTAGTTTTGATTTGTATTTCCCTGATGATGAGTGATGTTGAGCATTTTTTCATGTGTCAGTTGGCCATCTGGATGTCTTTTTTGGAGAAGTGTCTATTCATGTCTTTTGCCCATTTCTTCACTGGATTATTTGTTTTTTGGGTGTTGAGTTTGATAAGTTCTTTATAGATTTTGGATACTAACCCTTCATCTGATACGTCACTTGCAAATATCTTCTCCCATTCTGTTGGTTGCCTTTTAAGTTTGCTGATTGTTTCCTTCACTGTACAGAAGCTTTTTATTTTGATGAGGTCCCAGTAGTTCATTTTTGCTTCTGTTTTCCTTGCCTCCAGAGATGTGTTGAGTAAGAAGTTGGTGTGGCCAAGATCAAAGAGGTTTTTGCCTGCTTTCTCCTTGAGGATTTTGATGGCTCCCTGTCTTACATTTAGGTCTTTCATCCATTTTGAGCTTAGTTTTGTGTATGGTGTAAGAAAGTGGTCCAGATTCATTCTTCTGCATGTCGCTGTCCAGTTTTCCCAGCACCACTTGCTGAAGAGATTCATTTGCAATTCTTAATGACTAACCATACTGAGACTCTTGTTATGTGCTTATTTGGTGAAGTATCTGTTTAAATCTTTTGTTCATTTTTTAAGTGTGTTGTTCATTTTATTTATTATGGAGTTGTGAGGTTTCTTTAGACATTCTGGATAGAAGTATCAGGGTCCAATCAAGAAAACTATTAATAGGAGATTGATGTAATGGGGAATTGACTTGTAAGGGTCAAAGAGAACTCTGGTGAATACAGGAATAGCAAATACAGGGTCAGCCACTAGCAGGGCTGAGATCTAGTTCTCTGAGAAGGGCCTCCAGACCTGTTGAAAAGAGCATAGCATGGATCACTGGATGGTGAAGGAGACACTGAGGTGGGTCATTGGTGGAAACTGGAAATCTGCCCTTTGGGGGTTGGGGATGTTGTCCACAGGGAGGTGTTATACAATGGAACTTGATACAAAGTCCCCCAAAGAGTACTGGGGGAAGTGGCTCAGAGTCAGGTTCCCTTGCCAGTGGCATACCACTTTGAGAAGGTGTTGAGAGAAGCTTCTAGCAGGTGGGCACTGCTGGTTGCCCTATGCTATCAGAACTGGGAGCTAGGGAAGCTGCCCTCTGCAGGAGCCCAGTGCAAGAAAGCCTGCACTTTGCAGGACACTGGAAAGAGGAAGAGAAAATTCCCTCCTCGTCAGTGTCCCTCCAGCACCCCATACTGGCACAACATCACTCCAAATGTCATAGATGAAATCTCTACACAGCCCACCTCCAGGACCACAGAGCAGGCAAAGAAGGGTGGATTTGGAAATGAGAGGCAATAAACTGTTGCCTGGCACAAAAGCCTTTATCATATGTGTGTTTCTCCAGGCCGTGGCTTGCCTTTTCATTTTTTAACAGTGTCTTTTGAAAATCAAAGGTTTTTAATTTTCATGATGCTCAATGTGTCCATTTTTTTTCCTGCCATTCATGCTTTCTTCAGCCAAAAAAATGTTTGCCTAACCCCAAATCAAAGATTTTCTCCTATGTTTTCTTCCAAAAACTGAACAGTTTGAGCTCCTAGATTTAGGTTTATGATTCATTTCAAGTACTGTGTATGTGTGTTTAAAATTTACTTTAAAAAATATTTCTTAAGATTTTATTTTTTTCTTTGAGCAGTTTGAGGCTCACAACAAAATGAAGTGGAAGGTACAGAGAGGTCCTGTCCTCCCCCATCCCCCTCACATACGTAGCCTTCCCCATTTAAAACACCCCCACCAGAGGGTATCTTTGTTACGAATGCTGAACCAACACTGGCACATCATAATCACCTAAAGTCTGTATTTACATTACGGTTCACTGTTGGTGGTGTACATTCTATGGGTTTGGACAGACGCATTATGACATGTATCCAACCATTACGGGCTCACAGAGAGTATTTTCACCGCCGTAAACATCCTCTGTGCTCTGCTTACTCATCCCTCCCCTGCTCCGTATGCATTTTAAAAATTGACAAAAAGCATATATACAGTAACTTACAAAAATATGTACATGTACTGTCATTTATATGAATGGTTTGGAGTCATTTATCTCATTTTTCTTCTTTTGTCAACTTAGCACTGTTTTTAAGGTCTATTCACGTTCCTACGTATGCATCCAATCCCTTGTGTCTCTAACGGCTGTGTAGTAAGTACTGTTACCATGTGCACCTTCCACACTTCCCGCATCTACTCCTCTGCAGATGGATGACTGTGATTGCCCACAATCAGAACGGATGCAGCAGTGGACATTCTAATGCAAATCCCCTGCTGGACCTGTGCGATCATTTGTTTGGTATACCCACCCAGGACTTACTTTGCTGGGTCCTAGGCTCTGCAGGTGCCTAATTTGTCTACGTTGTGCCAGACTGCTCTCCAGAAGGGACAACTGTTCCGCATCCCCACCAGCAGCAGGTATAGGAGACTGTATCTCCATATACCTGCCAACACTTGGCATTTTCCAGCTTTCCAAGTTTTGCTTGTGTAGTAGATGGAAGGTGATATTTCCCTGTTGTCTTAAGTTGAACCTCTCTGATTACTGATGATTTTAATTCTTTTTTTTTTTAATTTTTTAATTGTTTTTTATTTAGTTTTTGAGAGAGATACAGAGAGAGAGAGTGAGCTGGGGAGGGGCAGAGAGAGAGGGAGACACAGAATCTGAAGCAGGCTCCAGGCTCTGAGCTGTCAGCACAGAGCCTGACATGGGGCTTGAACTCAAGAACCGCAAGATCATGACCTTAGCCAAAGTCAGATGCTTAACCGACTGAGCCACCCAGGCGCCCCTGATGATTTTAATTCTTAATAATCCTCTTCATATGCCTGTTTGGCTTACCATTTTTCTAAATTGCCCATTGATAAACTTTGTGCATTTTCCCATAGGGCCTGTTACCTTTTGCTTACGTTGGATTTAACCTCCTCTTCTTTTTTTCGTTTCCTAAGATGGAAGCTTAGATCATTGATTTTAGATCTTTTCTACTACACGCATCGACGCTGTAAATTTCTAAGCACTGCTTTCACTGCACCGTATAATTTTTGATTAGTTGTATTTTCTTTTTTTTTTTTTCAACGTTTTTATTTTTTATTTTGGGGACAGAGAGAGACAGAGCATGAACGGGGGAGGGGCAGAGAGAGAGGGAGACACAGAATCCGAAACAAGCTCCAGGCTCTGAGCCATCAGCCCAGAGCCTGACGCAGGGCTCGAACTCACGGACCGCGAGATCGTGACCTGGCTGAAGTCAGACGCTCAACAGACTGCGCCACCCAGGCACCCCTGATTAGTTGTATTTTCATTTCTAACTAGTTTAAATACTTCAAAATTTCTCTCAAGACTTCTTCTTTGATCCAGGTGTCATTTATAAGTATGTTGTTTAATGTCCAAGTATCTCGGGATTTTCTAGCCATCTCTGTTATGGATTTCTCCTATCATTCCATTGTGGTCTGAGGGCAAACATTGTATGATTTCTATTTTTCAGTTTGTTAAAGGTGTGTTTTATGGCCCAGAGTGTGGTCTGTCTTGGTGAATGTTCCACGTGGGCTTGAGAAGAATGTGTATTCTGCAGTTGGATGAAGTAATCCATAGACATCAATTATATCCACTTGATTGATGATATGGCATTCCACCGTATCCTTACTGATTTTTGGCCTGGTAGATCTGTCCATTTCTGATAGAGGAATGTTGAAGTCTCTAACTCGGTGAGTGAATTCATCTGTTTCTTCTTGCAGTTCTATCCATTTTGCCCCATATATATTGACTCTCTATTGTGAGGCACATACATACTAAGAATTAATCTGCCTTCCTGGAGAATTGATCCTTTTATCATTATATAATGCCTCTATTTATCCCTGAAAACTTTTCTTGCTCTTTGGTCTTATCGGCTTGAAACTAATATAGCCACTCCAGCTTTTTCTTGGTTAGTGTTATCGTGATGTATCTTTCTCCGTTCCCTTACTTTTAATGTACATATGTCTTTTTATTGAAAGTGGGTTTTTTCATAGAGCACATAATTTGTCATGTTTTTTCATCTACTCTGGTAATCTCTGTCTTCTAGTTGGTATATTTAGACCATTGACATTTAAAATGACTATGACATACTATAGTTGGATTCATATCTACCATATGTGTTACTGTTTTCTATAGGCTACCCCCATCCTTTGTTCCTTTTTTTGTCCTGTACTCTTCTCCTGCCTTTTGTGGTTTCACTGAGCATTTTCTATGATGATTCTCCTTTCTCTCCTTTTTAGTGTATTAGTTACACTTTTTTTTTTTTACCTTTTTTAGTTGTTTCCCTAGAGTTTGCAATGGATGTTTATAACTAATCCAAGTTCACTTTCAAAAAAAACTATGGTTTCACAGGAACTACAAGTACTTTACAGTAACCAAGTATTCCTAATTCCTTCCTCCCATGCCTTGTGTTACTGCTGCCATTTCATTTTACTTACACATAAACTATAATTATAAAACACACTGCTATTATTATTTTGAACAAACTGTTACATAGTAGGCTAATTAAGAATAAGAAAAATCAAAGTGTTTATTTTACCTTCACTTATTCCTTCACTAACACTCTTCCTTTCTTTATGTGGATCCACCTTTCTGACTGAGATCATTTTCCTTCCTCTCTCTGTAAGGCAGGTTTACTGGCAACAAATTCCCTTATTTTTTGTCTGAGAAAGTATTTGTCCTTCACTTTTTTACCCTTTATTTTTTTTTAATTTTAGAGTGAGAGAGAGTGTGTGTGAGTGGGGGCGAGGGGCAGAGGGGGAAAGAAAGAGAGGGAGAGAGAGAGACTGTGAGAGAAAGAGAGAGAGAGAGACAGAATCCCAAGAGAGACAGAGTGTGGAGCCCAACTCAGGACTTGATCCCACAACCCTGGGATCATGACCTGAGCCGAAATCAAGAGTTGGATGCTCAACTGACTGAGCCACCCAGGTGCCCCATTTCTCCTTCACTTTTGAAGGATAATTTCCCAGGATACAGAATTCTAAGTTGGTGCGATCTTTTTTTCTCTCAACACTTGAAATATTTCACTGCACGCTCTTCTTACTTGCACAGTTTCTGAGAAGTCAGATGTAATTCTTATTTTTGCTCCATTATAGATAAGGTGTTTCCCCTCACCCCCAGCTTCTTTTAAGACTTTGTCATTGATTTTATGCAGTTTATTTTATTTTTTTTTTAAATTTTTTTTTTCAACATTTATTTATTTTTGGGACAGAGAGAGACAGAGCATGAACGGGGGAGGGGCAGAGAGAGAGGGAGACACAGAATCAGAAACAGGCTCCAGGCTCTGAGCTGTCAGCCCAGAGCCCGACGCGGGGCTCGAACTCACGGACCGCGAGATCGTGACCTGGCTGAAGTCGGACGCTTAACCGACTGCGCCACCCAGGCGCCCCGATTTTATGCAGTTTAAATATGATATGCCTAGGTATAGGTTTTGAGGGAGGGGGGTGGTGCATTTAATCTGCTTGGTTCTCTCTGAGCTTCCTGGATCTGTGTTTTGATGTCTGACATTAATTTTGGGAACTTTTCAGTCATTATTACTTCAAGTATTTCTTTTGCTCCTTTCTGTCATTCTTTTTTTTTTTTTTAATTTTTAAAAAATGTTTACTTATTTTCAGCCCTTGGATATCCCATTCTGTTTTTGCTGTCATTTTTCTCTTAGTTTTTCAGTTTTGGAAGTTTCTATTGGCATATCCTCCAGCTCGGAGATTCCTTCCTCAGACCTGCCCAGTCTATGAATGGGCATACCAAAGGCATTCTTCATTTCTGCTGCGATGTTTTTTATCTCATTTCTTTTTGATTCTTAGAATTTCCATCTCTCTGCTTGTATTATCTTTCTGTTCTTGCATGTTGTCTACTTTATCCATCTGTGCTCTTAGCATGTTCCTCGTAGTTATTTCAAAATCCTAGTCTGACCCTTCAAGCATCTCTGCCAGATCTGAATCTCGTTCTGGTGCTTGTTCTGTCTCTTCTGACTGTGTTTTTGCCTTTGAGTATGCATTGTAATTTCCTATTGAAAGCCAGACATGATGTGGATAAAAACAACTGTAGTAATGGGCCTTTAGTGATGTGGTGTAAGGTCCATGGGGGGAGGGGGAGCCAAGAGACCTACGATGAGCTGTCGGTCTTTCAGTGAGCCTAGACCTTTGGACTGTGAACTTCACAAGTGCTTCCCAGTTTTCCCCCCTTAAGTGGGACAGGATGGCTAGAGCTGGCTGGAGCTGGGTAGTTTCCTTCCTCCAGGTTGGTTAGGTTCTGATACAAGCAAGACTCAGATAAAATAGTTTCTCCTGAGGGCAGGTGTTACGAAGAACAAAGTCCACCAGCACATTTCAAAATGGTTACTTTTCCCTCCCCCTCCTAGAAGTGTGAACAGATTGTTCTCTGCTATTTGCTGTGAGAACCTGGTAGAGCTTCTGGAGGTAAATCTCACCCTCTACGACGGGCACCCTTAGGGCTCCTAAATCTCAGAATTGTCCACATGGAGCCTCTAGAAATCCAACAATTGCAGTTCCAGTTTTCCTGTCTAGCACTGTTCCCAGGATTTCTGCTCTGGTAAGTTGTGAGCATTCATCCGTTTGTATCTTCAACTTTTGGAGCAGTGGTTGCCCTGTGTGCTCAGTTCTCTGGCAGATGTAAAAAGAGCTGTTTATTTTCAGTTTGTTCCATGTTTTACTTGTTAGGAGAGAATGTAGACTTCCAAGGTCCTTACTTGCTGGACCGGAAACTAGAAGTTTCTCTTTTGCTTATTGGTTTGCATGAGCTACTTGTATATTCTATTTTTTTTTTTTTTTTGTATATTCTATGTATTAACTCCTTATCAGTTTTAGATTTACAAATATTTTCTCCCATTCTATCATATATTGCCCATGGTATCCTCGCTTGAACAGAAATCCTTCATTTTGATATCATCAAATGAATCAATTGTTTTCCTTCTGGTTTGAGAAGGCTTTTGAAGTTTTACATAGAGTCCTTCTTAGGACCCAAGTGCCAAAGATACTTTCTTATATTTTCTTCTACAAATTTAGAGTTTTAGTTTTACACTGAGGTCTTTTGTAATTTACAGTGTACCTTTAAAAAATATTTTTAGTTTATTTATTTATTTTGAGGGAGAGAGAGAGAGAGAGAGAGAGAGAATGAGTGGGGGTGGGGGGGAGGGCAGAGAGAGAGGGAGAGGGAGAGGGAGAGAGAGAGAGAGAGAGAGAGAGAATCCCAAGCAGGCTCTGCACTGTCAGCACAGAGCCCAATGCTGGGCTCGAACCCACAAACCGTGAGATCATGACCCGAGCTGCAACCAAGAGTCGGATGCTCAACAAACTAAGCCACCCAGGCACTTCTAGAGTATACCTTTTTATTTGATGTCAGGCAGGAATCCTGTTTATTTTGTCCACACAGTAAGTTGATTTAATCTGTCCCTTCTTTATTGATTTGTGATGCCTCCCACACATACACTCCTGGTCTGATTTTGAGTTTTTCATTCTGTTCCATGATCTATTGGTCTGTTTTTGTGCCAAAACAATGTTGTTTTGCTTTGTTCAGCTTTGTAATGTGTTGCTCTTTGCTCTCCTTTTGCAAGATTGACTTAGTTCTGTTTGTCCATATACATTAAAAAAATTTTTTTAATGTTTATTTATTTTTGAGAGAGAGAGAGAGAGATTATGAGTATGGGAGAGGCAGGGAGAGACAGAGACAGAGAATCTGAAGCAGGCTCCAGCCTCTGGGCTGTCAGCACAGAGCCCGACGCGGGGCTTGAACTCACGAACTGAGAGATCATGACCTGAGCCCACGTCAGATGTTGGACACTTAACCGACTGAGCCACCCAGTTGCCCCTGTCTGTACACATTTTAAGAATTTTTTTTTTTCAACGTTTATTTATTTTTGGGACAGAGAGACATAGCATGAACGGGGGAGGGGCAGAGAGAGAGGGAGACACAGAATCGGAAACAGGCTCCAGGCTCTGAGCTATCAGCCCAGAGCCCGACGCGGGGCTCGAACTCACGGACCACGAGATCGTGACCTGGCTGAAGTCGGACGCTAAACCGACTGCGCCACCCAGGCGCCCCATCTGTACACATTTTAGAATGAGTTTGTCAAGTTCCAGAAAACACACCTGAAATCTTTATTAGGATTTCATTGCACGTGTAGATTAACTCAGAAGTAAGTGACAGCTGTGTAGCATTAGGCCATTTTATCCAAGAGCATATTTCCCTCCATTTACTCAGGTTAGTTTCTCCATCCTTTATTAAAGTTTAAAGTTCTCTCTGTAGATTTCTTGCATATTCTTAGTCAAGTTCATTCCTAGATACTGTACATGCTGTTTTGATTTTGTGAACAGAAATTGGTTACTGCTGGTGAAGAGAAATGCCATGGATTTCTTTTTTTAGGTTAATCTTGCATCTAGTGATTTGACTGGATTCTTTAAACAGTTTTAACAATCTATCTGTTGATTCTCTTTGTTTTCCAAGGAAAATGAAAATATTACCTTTACATAGTAATCGTTTTTATCTCAGTATAGTTGGATTCCATATTTCATTCCAGATCTTAAAGAGAATGCACTTAAAGTCTCTTCATTAAGTGAAAGCTTGCCTTAAGTTTTTGCTCTATAGCCTTTACCAAGTTAAGGATGTCTCTCCATACCCATAAACAAGTGAGAAACATTATTGTTTTTTTCTTCATCAATTAATTGAGATAACCATATGGTCTTTGTCCTTTATTAATGGGGTGATTTCTGATGTGGAACTTGAAATTCCTGGAATAAATCCTACTTGATCAAAATGTATTCAAAAAAATTTTTTTTTCTTTAATTTTTTTTTTTTTTTTTTTGAGAGAGAGACAGCGTGAACAGGGGAAGGGCAAAGAGAGAGAGAGAGAGAGACACACACACACAGAATCCGAAGCAGGCTCCAGGCTCCGAGCTGACAGCACAGAGCCCGACGCGGGGCTCGAATCCACGAACCGTGAGATCATGACCTGAGCGGAACTTGGACGCTTAACCAACTGAGCCACCCAGGCATCCCGATATCATTGGATTAGCACACTGATATTTTATTTGGGACTTTATTTATATTTACATCGTAGGGGAAAGGGGCCTGTGCTTTTCACCTATTGCTTTGTCTTTTACATGGAGATTATACTGGTTTCATAAAAAGATCTGGGCAGCATTTGTTCTTTTCTAACTCTCTGGAGAAACTTACATAAGATAGGAATTAGCTGTTCCTTGAGAGTTTGGTACAACTCCAGAAATTCATAAACTTTTATTACCATGACTCCCCCAGCCCTGTTGTTTTCTAGTGTTTACCACATATTTTGAAGGACTTGGTTTAAATTATCGAACCCAAGTCTTACTTTCCCCAGGTGGCTGCACACTGTAGAGCAAGTACACACAGCACTTAAGAATAGTGGCACCACAGGGGCGCCTGGGTGGTTCAGTCGGTTCAGCGTCCGACTCTTGATTTCGGCTCAGGTCATGGTCTCAAGGTGAGCCGAGCATTGCACTCTGCACTGAACGTGGAGCCTGCTTCAGATTCTCTCTCCCTCTCTCTCTCTTCTGCCCCCCCCCCACTTGCGTGTGCACGTGCTCTCTCTCACTCTCTCTCTAAACAACAACAACAACAAAAGAGTAGTGGCACCACAGGCCAGGTCGCACACCTCAACCCAACTGTCAACTCTCTTAGTCTCTGTAGGTAAAAGGGCTACATCTTCTCCTCCAGTCCCTCCTTCCTCAGCCCTCATCATGTACCTTTGAACTCAGCCTCCTACTTTATTGAGAAAAGGAGACCCCTCAAGTCCCTTGACTCTCATCTACCTACTTACGGCAACTGCCTATCCACACCCAGTCACACTGTCCCCCTCTCCACCCCCCAAGTCTCAGAACATGAGGTGAGTCCGAGGCAATCCCTACGGAACGTGCCCCCAAGCCCCCTCCCTTTCCCCCAGAGACCTCACTCTTCTAGCCTCCCCTCTGTCTCCTGAAATTCAAACTCTCCCTCTCTACAGGGCTTCTTCTCCTCAATCGAATCTCACCCATCCCCAAAAAAATCCCTCCTTTGTGTGCTGTGGGACGGGCATTCTCACACGCTGCAGGTGGGATTGTAAATTGGCAAGATCTTTCTGGGAAGCAATTTGGTAACCCGAATCAAAAGCCTGAAAAATATTTGCACCCTTTGTCCCAGTAATCCTGCCTCTAGAAATCCATCTAAGGAAGTAATCAGAAATGCTGACAAGGGGAGATGTTTAAAGATGTTAATCTCAGTGTTATTTTAACAGCAAAAACTGGAAACAATCTAAAGATTCAACAACAGGGGACAGGTCCAACACACTGTACGTAAATATAATGCAATTTTGTACAGTCACTAAAAATATAATTTTTAAAGACTGGTTGACATGAGAAACTGTCCATGAAAAATAAGTGAAAACAGCAGCATATGAACAACATATAGAGGACGGTGCCGAGTTTGTTATATATAGAAATAGCTAACACTTCTGGAATGTTCGCTATTATATACATTCTCTCAATCTTCACAGTGTTCCTGTAAGGTTAAGACTGTTATCCATGTTTTGTAGAGAAAGAAACCAACCAGAAAGAAAAATATCAATACCTTGGGGACAGGGGGAACGGGGGCCAAAATTACTGATGAATTTTTTTTCATCCCCTCCCGTATTTTCCAATTCTTTAACAAGGAGGTATGACTTTTTGTCAGAGATACTGAGTCATTATTTTTCTTTCTGTGTTCTATATGCTTTATACATATAGTGAATCATTTGAATGATACAAACAAAACAAAAATCCACCTCCCCCTCCTGCTATTCCAACCACCAGAGATGGCCACTGTGGACTGTCATGCTTTCTGTCTGTCTTTCTTTTTTTGAGAGAGAGCGTGCGATCACGCACACATAAGTGGGGGAGAGGGGCAAAGGGAGAGAGAGAATCTCAAGCAGATTCCATGCTCAACATTGAGCTGGATACGGGGCTCGACCCCACCACCTTGGGTTCATGACCTGAGCTGAAATCAAGAGTCAGTGGCTCAACCAACTGAGCCACCCAGGCGCCCCATATGTGCTTTTAAAACATGTATGTAGCCACATGTACTAAAAAAAAGCAAACGTGATCATCTTACCATGTCAATTCAGAAAATTGCACAAATGGAGTCCTTTCAGTGGCTGCATTTTGGTCTCTGGCCCCATACATGTTGAGGGCCCCTTCCTGCAGGAGGCTCACGTATAATTTTGCCAAGTGGCTATCTATCTCTTGACTGTTTGGCACCCTTGCTAAGGGCTCCAGGTTTGGGGCCTGGAGAACGGAGTTCCTGTCCTAATCCTGCCATATGCTAGCTATGCGAGCAGAGGCGAATCACCCTTTCTCTCTGTGAGCCTGTTTCCCCATCTCTCCGAGGGATTAGCAGTTCTTGCTTTGCCCACTGGAAGGGGACGTTGTGAGGCTCCAAAGTGCTGATGGTTAAGTCCTCTTAGGGCTGCCCCTGCTGCCTCTCCTCCCTATCTCCCAGCTGTAGGGATTCTTCAACTTGTCTCCAGTGGAGACGAGGGCCAGAGGGCCAGGAGAGGGAAAGAGAGAGACCTTGTTACCAGACAAGCACTGGAGGCCTAGAGGCTGGCTTTTGAAAACTCACTCCAGCTCACGCGAGTCTTGTGAGGGGCATCAGCGGAGAAGGAGGACTCTCTGGGTGCTGGAACACAAAGGGGGCGCCTGGAGTGCCACAAGGGGTCGAGGGGAGGAGGAAGCAGTAGAAGAAACTAGGGAAAGCGCTGGAAGGCTGAAAACGCTGCGTGGCGTCCACTTCAAAGCACATTTTAAAGGCTCTGCGGGAGCCAGCGGGTGCAGAAGCCAAGGCCCTCCTCCGCGGAGCAGCCGCCCTCTGGTGGCAGCGTGCAAAAGTTACAGCTGCTCCCTCTGCCCCGCCTCCCAGTGCCAGGCTTGAGAGCTGAGTTGCCACTCATGCATCCTGCAAGCATGGGTCCCTTAGCGAGCTTCCAACAGAGACCTGAAACCTGCCAAAAGGGGAAGTCAGACTTGGGCGATCCCGGACTGGAACCTGGGACTCTGGATAGGCGGCCCAACTGATGCTGCCAGCAACCTCTAGTAATTGTAAAAGCAAAAGGCACCAGATAATGAAGATTTTATTCGGGCTATTGCACTAGACAGAATATTCCTTAACAAGGACCATCTCAAAGAAAAGGGAGGTGCCTGGGGTCTTAGAGAGGCAGGTAAACAAGGGAGTCATCAGTGCGTCTTCTGGGAGTAGTAAGAAAGAATGGAGATGGGTTTTTCCTGGAATGGGCAGAGCAGGGGGGGTCCTGTGTGGTTCACTTTCTCCCTGGAACTTAAACGGGTAGGGCAATTTCTTAATCATTGCAGCCCGGATTAGATAAACTTCCACATTGCCATAATGCTGCAGGATGGCCATTTAAGAGCTGAGGGAAGTGAGGCCCCGGTCATCCATCAGTGAGTTTTAGTGGCTGAGGTAAGATTCCAACGTGCAGAGAGGGACCAAGACAGCAAGGTGACCCCAGCCTGAAGTTTGACGTTCCCTCAAAGAGTAAAACCAGAAAATCATAGAGGGAGGGATGAGCCCAGCCAGCAGCAGAAGTGACCAGCTCCAGCCATGGCTTTCCGTTCGGTGGGCTGTAGCAGAGAAGTGTAGGACCACCCAGGCTGCCCCAGGAAAGAGGGGGGAATGGCATGAAGGCACAGTAAAGACCCTCGTCAAGCCCCAGGAAGGGCCAGAAACCGGGCAGTTCTGCGATGTGACTACTGTGTCTGCTTCTCAGCTAGCCTGTGTGTGTGTGTGTCTGACTACAGGGCACCCGTGCAGTTACTTTTCCCACCCAGCTTCCTTTCTCTACTCCCCTGCAACTTCACCTGGTACCTGGTGCCTTGCAGCCACCCCAGCCTCTGAGCCTACTCCGCCTCCAGCCATAGAGCCCACCATTGGCTGCAGCTTCCTCTGAATCTTTTAAGACACTCTCAGAAGACAGCCCATGCTTTCAAGCCAGACCGTGAGTCATCAACTGCAGCCGGCCTGTGCCCTGCCTGGCCCCTGGCAGGGAGCCCACCCTGGCCCTTCAGTTATAGCCGGGAGGCTTAAACGATCTGCCTCTCACAGGGACTGGGGCAGGACAGCTGCCTTGGAGTGTCAAGAGCACTGCATCGAGCTAAAGGAAACGAGAAAGGAGTTAAAAAGACTCAGCACGTGTCATGGAACCCCATGCCGGGCATACCGCTGGACCTCAAGGACGTGTAGACCCATTGCTCAGACCTCCCACAGCCTGCTCTTCTCACTCTCCCAGCACCTTCTGCACACCACTGCCATGACTGGCTCCAGGCTGGATCTTAGGCCACTAGGCTTTGGGGAGGGACAACGTGACCCAAGTCCAAATATCCTGGAGAAGCGGGCTCTGATCGGCACGTTCAGGTACCCACCCAACAGTAACTGTGCCCACCTTCCCACTGAGCAAAGTGGCTTTCTGGTAACCGGGGATGGAGACAGGTGGGGCACTGGACACGGGGGGGGGGGGGGCGATGCTAGAATGAATGGCCTTAGTCTGGTGTTTCATTTTCACCCCGCAGCTCAGGCCATTCTTCTGTCCTGACTGCCCCTACCACACCCACAACCCCTTTGGCAGGCCAGCTCCTCCCCTCCTTTTGAGATTCCAGGTGGCTGGCACCTCCACCTGGGAGCACCTCCCGGCCCTCCCTTCCCCCACAGCACCCCTCCTTTCTTGCTTCCATCCCTGCCGGCTCATCGCAGCTCCTGAGTTACTTGAAAGACTCAGACTGTCTTTTTCTCAGGGCTGGGACATGGAGGGCTCGGTAACTGTTTCCCGGATGCACTGATTTTGAGGGCTTGGATTCAGCACTGGGGTTGATTTTTCAGAAGGGGATCCCAGGACTTCCAGTGTTTCTCACGTGATGCAGGGTAGCAAGGGAGTTGGCCCGAGTGTCAGTTCGCACTTCACCACGTGCTTGTTGGACAAGACCCCTAACCTCCTGGTTTCCAAACCTCTTCAATTTCCTCATCTGTAAAATGGGAATACTGGTGGTACCTACTTCAAAGAGCTGTTGTGAGGGTCCAGTTAGACACCGCTTACCACAATTCCTGGGACATCGTATGTGTTCATTATCTTATTATTGTTACTATTACTATCATCATATGCCCCTTCCCCCTCCCTCCCCCTTGCCCCACAGAACTTGACGCTGACCACAGTGGCTGTGCAGAGGACAGGATGCCCCTCTCGAGCCCTTCGAGATCCCATAAGACAATCATCACTCCATCAAAAAAACAAAGGCTTAGACTTTAACATCACTGGGCTTCTGTAACAAAAGTACATATTTTAAATATATCAAGCAGTCTAACACACTTTGATATACCTTTTCCACTCTTTTCTTTCTTTGTTTAATTAAAAAAATGTTTAATGTTTATTTTTGAGACAGAGAGAGAGAGACAGAGCACGAGCAGCTCAGGGGCATAGAGACAGGGAGACACAGAATCCAAAGCAGGCTTCAGGCTCTGAGCTGTCAGCACAGAGCCCAACGTGGGGCCCGAGCCCACGAGCTGCAAGATCATGACCTGACCCAAAGTCAGACACTCAACTGAATGAACCACCCAGGCTCCCCCCAGTCTTTTTTCTTTACAACGTTAATGCAGTTCTAATCATACTATACCTACATAGTTGAAGTCTATTGTCCATAAGTATCATTATATCATGCCTGCTATGTTGTTATAGGTAATGTTCAAATATTTTTCAATGTTTAAGAGAAGGACAGTTAAAGGATATTTTTTTTAAAAGGTAAAACCACTACACTTGTACAGATACAAAATGAATATGTTAAAGATTTTATTTAACTCATTATAAACCAGGGACCCAGGAAGATGACAACCAGTTTAAAGGAGAATGCAAGGGCACCTGGCTGGTTCAGTCAGTAGAGCATGTGACTCTTGATCTCAGGGTCATGAGGTCAAGCCCCACGCTGGGAGTGCAGCCTACTTAATTGGGAAAAAAATAAATGAATCGACTTCAGTTCAGGTCATAATCTCGTGATTCGTGATTCTGAGCTCCGTGTTGGGCTCTGTGCTGACAGCTCAGAGCCTGGAGCCTGCTTCGGATTCGGTGTCTCTGTCTCTCTTTGCCCCTTCCCTGCTCATGCACGCTCTCTCTCTCTCTCTCTCTCTCTCTCTCTCTCTCAAAAATAAATAAAATAAAACATGAAAAAAACAAAGATGACCACACCAACATAAAAATGCACGTATGAGGGGCGCCTGGGTGGATCAGTCGGTTAAACATCCAACTTTGGCTCAGGCCATGATCTCACGGTTCATGGGTTTGAGCCCTGCATCAGGCTCTGTGCTGATAGCTCAGAGCCTGGAACCTGTTTCAGATTCTGTGTCTCCCTCTCTCTCTGCCCTTCCCACCCGCTCTCTGTCTCCATCTCAAAAATAAACATTCAAAAATAATTTTAAAAATGCACATATGTACATGTACACGTGTGTATATGTGTGAGCATCCCACATACTCATCTTACAGAGCGATACTGACACGCTTCTGTTGAATTTAGGTGGGTGTTAGTAATGGCCCCAACCAACAGGATGCAGCAGAAGTGACTGGATGATTTCTGAAGTTTGGTCATGAAGGGCAAATGGCTTCCCCTTGGTGTTCTCTCTCTCTGTCTCTGTCTCGGTCTCTGTCTCGGTCTCTGTCTCTCGGGACACTGGCCCTATATCGTGAGGAAGGTCAGACTACACGAGAGGCCATGTGTAGGAGTTGTGACAAATAGCCCCAGCCAGGACCCCAGCTGGGTGACAGCCAGCACCAACCACAGGTGAATTAGCCCTCCGATGATTAAGCCAAGCTAGTGACTTGAGCTTTTGAGTCTTCCTGCTGAGGCCTCAGACATTGCAGAGGAGAAACAAGCCTCCCTTGCTGTGCTCTGTCTAAATTCCTGATGCACGGAAACTGCAAGAGATTAATAATAGGGATTTCTGTTTGAAGCCATTAAGTTTTGGGGTAATCTGTGTTGCCATAGTACCTGGAACATGCAGTATAGGTGAAGACCACTTCAATATACACAATTCAATGTAAACGTTATAAGCACCGCTAAAATTTGAACATCAGCTTCAAAACCAATGTTTGAAAAAAGAAGACCTGGGTAGTTTTTGAAATGGGAGACAGAACGGAGAGGCATGCAAGTGGGGAGCCGGAAGAGTCTTCAGCTCACCACGAAAGGGAGGCAAAAATGATGGATTTATCTGGAATCTGACAGAGAAACGTACATGGAAGGAAGTTCACAGTCTTAACGGCGTCAAAGAATTAAAACAACAGGCTGGGGGGCGCCTGCGGGGCTCAGTCCCTTAAGTGTCTGACTTCAGCTCAGGTCATGATTTCATAGCTGGTGGGTTCGAGCCCCACATCAGGCTCTGTGCAGACAGCTCAGAGCCCGGATGGAGACTGCTTCAGATTCTGTGTCTCCCTCTTTCTCTGCCCCTCCCCTGCTCTCGCTCTCTATCAAAAATGAATAAACGTTGAAACGATTTTTTTAAAATAAATAAAAAATAAAACAACAGGCTGTATGCTTCGTACAAATTTCCAAATTACAGAAGACGAAAACAAATAAATCACTGTGCATTTCACAGAAGGCCAAAAAACAAACATAAAAAAGAGAAGGCCAAAATCCGCAAACAAAGCCCCAACATGAAAATAAGACCCAACATGCCAGAATGCATACAAATGTCTTACACTCTCCTACTGGAAGCTGCAGACCCTCTAACTGGATTAATACAATTTAATGACCACGACACATCTGTACAGCTCACGACACACGCACGTACTCAGCGTCTGTAGCAATGGTGACGCCCCCTCACCGGTTACACCCTGCTCCCTGCCTTTTGGTGGTATCGGTCTCCAGATGGACGTGGGCAGACACATCTAACGGAAAGGCCCAGGGAGGACAGTGATGGCCTCAGAAACACTGGACGGCCTCAGGACACTGACGGCCTGCACCCGTGGGACAGGAGGCGCTGCCGGGCCATCTGGCAGAAGCAACCCCACCTGGTGAGTGAAGGTCAAACCTTCCCCCTACGTGCTTTCCTTCCGGAGGTTCTGGGGCACTGTAGAAGGCAAGACATGCCAATCAACCTTGCCGCTTTGCCCGGCCCCACCGGCACGTCATCAGGGAAAATCCGTCCCAGACGCCTGCCAAGAATTTGGCACTTTTTCTGAAAGGTTCTAACTTTTTTTTTTTCTTCTTCTGTGTCTTAATTAGCTTTTAAATTGGGCAGATTGGAGATGGTATATCAAGGAAGATTGGTCTAATGCCATCTACATCAACTCTAAAATCCTAGAAGCTTTTCTTTTTTTTCTCTTCGATAAACGTGGCTGTTAACATCAGGTGCTCTGCTACATGCCAGGAGTACAATAACCAGGGAGGTCTGGCCCCTTGTCGTGGGCAGGCCCTCCTGGACTGGGGAGGAGGGGCAGTAGGCAAGCAAGCAAACAGCCACCTCTAATACAAGGCAGGAGAGAATGAGCGCTAAATATAGGAACCGAGCAGCAAGAACAGGGGGAGAGAGCAATTAATGCTGATGGAGGAATGGGGAGGAGGCTTTCTGCCGTGTTTGCAGGGCCCCACACTGCACTGCAACAGTAAACTCTAAAGGGAAGAAACTACCCACACACTCAAAGTGCTGTCAGCCTGCAGAGCCTGGTTCATCCGGGGCAGCTGAGCCATGCTGAGGGGAAGCTGTGTCCCTCGGCAAGGGTATGGGGAGAGGCCAAATGAAGTGGGTCACATTTTTTTTTAAGTTTACTTATTTTGAGAGACAGAGAGACAGAGAGAGAGAGCGCACGCAGGAGCAGGGGAGGGGCAGAGACAGAGGGTGAGAGGGAATCCCAAGCCAGCTCCATGCTGTCAGCGCAGAGCCAGAGGTGGGGCAAAATGGGTCACATTGGGTCCAAGGGAAAGCAGTGGCCCAGGATGAGGTGTCATCACACAGGAGACCCTAGCCCTGGGGACAGCCTCTGATGTTAGCTACGGTAAAATGTTGCTAATGACCAGAGGGGTGAGTTGTGGGCATTTTCTCAGTCCCAAGTTGCCGGGGAGGGTGGCGGGGGCGGGGAGACACTGGTTGAGTTCAGCCCCAGGAAATGTGGGTGGGTGGGTAGGTGGGTCTCAGCTAAAAGGGAAGTAAAAACTAGCAACTAGCCTTTACTGAGTGCCTTCTAGGTGTCAGACACTACAAAACACTCTCACCTTTGTAACTCCAAATATTTACTGAGCACCTATACTGAGTGCCAAACACTACTTTAGGCATTGGAGGTAGAGTGGTAATAAAATGAAAATCCTGGGGTACCTGGGTGACTCCATCGGTTAAGCATCTGACTTCGGCTGGGGTCCTGATCTTGCCATTTGTGAGTTCGAGCCCTTCATCGGGCTCTGCCAACAGCTCGGATCCTGGAGCCTGTTTTGGATTATGTGCGTGTGTGTGTGTGTGTGTGTGTGTGTCTCTGCCCCTCCCCCCTATTTGTGTGGGTGTGGGTGCGCATGCGAGCGCACAACCCCCTCTCTCACTCTTTCAAAAATAAACTTAAAAATAAAATGAAAATCCTGCTCTGCTTGTGCAAATAAACAAATATTTGACATGATTTCAGTGATAAATACCTATCACCAATATTAAGTACTTAAAAAAAAAAAAGGAAACAGAAAGAAAGGAGGTGCTATCATCAAGAAGTGGTCAGGGAAGACTTCCTGGAGGAGATGACATTGAGCAGAAACCTAGTTAATGACAGAAAGAGCCTTAGGACGTGTAGTGATGTCCCCAGTCTAGCCTTCCCCAGTCTAAAGATGGAGAAACCAACCTCAGAGAGGGGCGGTGGCTTTCCCTAGATTACAAAGGTCTGAAGGCTTCTCTAGGGGAGGGAGTTCTTCCTGAGATTCTGGGCTCAGGTGATGTGCTCAGAGGCAACACCACCTTCAGACCCTCCAGTTACATATAGGTATGGTTGCTGTGGGCTCACAGATCCTTAGACCAATCCACTTGGTACCGGGTTAGCCCATGAGTTCCTTCCCTACCCTCTTCTCTTTCTTCTCCTCTCCAAGCCCCCTCTTCTCTGTCTCTCCCACCTCCTTCTCCTTCTTGTTTTTACATTTGACTGCAAATAAACAATGAAAAGTCCCTAAACATAAAGGTTCAGATTAATGAATAACTAGAGGCAGAATGCCTGAGTGACCAGGACCCAAATGAAGAAATGAGAGTGTTGGGGCACCTGGGTGGCTTAGTGGGTTAAATGTCCGACTCCTGATTTTGGCTCAGGTCATGATCTCGTGGTTGGCAAGTTCGAGCCCCACGTTGGGCCCTGCGTTGGGCTCTGCGCTGATGGCACAGAGCCTGCTTGGGATTCTCTCCCTCTCTCCCTGCCCCTCCCCCCCCCAAATAAATAGTATGTTGCTGCCACCCCAGAAGCCTTCATGTGTTCCTTCCCATTTCCCTGTCATTTATGCCAATCCCTGCCTTGTTTTTGTTACCATTTTACCATCTCTATATGTGTCCCTAAACAATATAGGTTTGCCTCCATAACTCTGAACTTTATATAAATGGTATAATTCTGTAATGCCTATTGTGCCTTACTTCTTTCGCTCAGCGTCAAGTATACAAGATTCATCCCTGTTGTTGGCTGTACTGGTTTGCTAGGGCTAAGTACCACAGACTGGCAGCTTAACGGGAACATAGTTTCTCACAGACCTGGAGGTTAGAAGTCCAAGGTCAAGACACCAGGAGGGATGCCTCCATCTGTTCCAGGGCTCTTTCCTTTGTTTGTGAATGGCTGTTCTCACATTGGCTACCCACCCCTCTCCACCGCCCCCGCACGTGTCTATGTCTGAATTTCCTCTTTGTATAAGGACTTCATGTTGGCTTAGGAACCACCCATATGACTTCATTTTAACGTAATTACCTGTGTGAAGACCACAGAGTGTGGTCACACTCTGAAGTATGGGGGTTAGGACTTTCACATATGAATGGAGGAGGGATACATTTCAGCCCGTGACATTGAATGTAACTATAGTTCACTCATTTTCACGAGCATCTCGTTTTCAGTACTGTCTAGCGTCCTATTGCCTGAGTGCACGACCATATATTTATCCATTCTCCTGTGGATCGTCCCTTGAGTTGTTTCCAGTTTGTGGCCATTACAAATAATGCCGCTTTGAACCTTCTTTTTTTTTTTTTGCGTGTAATCTGCTGCACATGCACATGAGTTTCTGTAGGGTTTATAACTAGAAATGGAACAACTGAGTCATAGGGGTCAGTTTATCCCCGATGTTAGAAGGCCTGCAAACAGTTTTCTAAAGTGGCTGCACTGATTTCTCCTCACTCCAGCCACATATTCTCTTATCTTCACGGCTCTGCTTCCTCAGCAATATTTGGCATTCTCAGACTTGTCAGTGGTAACCGGGAGGTAGTCGATTTTGCATTTCCCTGAGGGCTGATGGGGTTGAGTGCACTTTCACAGGGGATGTCTGATGCTCCCATTCTGTGAAATGCCCGCTCAAGTCTTTTGCCGGTTTTAAGTTATTTTTTTAATTTTGTAATCTCTTCACTTTCTCTGCTCATGGCAACTTTATTTTAAGGGCATAGTTAACACTTTCCTGCCGCTGGGTTTCGGTCCTCACCATCTGATTCACCCCGCAAACTTAGAATAACTTGACTGTAGGAGAGCAAGGACAGAAGCATCACCTTTCCTTCTCAGGAATCCCTGGGCTTCTCATGCAAACATTCCAACTTTCCCCTCCAAATTCTCACCTCTACCTGTGGACAGAGCTTCACCCCAGATGGCAGCCTCTTCTCTTACCTGGCCTGTTGCTCTGCTGCCCACACAGGGTTATGATAACTGAATGAGATCACGTGCAGATGTCCAGCATGGTCCCTGGACTCCTACATGCTCTTAGCAAATATTACTTCCCTTCCCCTTTCTTGATGCTCTGCAGAAAAGAAGTAGAGTAACATTCATCGACTGCTACCTGAGTGCCAGGAGGTATGCCAAGGGCCACCCATTATCATTCGAGCTGCCTATCCATTACCGTTCTCTCTCTCTTTTAATGTTTATTTTTGACAGAGTGTGAGCAGGGGAGGGGCAGAGAGAGAGAGGAGACACAGAACTTGAAGCTGGCTCCAGGCTCTGAGCATCAGCACCAGAGCTCGACGCGGGGCTCGAACTCCCAAACAGCGAGATCGTGACCTGAGCCGAAGTCGGAAGCTTAACTGACTGAGCCATCCAGGCTCCCCTGGTTGTTATCTTCTTTCTTAGTTACAGATTTTATTCAGAGCATTAATATGCATCCTCTGCTTTTCTTGCCTTCCTTATTCCTGGTGCCTGGAGCTTGGAGCTCCAGCAGCCATTTGGGGCCACAAGTTGTTATCCTAAAGAGCCAGCTCTGTGACACAGTGGAGCCATCAGACCAGACCTTGAAAGACAACTTGTCTCATGCAAGAGAGAAATTAACCTCTGTCATCTTAAAGCAATAGTTATTTGGTTTTCTATTATTTGAGGCAGAACCTTATCCTGATACTCATGAAAAGTACGTTTTTGGTTAATTATAAACATGTGTTTGCTTGAGCTAAGTTTTCCTGCCTCCATTAAAATTAGTTTTGCTGGTGAGTAAATGATAATATATTTAAGTCTCTACAGTCAAATTTATATTTTTGAAACAACCCATTGGATCAGTATTTTCACACGGATATGAGTAAATTGAGACAGGGCATCTTAAGTAGCCAAGAAATTAATATTCCCTATGATAAAAAAGTGTTGCTTACTCTTTATAAGAAGTTGTCTTGTTTATGACAGCTACCCATAGGTATTTTGTCAGGATACTCAGAGGGTAATGAATCCATTCTTTTTTAATTGAATTAGCAGCAAATACAGAGAGCTGTGTAAGTTAGGTAGGCTACAATCTATTCAAAGTGAGACTGTCAAGTCATGGTCCCTACCCTGCTTGTGAAAAATCCATTGGTTGTAAGTCACTGCCAGAGAGCAGGTTAATGTGTTTGGTTACCGAACCACTATTAAAATAGGAAGCAGCGTAAGGTGCACCATGCACACGCTAATGAGGAAGCTACGTGTGATGTAGGGGTGAACACTATGGATTCTGATTGCAGGGCCTTGGACTTGGATGATTCACTTAATCTTTCCGAGCCTCAGTTTCCTCATCTGAAAACAGTGGTTTACAACATGCACATATTGTGAGGATTACGTGAGAAAAAATGCATTAAAAAACACCCAGAAGGAAGGAAGGGAGGAAGGAAGGAAGGAAGGAAGGAAGGAAGGAAGGAAGGAAGGAAGGACTCACAAAATGTTAAATAAGGTGGGTTTGTTTCTATTTTGTGACAAGAGGCTAATTTGGGGCAAAAAAGAGTGATTTGCCCCTTCAGCAGGAGGCCTTACTCCAGATTCAAGCCACTTGAGTCACCAACCCCCAGACAGGCCCCAGGGGAAGAGGCCCCTGAAAACCGGACCCTGACGCCCTGCCCTGGGGTGGGTGCGAGGCCCCTCACTCTGCATCAGCCAAGCCCAGAGGAGCTGGGTGTAAGCACAGATTAGGTTGCAGTTTTTATTTAAAGATCTTAATTTCTGGCACTTATTTTGGGGATTACAGTGGTGGCTTAAGATCCTTTAAAGACATTCCAAGTTGAAGTCTTTCCTTCACTTGGCTGCTAAAGTTTAATTCAGTCTAATTATTTCATATGGCACCGACTATAATAGTTTCATAATTTCTAGTATATTAAGCACTTAATATGTTGTGTCATTTGGAATCACATATTAAATTCAGCAAAGTACATTTTAATGAGAGTTAAGTGGTGTGAAAATATTAACACAATGTGATGGTTCATCTTGTTGTTCATATTTTGTAGGTCTGTTCCTGATGCACAAATGCCTCGCTCACCAGGTATGGGAAGGATTTAACTGCCTGAGGCTAGAAAGGGGGTCTGGGGAGACCATATGCCTACCTTTCTCCCCACAGCACTTTACAGTCAGATTTCCCATGGGGCCTCGCGACCCTATAAAAGTAGGGAAATTGTTATTTCCATCTTAGAGATGAGGAAACTGAGGTTCACTGCTGACTCTAATAAACGTGGTCTTTCTTGGTTCAAAGCCATTGTAGTTTTTCCCTGTACCACAGCTGTCGTCGGTGTGACCCTGGTGGGGGTGAGTGCTGTCTGGACTCAGGGGAGGGCCGGGAGTATCTGGAGGGGGTGTCACCTCACCTCTCACCTTGCAACCCCACAGAGAAAAACTAACAGAACCACCAAGAAGTTGGCAGACTTTCTACTTGGACTTGGGATTCTTTTTGCACCCTCACAGAGTGTCCCTTCCATGCCCTAAACCGAAGTGCCTGTGCTCTTAGGCTAGCCTGGGATTGCCAGAGAAAATGGTCTTGGACTAAATCACAGTGAACCCATCAGATAGCAATAGCTCGGGCTAAGGAGGCTTCAAAGGCAGGAGTTAAGGCAACAGAGAGAGAGAGATTTTAGAGAGATCCTCCCAGAACCCTCAAATGGGACTCCTTTATTCCAACTAGGTGCAAAAGTTAGCTCTTGGAGCCAGAAAGATTTGGCAGCAAATTCCAGTGTCCCTGATTAGCTCTGTCACTTTCCTCTCCAGGCCTAGCTTTTCCCCATCAGTAAAAGTGCTTATCTCTCAGACATGAAAATGAAACAGAACATCAGAAGAAAGGGAAGGATTCAGACTAAGCTCAGTGAACAGGAGTGAGTGGGTCTATGAGCCTGTGTGCTCAGACCCAAAGCCTTGAAGCCCTCTGGGTGAAAACAGTCCTCATCACAGCTAAGAAAAGGAGGGACAGGGGAGAGGGAGATAACTCAGAAAAAGGAGCTACTACGACAAAAAGTTTATAGTAGCTAAGAAACAGTCCCGGTAGTCACTTTAAAAAGAGGAGCTATTTTCACTTTTTAAAAAGTGTGTTTCATCCAGGTAGCTGCAAGATTAAGGAAAGAAGACCAAAGAAGAATAAGGAGTGGTTATGCATCGAGTATATTTATACCTTCCATGTACCTCCCCCATGCCCAGGGCCTAAACACTTTGCAGAAGCAGCTCATCTAAAGTGCTCGGGCTGTTCACATCAAAACTGAAGTCAGTGTTTAAACTGCTGTGCTGGGCACTCAGCAGAGTCACCGTCCTACAGGTGGGGAAATAGCCAGATATTCACAAAGTTCCAGGCACAAAAAAGAGATCACAGGGAGGGTCAAAAAGTACCGCCTGGGCTGGGGTCCCAACCCCCCGCTCCAAATGCAAGCTGGGGAAGGGGCAGGATTATAGGGTACCACTGAGGTCAGGCATCTGGGATGGATTAGAACTGCTCTAACCACAGCAGGGGCCAAACCAGAAAAGCAAGGGCTGTGAGCACAGGGGGATTAAGGAAGCTTGGGAGGAGCAACTCCCTCTGGCCACAGCTGACCCTGCCTCAGGCCTCCCTCTGAGCTGTCGGCACACAGATCTTCTTCTACTTGCCCCTCCCCCCACCCCTGGTTTTCTTCACTGGGAGGCAAAGAAGGAAACTTGGAAAAACTCATATACACTGGGGTGATTAGGTGGGAGAGTATACTTCAAAAGAGAGCTTACAAAAACAAGGTTTAAGTCAGAGCACGTGCTGCTCAAAGGGATTTCTAGGACCTGAGTGGTGGGTCCTCTTCCATGCCCAGGCTCCCCGCAGCCCTGCTCTGTGTCTGGGGCCTTAGGACCTTCCGGGCCAGGCCTGTGAACTCGGCACATCCCCGCCCTACGACTGGGTAAAGCCTCCTGATGCCCCCAACGCCATTCATCCCCAGGGTTCCCAGCACAGAGGAGGCCACGGCTACGTCTCCACATCCCTGCTTCTTCTTCCCTCTGGTGCGGTTGATGGGAATCCCTGGCCCTTCTTCCTTCAAATGAATGACATATGGAAACACTCAGTGCTCCCAGGCTGCAAGGGAAACACTACAATGTTAGAGGATGCTGAGATCTCATGTCTTCACTGACGTGTTTTCAATATGAAACAGGCCGTTTCTCCATTGATCAAAATGTAATTAAAGTTGCTCTGATCTCTCGCACTCAGAGTGGCGGGAAGCTCCAGCTCAGACCGGACGGGGCGATGGGGGGCGGGGGGAACCACTCTGCCTTTCTTGAAGTTCTGCAGCCCATGGCACTCAGGGAAGGCTGTCGGGACTCAGGCCACCTCAGGTCTCAGAGTGGAGGGGGGGACACCAGCTCCGAAGGCCAGCAGGAGCCGGGGGCTCCCACTGCAGCTCTGAGACCGTGCAGTTCTCTCTGGCACCCACGTACTCCTCCCTGCTTTCAGTGTCCGTCTTCTTGGGTCTCTCCTTACCGACTCCCTCCATACATCTGTCCTCCGGCTTCATGCCACATCCAATCTGCCTCGTCTCCTCTCATCCCGGCCCTCCCCCTCCCTCCACGCTGGGCCTTTGGGGCTCAGGGGCGAGTGTCACAAGGTTCAGCAGGTCCCAGACCCTAGCCTGCCCTGTGAACTGTTCCCGGGATATTCTATGCCCCAAGGATGACTGGCATGCTCCACCCTTCTAAAATAGAAAACAAAAAGTGTTCAATTTTTACACGTTGCTAATTGGAGTCTCAAAAAAAGTCCTTCAGTTACCCAATTACAAAAAAAAAAAGTCACAGCATGTCAAAGCTGAAAGAGAGGTTATCTTCTCTAGGGCGGTTTCCTCACTTGGCAGAGAAGTCCAGGGAGTTGGGCAAGGTCACAAAGGCAGATGCAGGAAGAAATGGAAACTAGAACTCAAACGTCCCTCTGTAACACAACTGCTCAAAACAGACAAAAACAAAAAACAAAATAAAACAGAACAAAAAAACACCCAAGCTCCACCTCTGGCTCAAAATAACACCTACTTGTGTAGCCAGAAATGGTGAACAACCTGGTCCATCTCCTGCTGGTTTTCGCAATAAGGCAGTTATGAACCCACGAGATGTACCTGTCACCGTGACACGTGTGCGCATTGACTGTGACGAAAAGGCTCTTCTTGTAAATAAATGAATAAAAACATGGTTGCTAATTGAAGATTAGCATCATCTCCCATCAATGCTAATACGCTTTTTGGTTATTTGCAATTCCCTTTTGCAAATCTGAGGGAAACATCATTGCCCAAATTAGCTCTTTTCCCTCAGCGAAGGCCGTATTAGCATTCTGAGGTTTGTGTTTGCTTACTGCTTATTTAGACAGAGGTCAGGTGAGAAGCTGGGCAGCCTGCACCTGATTTCCATTTCACTGAAGACAGGTGGGGGGAGGGACTCCAAAGTACCCAGAGGCCAGGCCAGGTGCTCCCTGGCTGTGGTCTGAGTCAGGCTCACAACGCTGAGCCACAGCATGACCGGGAGCACCACCTACCTCCACAGTGGCTTCTCCTGCCTGAAGGACTTGCCCAGATGGGTGACATTGACTCAGGTAGCTCCCAGGTCATCTTCTGCCTGGCACTGTCTGTCAGGTCCTCTCAGGGTTGCATCCGTATGGAGCGACAGTTCAAATGTCTCCTTCCCTCCTGCCCACCTTCATTCCCCAGTCACTGTCTAAACCCCATGTTCTTCCCTTCTAGTCCATCTCAGCACTGAGAATGCTTTTCCACGTTTGCTTGGCTCCCTCGCTGAAACCGAACGGCCACAGCAACACAAACCACTTCTTGTTGGCCCTGCAGCCCCGGCGCTGACGTCACAGATGCTTGCTGTGTGGTGAGGGAACTAGGGCAGGAAGGAAAGTCTGAGCCGATAAGGCCTTGGGAGCATTGTCCAAAAGAGGAGGCCGCACTCCTGGTCCCAAATCTTTCCTCGCTCGAGTTCCACTGTGAAAAGGAAAAGATCGGTTTTTGAAACCAGACTTGCCTGCAAATCCCAACTTCTTTCACGACTGGCAGGCTAATTTTGGCCTTGATTAACCAACTAGAGCTTGTTTTCTAACGTGGAAATTGAGGGGAAGGACACGGGTCAGCTAAGGGGCCCGGCCCAGTGCTGGACCAAAGCCTGGCGACCTTTCCCGGTCTGCCACACCTCGAGTCACACTACGGAAAGCGTTGGCCCCAAGCGGACGCTCACCCCCTTGCCCTTGGCTTCAAGCACGGGGCGCAGGGCCCGACCACCCCAGGGCAAGCAGCGGCGCACCGTGAACCACTCCTCCGCGCTGAGGCCCCGGGCCACCCTGCCCGGCCCCTTCCGGTGCACGACCGGCGTTTCCAGCTCTCGCCAGGGTCACGGGTCCTGCCGCGGGGACGGCCCGGCCTGATTTCTGTGGGGCCCCCGTGCGCATCACCGCCTCTTGTCCCCCAAAATGTGCTGGCGCCGCGCACGCGCCGCCCCGCGTAGTTTCGAGGACACCGTGCCGCCCGGTTTTCGGTGGAACCCCGCGTGCGACCCCTGGGGGCCCAGCTGGGACGGCTGGGAAGAGGAGCGCGGCCGCGCGCGCCACGTGACCGAGTGTGAGGCTCGCGCCCTCCGGGGGCGCGCAGAGGTCGCGCGGGCCGAGGGCCAATTTCCCATGGTCCCTTAATTTGCATATACAACGTTGGAGGGTTAGAGAAATAATTAGAGTTCATTTCGCTGTAATCACAAAGATACAATTACCGTGTGTACGAGATACATAAAGTCATACGTCTTCAAAATTTAGTTTTATCTAAGTAGTGCAGTATGGTCACCATAACTGTAAAAGTCTTTGTATTCTCTGCTTTATATACCCCCAGAGCGCACCCGCTTACCGTGCTCGCTTCGGCAGCACATATACTAAAATTGGAACGATACAGAGAAGATTAGCATGGCCCCTGCGCAAGGATGACACGCAAATTCGTGAAGCGTTCCATATTTTGTACCTGAGTTTTATCCCTCCCTTGCAAACACTTTTCACTTACAGGTTCTTTTGTTTCACACAAAGGAAACTGTAGTCCCAGGAGATGGAATAAGAGGAGGTGGGGCACAGTCAGAATCTCTCTTTGTCATGCTTTTTATGTCTGGCCCCAGTCTTCGATCTTTTCCATCTTGCCTCTGCTTCCCCTTGCACTATCCTGAGTCCCACGGTACCTTAACACTTAAAGAAATGGTCTTGCCAAAGTGGACCCACTTCAGGTCCAAAACAGAACAGGAACTCAGGGCTGTGATAGACAAGGTGACTCTAACAGGAACGCGCAACAAGACTCACCATGCTGCCTCTGAATCAAAAAAATAATGCCCACTCCTTAAGGTCTACCGTGTGCCAGGGGCCTCACCAATATCCGGGTTTCGTATTCCTGACAGCCCTGCCTTGTGAGTATTATTGTCACCATTTTACAGGAGTCACTGAGAGACAAAGCAACCTGGGCATGATCATGTAACCAGTAAGTGGCTGCGGCAAGGCCTGCTAAGACCTTTGGAGGCACAGGCCCTGAAAAGATCGGGACCCTGCCCCCGCGCAATGAATGCAAGAACCACAGTCCTAATTAGTAAGATTAGTAAGAAAAGTCCAATAAATTTCAGATTTCCTGCGATGACTTTATCAGTGGTTTTGAAATATCTCCCCCCCCCCCCGCCAGGAGAAAAATGTTGGTGCACATGTTTTGCTGATGCCTGAGCACACACGTAGTCGGCCCAGCGGTCTCTGCAGCCGCTGGGAGAGCAGCGCACAGATCCCAGGCTCTGTGCTCCCCACAGATAGGGCAGGCTGCAGACTCCAAGCCCCTGAGCCGCCCCAGGGCAGAGGCGGGTCCTCTCCCGGTGGGCGCTCAGAGCTGCGAAGCAGCGTTCCATCAGGGATCCATTTCTGTTCCCTTCAGTGGAGGTGAAATGATCCTTTCCAGGTAACAGCCGAGAATAGCGGTCTGTGGGACCTCTCACTGCACCTTCTCCTCGGCTCACAGCCTCCAGTGCATGGAGTTGGAGGGCAAGCTTTGGTTTTCCTTTCTTTCCTCAAACATGCCTGGTTCTTAGGAAGAACTTGGGCAATTGGGTGAGTAGTTTTCAATGTCTCCTTCTGGGATGCCAAACAAGGAAAGGACCAATGTTGGTGTGACTCTTCTTCTAAAGAAACTATTCCTCTTGGTCTGACCCGTTGTGTTGGAGCAGAAAAGAGGCTTTCCTCTTTTCCAGGAAAAGGAGGAACACCTTTAGTCCTGGAAAAGTCAGACACCTGGCTGACTTTCCTGGCTCCGCACCGTTCTATGAAGTAAAACTTTTACTCCTGTTACACATGAGGAAGTTGAGGCACAGAGACATTCAACAACTTGCCCAATGTCACACGACTAGTAAATGGCAGAGAAGGGCTTGAAGCCCAGGAAATCTGGCTATAGAGCTTGTGCTCTTAACCAAACACTATGTCACCTTTGAAGATAGAGAGGGAGAGATAAAGCTGTTTAGAATCAATGGAAAGAGAACACAGGTCCAGTTCTGCTTTTGTCGGTGTTCTGAATTCAAGGACAGGAGTTGTATTTTTGCAAAGGATCAAGGCTCTACCTTAGATCCAAGGAGGTGGAGTAGTGGACAGTGGGGGAACTGCACCCTCTTTGGGACACAGCTGAAAAAGGAAGAAAGTTTTCCTAGGCCGACAATCTCTTACCAGACACCTGCCCCCCTCCCCAAATAATCCACCTGAGGAAGGATCATCTGACCACTAAACATGTGCTTAATTAATATTAGGCAAATGAACTTAATCGTCTCCCAAGAGCTGTAGTCCAGAAGCACCTAGGGACTCCTCCCCTCAGACATATCCAGCATCCTGATAAACCACAAAGTTGGAACCGCTTCATTTAGACATCTGTTGAGCTACTTTGGGGCACTGGGTGCTGTGTTGGAGATCACAAGGAAAAGCAAGATGTGGCCCCTGTTGCCAGGGTACTTACAGTCCTATGGGGAACACACACACACAACCAAGGATAACTCAGAGAGGGGAGCACACGCTTAGCTTCAGGAACCAAGTGCCACAGGAATGCAGAAGTCAGTCTAAGGAATCTGGGGGTCTGCCAGCTGTTTTTTTGCAGACAGGTTACCAGATTTGCAGGATGCATGGAGGCAGGATTTCTCTGGCGGGGGGGGGGGGGGGACTCTCCACCAGGGCCTACAGCTTAATCCTGGATTTTCTGGGAAAGGTAAGGATAGAGACTGTAAACAGCATCTCCTTATGAGTATTTGGAAGTTCCTTCGCCGAAAAAAGGTGGTCTGAGGTCGAGGGGGCATCTTTACCTGGTATTTTATCCACAGACCCAGGACTCCGGAGCCAGACCCCCTGTGGGCACCTCCCGGAGTCACGGGTGTGAAACCAGACACCTCGGAAGAACACCCAGGTCGAAGTTCTGTGCTCCATAGCCCGCTGGCAATTCCCAAAACCCCACTTTTTCTCCCTAAGACAACGCTCCCTAGTCTAGGGCCTTCGGACGTTGGCTGCAATGCCTAAAATGTGTCGCAAGGTGGCAACGTTGTGGCGAGAAATAGACTTTTTAAAAATCCTGGGGTTTTGTTTTTTTTTTCAAAGCATATTTTCCCTATTAATGTTTCATTTAACTTAATTAGAATCTGGTAAACTAATTAAAGCAGCTACGAGCCCCGCAATCAGCAATAATTCGTATAATTATTGATAATTACATCCATACCAATCGTTTGGTTATTAACATTTGGGGGAGAACAAACCACTTCTGAAGGGACGAGGAACCCAAGAGGGTTTTTTGCGACAAAGCTTTCTGGGTCGGATCCGCCTACACCTCCAGTCTGCAGAGATTCCGGCCCAGATGGGGCGCCCTTTGGCGAACCCCTGCTGCCTACGGCTTTTTTCTCTACTTTGGGGAATTCGTTAAGGGAAGGTGAAAAGGAGTATTTGCTAGGCTTCTCTGCGTGGGCCGCGGCCACGGAACTTCCTGCCTGGGTAGCAACTGTAATTCCCACTTTATAGAGCAGGCCGTGCCGCTTCCAAAGGCGTGGTCACGCCAAGGGGGTGCAGTCTCGTGCTCTCCCCAACACCTGCACTGTTCTGCGCGTCCCAGCACCGCTCGGCCCTGGACGCAGTCACTTGCTCACTTCCTCTCGCGACCTGTTTCGCCGTTGGTGCAGCGGAGAACTGATCGGGTTGGTTCCACCCAAAGGAAATCTTCCCGATCCCCGGAGGGTCCCTGCTAGGAGATCTCACGTCCCGAGGTGACTTCTTCCCTCGACGACACCTCACAGTTTAGCCGCTGCCCTCACCGCTATTATCTCTCTCATGTCCTGTGTCTAACCCTCCGAATGTCTCGGGACTGGGGTCCTGAGAGCCCTAGCGCAGGGGGCTCCGGGGACCGGCTTCCTGCCTCCGCAGCGCGCCGGGGGGGGGGGGGGGGGGCTCCTCTCCTACGCCCCTTCCAGGCGGCGGGCAGCGCGCTCCCTGCTCACCGGCCCGCCACGGGCCCTCCAGACGACCCGCTACCAAACTTCCCGACCGGCGCAGCGCAGGGCTCCCAGGCCCGAGGGGCTAGCCCGGCGGCGGGGGACCGGAGGAGTGCACTGAGACTCCAGGGATGTCGGAGGGCGGAGTCCGCGGGGCGCTGGACCGGGCTGGGGACCCGCGGCCCTGCGCCCCGCTTCCCTCCCAGAGCTCTTCCGCGCGCGCCGGGGTGAGAGGCCTGAATATTATTTTACGCGGCCCAAAACGGAGGCCTAGAAGGATGAAGGGAGCGACACAGAGCCCTTAGTCCTCAGCCGAGGTGGTGAAACTGGAAGCCAGGGCTGAATGAGCCCCAGGACGGTGCGCTTTCCCTCTCCAGGCACACTCTTCTCCCCCTCAAAAAAAGTGCGGGGCAGTTTCCATCCTTTATCTGTAGCCTAACCAGCAGGTGCGCTGTGGAAACTGAGGCCCACGGGAGGCGTGCGGCAAGGTGAGGCCTCATCAATAGCGGCCAGGAAGCAACCCACCGCCGTCACACGCACCCTGACACCGCCCCATCCCCCAGTCGAGATCACCTGACTCCAGCGCAGGCGGGCGTTGCCTGGCTCCTTGGGCTCCTCCACGTCCGCGCACCCTCTCGGGCCCAAATGGACAGAACATTAAAAACCGCCAGGGCTCCCTCCGTTAGGGTAGCGGAGGGGCAGGCAGGAGGATATCTTTGTGCTTCCAGGCTTGCCCAGACGAAGTCTATCCTAGGTACCTCGCTCCCCGCCCCGCCCCGCCTAGCCCCAGCGCTCCAGGGCCAGGCCTGCGGTGTCCGCGCCTCCTGGCAATTCTGAAGGAACCTGGGCTTCCGGGCAGGGTGCCGGGCAAACTCCCAGGAAGTGTCCGGTCTCTGACCGCGCTGGAAAGGACTTCCTCGTTGGGGCAGGTGTGGAAGTGGGCGCGAGTAAACCCTCGGCCCTTGAGGGAGCTCCAGGGAAGAGTCTGAGACCCTGGCACCCAGGAGCCTCCTGTAGTCCTCTCACCCCTGCTCGAAAGGCTCCAGGGAGGGTCCCAAACGTGGGGAGAGGGTGGCCTGTGGGGCAACCTGGGTGTATCTGAAGGACTGGTAGAGAGGTCGGGGAGCTCGCTGCTGCCTACCTGAGCCGTGTGATTCTCAGCCCCCGCGCTCACGACTCGCGCCGCCGGCGGTCTTCAAGCCCCACCTGTTGCCCACCCCTCAGCCTGCCTCCGCCCACCCTCCCCACCCGGTACTCCCACCTCCACAACCCCAGGAAGTGACAGATTTCTTTTTTTTTTTTTATTAAAAACAAAACAAAAGTCACGGATACAGGGTGGTCTCCCCAAACAGGCTCAAGGTGGTCTCCATCTCGTGAGTCGGTTGTCGCCCTTTTTAAAGTGCTGTTACATCAAGAGGTTACAAGAAAAAATAGACAAAACAAAACCCAAAGGGGAATGCAAAACGGGACTGGAAGCAGGTCCAGGAGAAGGAAGCAAAGTAACTTACAGCATAAATAAAACCGAACCCAATACTGAACCAAGAGAGACTCACAGTACATTTATATCCATTGCACATAGCCACTTTGTCATTAGGAACAAGTTTCAGAAGTGGACGGGACGGGGGGGATGGGGGGAGCGCGGGGCCAGCGCCAGCGAAGTTGCTACATTGTGTACACAACTGGGGGCCGAGGCTGTATGAGGTGGGGGGAGGCCCCCTTACCCCTTTCTTACCCCCTTCGGTCCATTTAACCCCATGAGGTCCGATGCCCTGGAGTTCAACCGTGGGGCGAGGTGGTATTTACACTTGGAAACGGAGAAGGGGCCCTGGGCCGAGGCGCCCGGGAGGAGGGCGGGCGGGCGGGAGGCTGTATTTACATCGGTCGTGTCCAAATGGCTTGTTCCTCGCTCTCGGCCGCCGCGGCCGCGGGTATTTACAAGAGAGCAGCATGGCTTGAGGGCGCGTGGGCGCGGCCGGGCCGGCCCTAGGGCAACAGCGGGGGCTTGAAGGAGCAGTTGCCAGTGCAATGGCGGGGCGTCAGCATCTTGCAGGAGAAGTGGTGCAGGGCGTCGTGGGCTTCTGGAGAGACAGTCAGGCGGGCAAAGCTGGGCACCTCTCCTGCCTAGCCTCGCCGGGGAGGCCTACGCTCTTAGTCCACTCGCCTCCTCCCCTGCCCGCCCAGGTCTCACCCACCCCCTCCCGGCTCAGGGGTTATCAAGTGAGCGGATCAGAAAAAGGTAGGAGGCTAGGAGTGAGAACCTGCGGTGGTTTAGAACCACTGCTCGGGTTCAACAGCCCCATTATACAGAAGAGGAAACTGAGGCACAGAAAGAGGGAAGTCAATCTGCCCACGGCCAGATTTGGATCCCTCGGCAGATTTCCCAATGCCCAGGGCTCAAGGGGCTCTTTCTCCCTATTCTATCGTTCTAGAATTATTTCCGCATTAAAAAAAAAAAAATCCCATTTCCCATCCTTTCAGGTAGACCTGGCCTTCCCCTCTCACTAGCCCCGCCATTTACTTTTTCATTCATTCACTCACTCATTCATTCACTGGCACAGCCAGAGCCTGGCAACCCTATCTTTGTTCCCCGGCTTCCGCACCTTTTAATTTCTGCTGGATAGCATAGCGCGCCTTCCGCTCTTGATCGAGTTCGTTACACAGAGTGTCTGGAAGACATGGGGAGGGGCCAGTGAAGAAATGAGACCACCCTCCAGCCGGCCGGGGTCACAGCCTGGGCCTCACCCTCTCCCCAGCGCTCAGCCCCCTCGAAAAAACAAATCCGGGGGACCGAGGGAGGGAGCATCAGTGCTCCAAACTGCAGCCTGGCGGAGGGAGGAAATGGCCTGGGATGGCGCTTAAAGGCAGACGGATCTAACCAAAATTAAAGCAAACTTAGGCATTACTTCCCAGGTAATTTTACGCCTCGATTTTTAATTTAGAAACCATGGAAATTGCCGCGATAAGAAGTTCAATCACTCCATGTAATGATGCCTGCAAGCCGTTTGCTGGGCTCGCTTGCCATTCTGAGGCTAATCAGAGTATACAAAGGATATTAAATAAAAAAAATAATTGTTAAATTACCTTCAATTTAAATCCAAATGACTGAGCCAACATTGCGGCTCCTGCCAGACGAGAGGCAGTTACGGCCCGTGCGCGCGCTCACCTGACTCCCGTCTTACCTCTGACAATTTGCAGCTGTTGTACCATTTCTTCTCGATAAGCCAATTCCCTCTTCATTTGATCCTGAAAATTATCTGTGCAAATTGATTAAGTGAGAGCTGTTAGGCACAGCCCCCTCCCTCGGCCCCATTTCCCCACTCCCCTCCCCCACCCCCACCCCTTCGGTCTGCGGCCTAGCGGGAAACCCTGGAAAAGGGAGGGTTCCGCGGCTCAGGCAGGGCGCGCAGCCGCAGCTGCCAGTCCTGGGGTCCGGGGGCGTGCGGGAAGAAAGCTCTCGCGCTGAGGTGGGGTGAGGTGGGCCAGGAAGGGGGTACCTTTGAGACTCTGAAATTCTCGCTCCAGCTTCTTGCGGAGCTCCATTTGCTCCAGGAGCAGTTTTTGCAATTCGTCTGCGAAGGGCCGAGAGTGTGAGGTAAAGGAGGGTGTGCGGGACTCAGGCCCCCCTCCCCAAAGCGCTGCAGGTCCCGCCCTGGCCAAGAGCCCTGAGATGGAAGTGGCGGAGTGGTGGGGCCTGGAGGCACAGGCCCTCCGCACTGTTTTCCCATTTGCTTCCAAAGAATCTGAACGAGGAAAAAGGGCCAGGAGCTAGGTTGCCCAGGAGAATTAAATTCAGGTTTTGGGCTTCTAGGCTCATGCTAACCAGCATGGCATCTGCTTTAAGTTGTTCCAAACTCCCAAACCTTAGAAGCTGGCCCAGGACTTGATTTACCCCTCCAAATGACACACCCCATTCCTCCCTTCAACAATACAGAGCTGGGTGAATCTTGTCAAGGACTTGGTCCCCTGCCCTGGAAAAATACATATTTTCACAACGGTTTGTTCACAATTTCAGGGGGTCTCAGGACCCCAAATCCATACTAAGGGCCCTCATATAAAGCACCAATGATTTGAAAGTAATTGCATAGCCTGTTAAATGTGTAACCAGGAAGAGTGGAAGACCACCACTGCTTTCCCCCCCTTCCTACATCAGTTTCCAAGGCCATCCCTGGACCGTTTGAGGGCAGGGTGGTGGATAGCGGGTGGATGTGGAAGGCACCGTTAGTGCCCTCAGAACTAGCTACAGAGGAATGGCAGGGGCTGCCCTGACCAAGGAGCTATTGGTATCCAAGTCCTCCCTGTGGGGGAGGCTCTCTGAGAAATCCCACCCCTAGCAGGTGCTGAGGAAACACAAAAGTGGGAGGTAGCGGAGCAAAGTGGGGTTAGAGGCTCCCATCCTCTGTGCCTCAAGCCACATGCTACCCCATTGCAGATGAAGCAGCTACCCCAGGACCCCAAAAACATGCTCCATCCCCACCCCATTTAGGGTGTATTGAGGTGGGGCCAGAACGCCCTAATTCCAGGAAAAAATTAACCTCTCAGACTCCTAAAATAAATGCCTCTTTGCAATCTTGCTTTTCAGAAAAAGTCCTGTGTTCCAGTGAGGTTGGGAGACCCACATTGCCCTATCTGATTGTCATATGCATCAAGTTCTGAGAATTATTACTCATTTCTCTTTTTTGCTGGGTTCTTCAGACAGGCTAGCCTCAGGAACCCAAACTTCTAATGAAACTCTAGGGGTTTGGTTCACTCTCCCCACCCCACCCCCTCCCCATACCTCTGTGCCAGGATAATGTGTCCAGAGGATTATCCTTTGCACTCAATGAAAACGGATTCCCCAAGAGCCCTGCCTTCCCATGCACTCCCTTACAAGAAGGGTTCATCTCCCCGAAGCACAGCGTACCCCCATTTCACAGATTTAACCTCACCTCTGGCCAGGTTCTCGATATCTTTCTCCACTAGCTGAGTTCCTGTGACATCCAAGGTGAGCCCATCTTCACCTGGGATACAAGGGCAGGTAAGAGCGGTTCTCTCCTGGGAGAGGCCTTGGGAGGGGAAGGATGAGCTTTCCCGGAACCGAGCTAAGTCAGGGAGCTACTACAGACCTTCTACCTTTAGAAGAGTCAGTTACAGGCATCCAGTATTACCTACCTTCCAAGCTATCATTTTAGAGGGTGACCCACTGAAGGAAAGTGCACCCAGGGAAGGTAGGCTATCTTAGGGCAGGAAGTATATACCCTTTGACCTGCTTCATGTGGGTGACGGTGTCTCTCATTTCCTTTTAGTACACCCCCTTCGCTTCCCCCAGAAGAGCCCCAAACCCACTAAGGAGGAAAGCCCTGGCCTGCACCTCGCGGGCGCGCTGTTTAAATATGTATCTGCCAGTCGCACAAGGGGACCAGCAGCCGCTTACGTTTGATCGAAAGCCTTCCTCAAAAGCCAAGCCCAAACCTGTGTAAACCTGGGAGACGTGGGCCCCGGCTTCCGGGTGGGGTTGGTGCGTGAGGGTCCTAGGGCTCACCTCGGTCTGTATTTGCGGGACTTGGCTGGGAGATACTCCTTTGGTCTGGATAGGATTTCCTCGTTTCCAAATCGTCGGCGGTCGAGTGATTGTCTTCCTTATCTGGTTCTTAAAGGCAATAAACCGAGTTTCAAGGAGAAGCAAAGAAACCGTGACCCCGATACGGCCAGAGCTGCTACGGTCGGGGCGCCCGAGCCCTAATTAAAAGCGTCGTGGCCGCCGCTGCTTCCCGGCTGTGCGCCTGGGCTTGCACCCTCAGGCTTTGGGCCGGGCACCCCCTCCCCCGCGCGCGGTCTGTTCATCCCGCGCTCCACGCCCCCTCCCCAGCCCCTCGGAAAAGAACAAGACGAGCAGCCGAGCCCACCAGGGACGAGCGACCTACATCGCGCGCAGATACTGGGGCACCGCGAGCGCGCGTGGCCGCCGGGTCTGCCCGCGCCGCCCCCGCCGAGAACGCGGCCCAGGCTGCGAGCCGCGCGGGGTGGCGGCGGGGGAGACATCCTTTCGGTTCGGCCTGCCGGGATTTCCGAGGCCCTCAGCCCCTCCTCTTCGAGCCACAGGGGCCCGGCGCACTTGCAGGTCTCCCCCCGGGTTGGGTCGCAGCCACCGCGGGCTCTTCTCAGGTATCCAAGCGCGCAGCCAAGCTCCCGCACCCTCCGCCCTAACCTGGCTTGACCACAGAGGACCTCGAGGCCCCCAAAACTTGGCGAATAAATGAGAGGACTGGAAAGAGGTGCCAGGCGTGGTTTTAAGAAGGATTTTATGAGGTGTATGTGAGCGTGTGTCGTGTGGTGGACAGGGAGGTCTGTTGTTAAGTGACCAAACGATGGAAGTTGTTAGTTCTCGCTTAGCTTCCTTTCCCTTTCTTTTTCTTTCCCTCTCCCTGTTTTTCTCGCTTCCTCTGCCTCTCTTTTTCTCCTCTCATCTTCCCTCGCAGCAGCACCCCCCCACACACACAGCCCTGTCCCTCCGCCCGCGGTCCCCGCGTCACATTGGCCAGCGACCTCGGCAGGGGGGCTGAGGGGCGTTACCGTGGGCCTCGGGGGTGCAGAGGTAGGAGGCCGCGGGCCCCAGCGCCGCTGCCGCGCTCTTCACGTGCTCGTCCCGCTCTGGCGCGTACACCTGCGGCGGCCGAAAATGACAGGCGGTTAGGGGTGTGCTTGTAGCGGCTCAGGGTCCCCCAGCCCTGGCCGCGGCCGAGGGGGAGCCCTGAGAGGGAGGCGGAGGTCAGCTAGCCCGTGGGCCCCGAGGGCCCTGGGCGGCTGTGAGGCACGCGGCGCAGCCTGGCGCCCTCGGAGGCCACAGCAACGTTGTAGTTTCAGGGTAATTATTAGCGCCCTCGAGAAAATTATCAGAAAGACAAAGCGGCTCTCAAGACAAGAGCTGTCCCCCCCCCTTTGCCCGCCTCCTTTTCGGCATCTTCCCACCAGCCCACGCCCAGTCCCCGCATAAATGACGCTTTTTGCATCCAGCTAATGATTTGTGTTTTAATAGACCCAATGGAAATAAATGTACAGGTGTGTGCACCCACTTTCAAAAGGCCAACGACTTCGGCTTAGTTGCACAGCTTCGACCCGAACCCGTGGTTCAGACAACTTGAGAGCCCCTCTCCCGCCCTGCACGCCATCTCGACAGCTGCTACCACATGAACCCTGTGGTTCCCCAGGCCGGAGTTCAAAGGGACTCAGAAAACTACAAGTTGAGGTAGAGGAAGATTCCGGAACCCCGCACTGCTGGGGCCCGGCTTGAGGGAGAGGCGGTTCTCTCCTCTCCTCACCAGCCCCTTCGTCCCCGGGACTCTGATCTCCATCTGGGCAAGTGTGCCACGGGCCCGGCCTCGCAAGCGCTTTTCTCTGGCTTTGGGTCCCTTTTTCTGCTCCCCGTTCTTTCCCCAGATCCCTTTTATTTCTGTGTTACTGAGGTCCCGGCCTGTCTCTGCGCCCGCCCCCGCTCCCGCTCCCAATCAACAAAAACACTGCACACTCGTTTCTCAGGCCTGTCTCCCCCACCTCCGGATTTTCTGAAACCCTCACTCACCGGGGCGAAGGGGTCCCAACAAGTTCCACAGCGCTGGGCCTACTCAGAGCGGCTGGGGCCCACCGCTTGCACGCCCGCTCAGAACATAATCCCCGTCCCTAACTTGTCCAGTGCCTGCCCCACATCCCGAAGGTGCCGAGGGGTAAGCGGGGAGGCGCCACCAGCAAGGCGGGCGCGGGGCTCACCTTGGCCGGCGCGGGGCCCCCCAGCGGCCCGCAAGGCTCTCGCAGCTCATAGCCGCCGCTCGGCGGGCTCCTCTCAGGTCTCCGCACCACGTCGTCGGCAGCCAGGTCCCCAAATGTTGACCTGCTGGCTGCGGGCAGCCCCGGGCGGCGCCGGGAGCGGGGGCTGCCGCCATCTGGGGAGTCTGTGGGACCGTCGGCGCCCGAGGAGGTGGTAGACGGGGGCCCTACAGGCTGGTCCGCGTCCTGGCCGCCTGCCGTGCTGGGCGCACTGGGTGCTCCGGGATCCGCCTCGTCCAGAGCGCCCTCATCCTCGGGGAAGCGGTTGGACTCCACGTCCACCTCGGGCTCGTCAGCAGTGTCCACGTCGGGCGAGGCGGAGTGGTAGCTGGAGCTGCCCTCGCTCAGAAAGTCTGGGCTCACGTAACCGCCGCCGGACCCTGCGCCCGGCCCTGGCCCACGAGCCGGCCCGGCGCCATACGCGTCGCGGGCGCTACCGTAGAGCTTGGCGATGCTCTCGGCGTCTTTGACCACCGGTCGGAAGGCCGACACGTAGGAGCCTTTGCGTGCAGGCGGAGGAGGCGGGGGCAGTGGGGCCAGGGGCGGCGGCAGCGCCTCGTCCGCGCCGTCCTCGTCCAGCGGCCCGCGGGACAGCGCGCTCGGGCAGCGCTCCTCTGAGCCCAGGCCGCCCTCCTTGGCCGGCTCGGCACCGTCCAGGGACTCGGGGCCGCCGCCGCCGGCAGCCGCCGCCGCCGCCGCGGCCGCCGCCGCTACAGCGGCCGCCACCGCCTTGGCTTGGCTCTGCGCGGCTGGATAGGGCGGTACCGGGAGGCTGCCTGCCGCCGGCCAGAACATGGGAAACGTCGGGTACACGGTGGCTGCGGCGGCCGCTGCAGCCACGGCCGCTGCGTCCTTGGCTGCCCCAGAGGGCTGGTGACCCCAGAACATGGCGCCGCCACCAGGGCCAGGGCCTGCCCCCGGGGGCAAATGGCCGGATCCTGGCCCGCCCGCGCCTCCGCCAGTGCCCGCGCCTGCGCCGCTCCCGGTGCCTGGACCGCCCTTGGGCTCGCCTGCACCTAGCACCGGGTCGTCTTTTTTGGGGCAGAGGCCGAAGGCCGTGGGGAAGCCATAGGGGTGAGGGAAAAGCGGCGGGGGCAGTTTCTGCAAGAGGCCAAAGCCCTTGCTGGGCACTGGGATCACTGGGTAGCTGCGAACGCCGGCGCCGCCACCAGGCCCTCCAGGGCCCGCCGGGCCGCCGGCTCCCGCCGCTAGACCAAGTCCCCGCTGCGGATGGGGAGGAGGCGGCCCAGGAGGTCCGGTAGCCTCGTCTTCGCCGCAGCGCAGGCTTTTGTGGGGCGGCGGGCCTGGGGCCATCTCTGCGCCACACCCGGGGCCGCCCCCGCCGCCAGCACCGCCCTTCCCCTGCCCACCCGACCCGCCATTAGCACCGCCGCCGCCGCCTCCTTGCAGCGAGAAAGTCCGCTTGCGCGTGCCGCCATTGAACATGGCCTTGACATCCTCCCAAGCGTGGCTCAGTTCATCTGTGGCCGACTTGTCACTGAGTTTGAGGTGACGTCGCCACGAGTTGAAGTTAGCGGCGTCGGGCTGCGTATACTTGGCGTCGGGTGTGCGGTGCGAGTGGAAGATGAACTTGTTAGGCGAGAAATACATGCTGCAGTAGCCGCACTTGATGCACTTGGCACGCGAGCTGTTGTAACGCGCAGGGATGAAGCTGCCACGCGAGCCCCACGCGCACTCGTGCACCACATCGAAGGCGAAGTTCTCGGGCAGCTTGGGTGGCTTGTGCTCGCCCAGGAACGACTTGCACAGGCGTTCGGCCTCGCGCTTCGTGATCATACCGCAGCGGCGCGAGGAGATCGGCATGGCCCCAGCCCGACGCAGAATCTCCAGTTGTACGGGCGTGCACTGCACGCACGTGATGCCCAGGGCCACACGGCGGTTGTGGATCTCATTGTAGCTGTAGTTCTTGAGGAGAGTGTTGGAGATCTGTGCCAGGCACAGGCGTTCCTGGCCGTCGATGACCAGAGACACGATAGGCACCCCGTACAGCGACGTCTCGCCCACCTGGTTGGGTTTGAGAGCGCTGGAGCCTGAGTAGGGTTGCAGCTCCTGCTTCGAGTTGGGTGAGGAGTTGCCCTCGCGCCCCGGCCCCAGCTGAGTGGTGAGAGCCTCCATGCCGCCGCTCCTATGAAACAGAGAAAGTAGAGAGCAGTTGAGCCATTTTCAGCGCCACCATGGCTCGGGCCCGCCCAGCTGGGCGCACCGAGTTGGGCGCGCTGACAAACTTAGCCACGGGAGTCCAAGCTCATTCTCCCCTGGACGGGAGCCTTTTGTTATTCAGACACGCGCTGGCGCCACAACAAAAGCCCCTGGGGTTTGGGGGGAGAAGAAGGGGTAATTGAGACCTCAGGATTGCCCCGGCAGCTCGGAACCCAATTTTGTTTTGGATTGTGCAGGAAGTGGGGCCCAGAGACGGAGAGTGACTTGCCCAAGGCCACACAGCAAAGCCATTGCCTAACCCAGGGTTCGTAACGTCCAGATCCTTGAGCCTTTGGCTACCCTTGATGCCTGCCCTACCCGCCCGGGTCCTGAAGCCCGGACTTCGGGGACAGGCTGCCCCTCTGCTCAGTCGCGCATGCACGCGGGCAGGCGGAGAAGACGCAGGGAGGGGTACGGACCGGGGGAGGGGCGGTCACTGCCCATCTCCAGACAGCAGGGGGCGGGGGGGGGGTGGGCCAGGAGAAGGAGGAGGGTCTCGAGGCCGTGGCGGGGGCGGGGGGTGGGGAGGGAGAAGAGGCTGAGGCGACCGCTGTTCGCGGTGCTGAACCTGACTCTCAAAAGCATGCTGTGCGCGCCCAGCCCCAGGGCCGCCCCCACCGCACCCAGTTCCGTGCGGAGCAGGCTCCCTGGGATAACAGCACTGGTTTCCACAAACCCGAGCTTCTTCTCTCACGCCCGGAGCCTCGCCTTCGTTGAGCAGAAAGGTTCCGGTTGGATATACACACCGTTTTCTTTCCAGCCATCAGTGGGACCAGGGTCACGCAGTTCCTATCCATATTTTCTGCATTTTTAGCTGCGTTCCAGACCAAAGCTGGTTTCCATCCGGGTCAGCGCGTGGGGACAGAGAGGTTCTCAGGGAACTTTCTCAGGAGCCACTTCGCTTCTAACCGCCCACTCCCTAAGTTTTCCTCCTTCAGATTTGCCTTTTCTGCTCAGGCCAAATGCAGTCTCTTCTGGCTCTGGGCTTCCTCTGGGGGGGGGGGGGTGTCGTCTCCTCTCTGAGTATACTTCAAGCCGGGCTGTCCGGGTTCATATGGGTTGAATGGGAATCCTTGCTGGTGTCCGAAGCCACAAAGCTTCAGGTCAAAAGTTGCTGCCGGTCCCGCGCTTTGATCTCTGGCCCAGGAAGGGAGGCAGAGCCTCCCCCGTGGACCTCAGCAGCGAGAGGACCCACGGACTGATGCTTGGGGCCCTCTATGTCGCCTGGCCCAGCCACGTGTCCTCAGACACCGAAGTCTCCCATCCGGCCCATGGCTGCAGGCACTCCTGAGGCCCAGGCAGCCCACCCCCGAGGGCTCCTCCCCTAAACTCGTCAGGAAAGGCAAATCCATTTTCAGAGGGGCAGCTCCAGGCAGACTGGGGATCCGAGTTCAAAAGCCTTCATCGAAGACACTGGGATCTTCTGTCTGTGTCTCTCCCTCTGTTTGTTTAGGTGTCCCTCATCTGTCGATCTTATCTGTCCCTGAGCTGTCTGTCTCTCCCAGCTCGCTCCTCTTTCTCCCATCTGTCTTCATACCTTCTTCAAGTATCAAGCTATTTATCTGCTATCTGTCTGTTTCATCCTTATCTCCGCGTATCGAATTGAAACAAGTTGACCCTCCTTTCGCCTTGAAGTGCCTTGTAACATCTTAGGAGGTAAAAAGACTGTCCTAACTCCCCGACTGAGGGGTCCGCAAGGCAAGCCCAATAACCCCCTGAGCAGCTCTCAGGCGGGCTGGGGAGGTGACTAGGGCTCCGCGACTCTGGGAAATGACGATGTCTTCTCGGTTTCCCGAAATCGGCAAGTGTGTCCTGCCCGCATGCAGTGAACGGAGCGCCTCAGAGCAGAGCGCGTCCTCCCCAAGCTGAGGGTCTGGGGGCCCCGCGAGGTTTTCCCGAGTGGAGGGGGCTCTGGGCCCCAGAACCAGAGGAAGGGGGAGTCTTAGGAAAGGAACCGAATTTCGAGGGCCAGAGCGGAAAGCCCGGGCGATGAGCTGTACGCAGCGACAAGGAGCAGCCGCCAGGGCTGCTTGCGGAGCCCTCTCCGGCTCCTGGGGCTTGAAGGGGTGAGCTTGGAGAGGGCGACGAGGCGGGAGGCGGACAGCAGTGGGAGTGAGGCGATGGAGTCTTTAGGTATAATAATAAAAACAACATCCACAAGAACCCAAATACGAACTAAACGAAAAAAGCTGTAGGGGTAGGGCGCGGGGGCGGCAGGCGACCGGACGCTGGTACTCACCGTGCGGCGGCGGCTGGAGCCGGGCGAGCGGTGAGAGGAGGTGCGCGGCGGGCGGAGCGGCGGGCGGGAGTCCGGGATCCGCCGGGCTCTCCGGGTGACGGCGCGGCCCCTCCCCGCGCGCGCGCACAGCCGCGCTCCCGGGCTCCTCGCGCTCACACCCGCGGCCCCG
>NW_024412415.1:32597696-32682917 GCF_014898765.1 Herpailurus yagouaroundi | reverse complement strand
CCCCCGAGGCCCCGGACGGGCCCGGAGCGGAGGCCGAAGCCTGGAGCGCATGGCGCGGCGACGGGCACGGCGCGGTCACAGCCTGAGGAGCGAGGCCGGCGCGGGGCGGGCGCGCCTGACAGCTGCGAGCCGGGGCGCCACACCCACCGCCCGCGCAGTCTCTCGCGCCCTCCCGGGGTCCTCTAGCCCGCGGGCCACGCGCCGCGCCCGCCGCCTCCTGCAGCTCCCGGGCCTGCGCGCCCCAGGTAAGCGGCCGCACACCTGCGCCCTGCGCCCGGCACCTGCGGCCCACGCTCGCCAAAGGGGACAGGATGGAGGAAGGGCCCGCAAAGTTTGCCTCCAAGGATGAAGTGGGAAGGGCCCAGCACTCCTCGCCTAGGGACCAGGAGCTCTCTGGGCCAAGGCCGGATGATGGGGCTAAGGAAGGCTCTGAAGGAAGGGGCGCGGGGAAGGGCATCACTTTTGGGCCAAAGCAGTGGAGCCCGAGATTGGCCCTGGGGAGCCAGTTGGGTAACCAGCGGCCAGTTGGGGAAAAGATAAGGGTGTAGGCTATGGAGGGGGCAGAGGGGGAAACCAACTTCCCCACCGCCTCTGACTTGGTTGGAAGGCGTCAGGACAACTCCAGCCTGGGGAGGAACGACTCCTTCAATGAGCAGTGGACTAGGGAATTGGATTTGCCCCCTCCCCGCCCCTGCCTTGATTGCCTCCACCAAAAGCGACCTGTCCAGGGCAGGAACTAAGTCATAGCTTGGAGTTACCTGGGGTAAACTATTTTCTAGGTGGCTGCTAGAATACTCTCTAGCTCTCCTGCTAACTCAGTTTCCCGGTGGTAGGGGTTTAGCTCCCTGACGCTACAGATGCCCCTTGGCATCTTCTTTCTTTCTAAAGCTCCATTTATCTCCACCCCTCTCTCCCTCTGCCTGTCGGTTTCTGTCTTCACTATTCTTTCCCCCCACTACCCCTTTGGGTCACCGTATTCTCCCTTTCAATCTCTGTCTCTACTTCATTTGAGTTACCAGTCTCACTCCTTCCCTGTTTGTTCATACCCGGGCGCCCCTTCACCGCCCCCCCATGGCATTAACTGTCCTTAATGGACACGTTAATTAAACTGTAATTAATCATACTGTCCAGCCTAAGTTTGAACAATTACCCTAATCAAACAGAAGTTAATAATGGCAGCGATGGCCCGGGGCGGGGCGGGCCGCCCGGGCAGGGGGCGCAGCGGCCACTGCGGCTACCGACGTTGGCAGCAGCGGCTAACGCAGCCCGTCCTTGGAACCCAAACGGCGCCATAAATCTTCCGCGGCCAGCGGCGCGGGGTCGCCCTCTCCCCCGCCCACTCGTTTTCCTTTTCGCTCAGGGTTACGGGCCCTCTCCCCTCCTGCAGTCCGCCTCCTCCGGGGTTCGTCACTCCTTCTCCACTTCTCGAGCTTTTTCCTTCTCCCCTGTCTCGCAGGGACCCTAAGAGAGTCCTCTGGGGGTGCGAGCGGATTGTCCAGGCCTCGCCCTTGTAGAGAGGGGTCGGCTAGGCCCAGCCTGATTCGTCTGTCACCTCCTCCACTTGGCTAACATGTTCTCTGAAGCCTCAAAAACTGCCCCCAAGTTTGAGGGTTCTGTCTCCTTCGCGGGGTCCCTTGCTCTTTCACCTCCCTCAGTTGCCATCTTTCTCTCTCTTGGATCTCCTTGCCTTTCTCTCTTTTCTCTCAGAGCCGGCTCAGCCCTTTTCTCTGCCTCTGGCCCCTCTGTTAGTGCGTCTTTCTCAGGCTTCGCCTCTGTCCTGCTCTAACCCTCCTCCCCCCACCCCGCCCCCCATGACACTTCCCTCCGAGGAAAAAAGGAACCTATTTTCCGTCCCAGTCTGAGAGCCACCCCCAGCCTCCACCTGCTCATCCCCCCTCCCTCCGCCCGGCCTCCCCCACCCCATAATTACAATCCCGTTCGGTAATTATTCTTAGGCTCCTAATGATTTTTTAAAAGGCATCTTAGAATTCGGTGTGTAGTGACAACGATCGCTGAGCCAGGACGCCCCGGGGTGGTGGTGGGGGGTGGAAGTGGAAAGAGGAGGGGCAAGGCCTTCCTGTCCGGCCTCTATTGTATTGGGAGGACCAACAATGCCTCTAGGGCTGGTCTCTAGGGCGTTTCCAGCAGCCGGCCCCAGGGCCCGCCGGGGACTTCTCAGACAAAAGTTGTTTCCCCAGGTTATGGCACTAAGGGCGTGCAGGGTCGCCCTTGCATCTCTGTTCAGCACCAAACCGCGGACAGCTCCCTGCACCTGAGACCAGCTTCGTGGACCCACGCAACGCTCCCTCCAGGGTCTGAGCTGGAGAAAGACTGGAGGCGCGTGGAGAGAGGCTGGGGAGGCGACATCGCTCGCTTGAGGGGTAGTGGTCTCCGGGAAGCGGGTCTCGGGGATCGGGCCTGGCTCTGCTCAGGACCAGCGTCTAGTTGGTTAGTATGACCGCGAACCGCATTTTACAGTTTGCAGAGCCAGTTCTCACAGAGCCAGTTCTACAAGGGAGTAGGTAGGGATTACTTATTCCCATTTTACAGGCAGAAACTGAGGGCCAGGCAGTGAAAGCCAACCCACCCAGGTTCCTCGGTCAACGAGGGACGCAGGCTGATCTCCCAGACGCCAAAGGTGCCTTGCACGCTGCTGGGAGAACCTCGCTTAGTGAGGGGAAAATAAGTGCAGGGCGGCGCAGGTCACCGGGAGCTTTTATTATCATGCAACACTTCGTGCGGAGGAAACAGGCCTAGCAATGCCAGGTCACTTGCTCAGGGTCAGGCAGCCAGTGCAGGGCAGCGCTGGGACTTGAACTCAGGCTCAGACGCGAGAGCAGGGGACCCGTCTTCCTCAGAGTGGGCTCTGGATCCCGCCGCCCAGTGCAGAGCCTGGGGATCCCGCGGCACTCCGTGCCCTTGGTCTTTCTGACCCCCATTAGCGCGGATTCTCTCTTTTCTCCACTGCCGGGTGGCACGAAGGTCAGAGAGCCGGAGTCAGGATCACGTGCTCCCCCCCACCCCCTGCCCGGTCCGCTCTGCCTCCGCGTCCCACGCGTCGCGTCCACCCGGCCCGGCGCCCGGCGCCCATTCCGGCTCCGGCATGGGCTGGGGCTAGGCGGCCGCGCCTTCTCCGCAAGCACATATCTTTTACCAGTTGAATTAACGGCAGTTTTCGTCAGTTAATTAGGTTTAATTTACATAATTAGTACAGTATAAAGAGGATTGGGGATAATCATGGGGTACGTAGCGCTTACTGTGTAAACACGTATTCTGAATTAAAAATCAGATGTAATTAAGGCGCGCAGGCCCTGTTTAGGCAGGGTTTTAATTGTAATGAATTTCTAATTAACACTCAATGATTGCCAAATGCAAAGGGCTGTAAAATTTTCTTGTAGTTTTGCTAATTTATTGTTTACTTAATATCTGGATATTAATCCGACGGCCACATAGACCCGAACCCCGTGCGGCGGCCTCGGCCAGAGCGAGTGAAGGTGGCTGGGCGGGGCCTGCTGGGCCGCAGCCTGAGAGCAGAGGTGTGGTCGAGGGGGAGGCAGGGGCCACCGAGCAGGCGCGAAGGTGCTCAGAGCCCCCGGCCCAGTTCCCTCTGGGTGCAGCCAGGAAGCCTGAGGCTCTGGCAGCGCCAGGACTTGCCTGAGGCTGCGCACTCTCCCCCTCGCTCAGACAGAGGCCAGACCGGCACTCCCTACCGGGCGGAAGACTCCTAGCTCAGAAGGCGCAAGGAAGTTGAGGCCCAGATCCAGTTCTACTCACAGCTTGAGTGAGGTGGACCTTGACTTGGGCTCAATATCTGCCTACATCTGTAGGAAGGGCACACTGACCAGCATCTTTTGAGAGTGAAGGATTGGCCGATTTAGGAGGCTCAAGAGCCCTTCAGGTGAACATCTTTTTTCTGGAGCCCTAGGGAGTTAGTTGGGAGTGGGGGCTGAGGGCCACTGCTTGAATGTAGTATCCCAGAGCCAGGCAGCCTTGGGAAAGGTTTAAAGGTCATGGGGCCTGGTTCTGCTCATCCTGGGGGTTGCTCTGCACTTGGGGAAGCAAGTTAGGCTGGGAGGGCCTAAATGGGGAGCCCAGGACCAGATTTATTTGCCCTAACCAGACATAGAAGCCCTCAAGGCCTGAGCAGAGGTATATGGAAAGAGGGTGGGTGAGTAGCTCAGCTGACCCCAGGACTCCCTCTCTCCCAAGATCTCTAGTTTGGGTCCCTGCTCATATCCCAGATGTCCTCCCCTGCAAGGGCTTCCCTCTGATCAGCCCTAACTTAGCTACAAGTCTCTTTCCAAGGTCCTTAGCACAGGGGAGACTCTGTGGGCATGTAGACATTTCCCACTAACCCAAGGAAACACACCAAGAACATTCAACGGCACCTAGAGATTTCTGACCCACAAAGTAGGCTGCGTTCACTTGTTTCCAGTGTCTGCCCTTCAGAAGCCTCTGAGCCGTCTCCTGAACACTACATAGGGTCTCCTCTAAACCTGCCTGCTTGCCTGGGCCTCATCCCTCTGTCTCGTAGTGTTCTATTTTCACCCTTAGATTTCTCACTGGTTAATATATCCTGATTAGTTCTTTGTGAGTGTTTTCTGAATCTCGTATGGGAACGTTTTGTTTGGTATTGTATTCCCAGGGCCTAAAACGGGGTCTAGCACATAGTAGGTGCTCAACATGTTTGTTGAATGATTGAACAGCATTTGAGCATAAAGGCTGAGAGCCCCAGCCCAGGTCCCAGTTGAGTTGCTGGCCAAAGTGATTGAATGGTATCCTTGGTGTCTAGAGGCCAAATGATTCTTCAAGAGTAAAAGGTTCTGTGCTCCCTGGTGATTAGATCTAGGAGGTCCTGGGGTTCCTCAAGGTTCAGGCACAGCTACTCAGGTAGAGTTCCCCAAGGCTTGTTCTCTTAGAAGGTGGGGTTAGGCCCTGGCAGGTGGGAGGTGGGACAGCTGGCTGAACTCTCCCTGGTTGTAAGGGGCTTCCTTCCCAGGGCCTCTTTCACTCTGCATGGTGGGGGAGGGCTGGAAAGAGGACAGACTCTGGAGCCAGCAAGACCTGGGTTCAAATCCCAGTTCTGCTCGGAGTCTTTCAACCTTCATCTGTAGAGTAGTCATCTGGGTGTTACAGAGATGTCATAACGATTAAACAAGTGGCTGGGTGTGTGGCACATAGCCAGGTCTGGGACTAGAGTGAAGTACCTAGGGTGCAAGATTTAAGAAGACATTCTCTTTCTGGGTCCTGGAAATCCTTTCCCTACTCCCAGCCCTGCACAAAGCACAGGGCGCAGAGAGGGTACCCAGCACACACGAGTCTTCCTCTCCCAGATAGCCTCAGATCACTTCCAGACAGCTGCCTGAATATTGGTGGAGTCCAGTCTGCTTCCTGGGACAGGTCAAGCTTTGTTGAGGTATAATTCGCATACCACATAGTTCACCTATTTAAAGCCTACGATTCCATGGTTTTTGTATACTCAAAGAATTGTGCAAACATCACTTTTAGAACAGTTTTACCACCTCAAAGAAAAACCTTGTATCCATTAGTTATCACCCTACAGCTTCCCACCTTCCCCAGCCCTAAGCTACTGCTACTTTCTGCCTCTATATATTTGCAATTCTGGACATTTCATTTAAATGGAAACACATAATATGTGGTCTTTCATGACCGACTTCTTTTGCTTAGCATAATGTTTTTAAGGTGCATCCATGTTGAGGCACAGATCAGTGCTTTATCCTTTTTCATTGCCAAATAATATTCCATTGTATGGGAATCCCATATTTTGCTTATCTGTTCATCTATTGATGAACATTTGGGTTGTTTCCGCTTCTTGGCTGTATTGAATGAGGTTGGTATGAACATTCATGTGCAGGTTCTTGTGTGGTTGTATGGTTTTTTTTTTGTTTGTTTTTTTTTAATTTTTTTAATTTTTTTTTGGGACAGAGAGAGACAGAGCATGAACGGGGGAGGGGCAGAGAGAGAGGGAGACACAGAATCGGAAACAGGCTCCAGGCTCCGAGCCATCAGCCCAGAGCCCGACGCGGGGCTCGAACTCACGGACCGCGAGATCGTGACCTGGCTGAAGTTGGACGCTTAACCGACTGCGCCACCCAGGCGCCCCTGTGGTTGTATGTTTTAATTCTCTTGGATATCATCTAGGTGTGGAATTCCTGGGTCACGTGATAACTCTAGGTTTAACTGTTTAAGAAACCATCAGACTTTTTCCAATGTACTGTACCATTTTACATTCCTACCCACAATAGATGAGGGTTCTGGTTTCTCCGCATCCTTGACAACACTTATTATTGTCTTTTTTATTACAGCTATCTTAGTGGGTGTGCTATAGTGTCTCAATGTGGTTTTGACTTGTATTTCTCTCGTGACTAATGATACTGAGCATCTTTTCATGTGCTTATTAGACATTTACACATCTTTTTTGGAGAAATGTTTGTTCAGGTCCTTTCCCCACTTTTCCAATTGGGTTATTTCTACTTTCATTATTGAATTGAAAGAGTTCTGTGTATATTCTAGGCACAAGGCTCTTGTCAGATACAAGTTTGGCAAATATCTTCTCTTCTATAATTTGTCTTTTAAGGGTGTCCTTTAAAAGCAGAAAAGTTTTTACTTCTGATGACATGATTTATTGGTTTTATTTTTTTGCCATTTTGGGCTTTTGGTGTCATATCTAAGAACTCTGCTAAGCCCGACGTCATAAGATTTACACCCACATTTTCTTCTAAGCTGTGTAGTTTTAGCTCTTACGTTGAGGGCTATGATCGATTTAGAGGTAATTTTGGGGCACGATGTAAGGCAGGGATCTAAATTCATTCTTTTGCATGTGGAGATCCAGTTGCCCCAGCACCGTTTGTCGAAAAGATGAGTCTCTCCCCATTGAATTCTCTCAGCAAGCTACTGGCTTTTCGGGTCTGGCGAAATGGTTATCCTTCCTTCCCCAGGAGAGATGGGGTCTTCCCAGAGAAGAGCTGCTCCCCCTCCCCCGGCCTCCTCCTTCTGCAGCTGTAAATGGGAGTTCTCCACAACCTCACAGGAATCAGGAACCAGTCTCCAGCTAATAGTGTTGAGGCTTTTCCCCTTTCCCCATTGATGATTAATTTCTTCCATCTGGCTCCTGATGTGTGTGGCCTGTGCCTCTTTTACTACGTCGGCCTGGGCTGGGGTGACTATGGGGTGTTCTGTCTCTCTTACCGAGGAGTCCTCAGAGAACATAGCCCGCATCTGACAGGGAGGAAGCAGCCTTCACCTCAGGGCAGGTATGGATTTAAATCTTAGGGTTACTGCTTCCTGGTTGTGCGGCTTTGGGCAAATCACTTCACCTCTCTGTGCCCCCGCTTTCTCCACTGTGAAATGGCATGCCGGCATCATAGGGTTGTTGGGAGAACTAACTGAGATATGCCAAGGGCCCAGCACAGTGCCAGGCACACGGAGAGGGGACTCGTTTCCTTAGTGGTATCACTGGAAACGGTAAGGGGATCTTACTCCCAACACCACCACTGCCACCCCAGCCCTCGTCCTCTCTGTCCCTTTACCCTGCTTGATTTCTTCACAGCAGCCGTCCTCACCTGAAGTTATGGCATTCTTTTTTGTCTGTCTCCCCTGCTGGAACATGAGCTCCTCGCTCCCAGCCGTGTCTCCAGCCCGTGGCACACAGGAGGTGCTGAGGAAGTATTTGATGAATAAACAGTGTCTCCAGGGCCTGCAGTGGGTCCTGCTGGGGGATCAGAGAGGCCCCGGTGCCCAGATGGGTGAAGCCCCGTGAGGGCCCAGCCTCCAGGGCTCAAGGAGGGGAGTGGAGCTAGAGGTCGGAGGGAGCCTGCCTCTTGAAGAATAAGAGGTGGTGGTGCTGGCTGCCTGGCACCGGGAGAGAGTGTGGGGGTGCGGGCTGGTCAGTGGGGAGGGCTGCTAAGGGTGGCAGCCTAGAACGTGCGCGTTGGAAACTGTGAAGGGATGTACCCACGGGAGGGTTCATCCCAAAGGCATTTGGGCAGCCTGGGCTGGAAGACGAAGAGGAGACATCGTTTCAGTTTCCTAATGCTGCTCTAACAAATGACCACAGCGTTTTAAAAACAGCACGGATTTATTATTTTACAATCCTGGGGGGCAGAAGTTGGAAGCGGGTTTCACTGGGCTACAAGCAAGGCATTAGCAGAGCTGCGTTCCTACTGGAGGCTCTAGGGAGAATCCGTTTCCTTGCCTTTTCCAGCTTCTAGAGGCCACTTCTATCCCTCGGCTCCCGGTTCCTTCCTCCATCTTCAAAGCCAGTAGTAGCCTGGCATCTTCAAATCTGACTCTGCCGCTCCACTCCTGCCAGTCTCTTCTACTTTGAGCGACCCTTGTGATCACACTGGACTGACCTGGATAATCCAGGATAATCTGGGGCGCCTGGGTGGCTCGGTCAGTTAAGCGTCCGACTCTTGGTTTTGGCTCAGGTCATGATCTCACAGTTTCATGGGTTGGAGCCCCGCATCAGGCTCTGCGCTGGTAGTGTGGAGCCTGCTTGGGATTCTCTCTCCCTCTCTGTTCCTCCCCCACTTGCACTGTCTCTCTCTCAAATAAATAAACTTAAAAATAATCCAGGATAGGGGCGCCTGGGTGGCGCAGTCGGTTAAGCGTCCGACTTCAGCCAGGTCACGATCTCGCGGTCCGTGTGAGTTCGAGCCCCGCGTCGGGCTCTGGGCTGATGGCTCAGAGCCTGGAGCCTGTTTCCGATTCTGTGTCTCCCTCTCTCTCTGCCCCTCACCCGTTCATGCTCTGTCTCTCTCTGTCCCAAAAATAAATAAACGTTGAAAAAAAAAATAATCCAGGATAATCTTAAAATTATTTAAAGGTTAGTTGGTTGGCAACCTTAATTCCCCTTAGCCATGTTAACATAATCTATTCATAGTTTCTGGGTATTGGGAAGTGAATTTCCTTGGAGGGGGGCTCTCATATTTTGCCTACTACTGAGGGAGGGAGGCAGGCAAAAAAGTGGGAGGCCACAGGGACTGGGGAGTGGGTGTGTGGGGCTGTATGTGTAAGTGGGGCAGGGGTGCCTGGGAGGAGGAAGCCAGCCCTTTTGTGCATGTCCTGGTCAGCATCAAAGATGACTTAATAATGACACCAACAACCCATGAGGTGAGTGTCATTATCCCATTTGACCAATGAGGGAACTGAGGCTCAGAGAGGTTAGGTATCCTGCCCAGGGTCACACAGACAGTCACACAGACAGCTAGGATGTGGGCCCAGGTCTGTGTGACTTCAAGCCCATGCCTTTCATTGCCACATTCCACCACCTACCCCCGAGGACTGCCAAAAAAGGGCCCTGGAGGCCATGGGCTGGAGGAGAAGGGCGCCATTTGCATGTCAGAAGACTCACATTGAAGGCTGCCTCTCTCACTGCCTTCCTGACCAAGGTATTTAAAATATTTTTAGGGGTGCCTGGGGTGGCTCAGTCCGTTAAGCGTCTGACTTTGGCTCAGGTCACCATCTTGCAGTTCGTGGGTTCAAGCCCCGCATCGGGCTCTGTGCTGACAGCTCAGAACCTGGAGCCTGCTTCGGATTCTGTGTCTCCCTCTCTCTCTGCCCCTCCCCAACTTGCGCTCTGCCTCTCTCTCTCAAAAATAAATATTAAAAAATACAACTAAATATCTTTAAAACAAATTATGATTACAAAAATAAGGAATCTGAGGAGTACCTATACCCCGTCACACTGCAGCATCTATTGGGATCTTGTTCCCAGGAGGCAGGAGGGCAAGGCCACCTCACTGAGTTGGCTGTAGCCCTGCCCTTCCCCCTCCATTTATTTAACTGCTATTTCCCCTGAATCACCTGAATGCCCGGTGCTTTTACCACCCCCCACCCCCCGCCCCCCTCCCTGCTCCTGCCTTCCTGGGCTCTCACTGGAATGAGGCTGATGGGTGGGGTAAGAAAACAGATAAGGATAGCACAGCGAGGCCAGGCACTGATGGGGGCTCTGGGGCCACAGGGGAACAAGTCTGTCCACCCCCCTACCCCTCCCTCCTTGGAACTGCATTTCAGCCCAGCCTTGGAGGATGAGTAGGAGTTAGTTCAGAGACAAAGGGGTCATCGGGAAAGGTGTCGGGGCTAAGGGAAGAGCCTGTACAATGGCTGGGAGGCAGAGAAGACTGGGCTCATTCGGGAAGCAGAGCATCACCTCCTGTGATGGAAACATGGAGCGGGAGACAGAGGCGGGGTGATCATGCTCCGCCCTTGCAGGGGTGCTGAGAGGACCAGATGAGGCAAGGAGAGGCTGAAAGCAGTATGCCGTGCTCAGCTATGCTGTAACAAAGTGTTATTTCTTTTCTTTCTCAGAACTGAAGTGATCTGGACCAGGGGACTCTGGGTACCCCCGTACCCTCTTTTTCCATCCTGCTGCCCCCACTGCTTTCCCTACTATGGTCCCTCACCCCCGCCAAAGTTGGGGGAGGATAAAGAGCACATCCTTGGGAAGAACCTTCGGCGCAGCCAGACTTCCCCCACTGGATGCCTTTAACTAAGTCTGTGGGCAGGAGAGACTTTTTATCCCTTGCAAGTTAATGCAAACTGTTAGGGAGATAAATAAATGACAGGGCTGCCGATGGACTGTTGGGCTCAAAGGAGGGAAATTTGTCTCACTTTAGAAGAAGGACCTGGAGGGCTCAGCCCCATCGACTCGTTCATTGTGCCGTTATCTGCCAGAGAGGTGGTGACACCACAGCAATTAAGACAAACTTTAGTCTATAAGTTCGCGCCTGCAATCTCTGGCTTCAAAACAAGACAAATGATACCGCCAAGGGAGGAAACAAAGTCTTTTTCAGACTCTGTCCAAAGTCACAGCAAATATTTGTAGCTGTTCAGCAGAAAATTTGTCATTACGAGGCCTGGGCTCTGCCACCCCTACCCCTGCCCCACGTTAAAAGGCATCTCGGTGGCTTGCTTCAACCCAGGCTGCCTCCAGGACTCCGTCTGGCCTCCCCCTGAGGGGCCTCGCCCAGCCAGCCCTGCCCCACCACACCCACCTGCTCCCCAGTTCATGAGCACCCCTGGTGGATCAGGGACACGATGTCTGCCGGCCCAGCCTCACCACTGAAGGCTGGCTGACTTCCTCCCGCTTCCCTTCTGCTCCTCCCGCTCCATGCTGGCAGCTCACGCCCACGGAGGACCCGGCTCGGGGACCAGGCCCTGCTTCTGAGCACCTGGGCTCCCCTGCCAGCCCCTCCCCACATCCCCACACCTGCTGGCCTTGGCCACATGCACCTCAGTGCCGAGGCCGGCCGCTTCCCACCTGCTCATAGTGGAAACACCCTGACCCTTAGTACAGAAGTTAGGACATGGTCCAGGTACAGTCCTGGGAGTCCACCCGCCCCAGTGCAGTGTCAGGAACCGCTGGCCGCCTGGGCTGTGGAGAGCTGTCAGCGCTGGCTCCCGCCTTGTCCTCCAGCTCCCACTGCTGCACAGCCTCTTCCCAGCTTGCCGGGCACTGCCCTCCCCCTCCTCCCTCCCCCACCCCACGCCCACAGGACTCCTGTCCCCTGTTCTCTCTCCCATCCTCCCTCTGCACCGAGAACAGAGGCTCCCAACTTGATAGGGCCCAGACTTAGCTAAAGGATGAAGCTCTAATGGGGAATCTGAGCAGTCAGTGGGACAGACCTCTTTGAGGTGGCATCATGGCTCTCTCTGGGCTCCCCCAGCCAATGTGGAGGCAGCTGTCCATCCCCTTCTTTTATTATTTTATTCTATTAATTTTATTTTATTAAAAATTTTTTCATGTTTATTTTGAGAGAGAGAGAGAGAGAGAGAGAGAGAGAGAGAGAGAGAGAGAGAATGGAAAGAGAGAGAATCCCAAGCAGGTTCCATGCAATCAGCACAGACCTGATGTAGGGCTTGATCTAATGAACCGTGAGATCATGACCTGAGCCAAGATCAAGAGTCGAATGCTTAACCCGCTGAGCCACCACCCAGGTGTGTCTGCTCATCCCCTTCTGACCAACCTGTGTGATGGACAGGGTCCGGGAGAGCTGCCAGCCTGCCTACCCATCACTCCTGGGATGTCGCTTTGAGGTCATTCTCCAGCCTTCAGTCGAGGGTACACAGACCTGGAAGCATATGCCTTCCTGAAAAGGTGCGGGCATGTTCAGCTGGAACACAAGGCCCTAGGTCCTTGGCCTCCAGACAGGGCCCCTGCAGCCATCCTTAGCCAGGTTATTCAGCCCACCTTGCACTTGCCTGCCCATCCCCGACTGAGGTGGGTTCCTGGCTGGAGGCTCTGGGTCATACTGCTCTGGGCCACAAGGCATTGTCTAAGCACATCTGGGAAGCAAGGATCCCACCTTCCTCCCTCTGTCCCCATGGCTTTTTTGGAGGATCTCTAAAGTTCTGGGATTTTGTAACCTTTATTTCACAGTTGGGAAAACTGAAGGACAGAACCAGGAAGGGACAGTGGGCTGAGTGCCAAAGGGCCTCCTTACCTCCAAGCCAGGGCGGCAGCACCTGCTTCCCAGGGTGACCTGGGGACCCTGCAAAGATGCTTCTGTCCTAGAAACACTCCCCTTCAGGCTCCCCTGAGGGTCTGAGAGGACGGAGGCTGCATCTAATGGGGTTCTGGTCTCCAGGAGGCTCTGGTTAGAAGGCAGATGGACTTTACTGAGGGTTGGAGCAAGAGGCCAGAACAGGACAGTGACAAGTCCTGGGGAGAGGGGGCTGCCCCAAGGGCCTGGGACCTGAATACCCCCTCCTTCCATTCTTCCAGCCTTCCCTCCCACACCTTGGAGCACCTTCCCCCTGCCAGCCCTGGCCAAGCCCCGGGGAGAGAGGAGTCAGACTCATCCCTGCCCTGGAGGGGCTCACAGTCTGTACCCAGAGAAGGCTTTAAATAAAGAAGCTTCCAAGAAAAGGTGCTATTTGAGAGGCCTGATGGGAGGCATGGGAGTTGGCCACATGGAGGAGGGAGGGGGAGATGGTTGGGGTGACATTCTGGGCAGAGGGAAGAGGGGATCTGCAAAGATCCCCTCCAGCCAGGGGGAACGTTGCAGGAAAACCCCCCAGTAACTGCCCAGTTCCCCATCTTCCCAAGGCTTTGAACAGAAGGAAACTGAGACCTTGGGGGCTGCCCCAAGGCAAGGGCTTTCATCATGGGGTCCAGGAGTGAGAAGGCTCCAGGGGGTCCAAACCTTGGTTGTGAACAAAACCTGTGTGTGTGCATGTGAGTGCACGTAATTCTGGGACAGAGTTTGTTACTTGCTTGGGGTGCTTGTGGGGGTAACCCAGGTTCCAGAATATCAGGGCTGGGAGAAGCTCCAGGATTCAGTGAAATCAACACCTGCATCTACTGAGGAGGAAACGGACACTCAGATGGAGACATACTCTGTCCGAGTAGCCAGAGCTTCAGTATGCCCTCCAGAGCAGTGTCTCCCAGCGCCATTGGGGGGTGCTCTGCCTGTGCGACCTGCGGGCTGGTCACAGAGCAGATCCCTGGGCCCCATTCCCCCAGGTACTCTGTGCACCAGTGTGTGTGTGTGTGTGTGTGTGTGCAGTCTCTGTGCTAGATGGAGGATGGAGCACATGTGTGTGTGGGAAGCTGACTTCTGGAGCTGTGGCTAAGGGTGGGGTTGTGAGTTCCAAACCATGCTTTGCTACTGACTTGCTAGGAGACCTCAGGCCATGTCTCTTGGCCCCTCTGTACTTGTTTCCCCATCTGTAAAATGGGCAGATTAATGTTACCACCTACCTCACAGGACTGTCGTGAAGATGACCGTCGCAGTAAGCCCTCAGCATGGGGCTGGCATGGAAGGCCTGCTCGTTTTCTCTACCTCCCCTGGCTTCCGATTTAGGCATGACAGGCTTGCTCGGTGCATCTTCTCAAAGCAAGGATGAGCGTTAAGCCTGGGTGGTGGCTGGTTCACATTCTGGGGTGGTTAGACCCCTCTGGGGAACCCCCGAGCTTTCCCCACTCCCTGAGCACTTCTTCCTTGGAAAAGACCTGGGGCCTGAATGCCCCCCCTTCCATTCCATGCAGCCCTCCCTGCCCTGAGCACTGACTCAGGGAGCAGCAGCCTTGATGGCCTGGGCCTCATCCAATTCTGTGACCTTCCTAGCCCCAGGCAACAGCAGGTGCTCAGTAAGAAGATGGGCGCTCAGTTTGAGGCTGAGGGGCAGCTGGAGGCCGTCACCACCTTGAAAAGCGTTACTAAAAGTACGACTCTGATCCTGCAGGAGAAAACAAAATGATGCCTCATGTAGGGTGGCTCCGTCACGGGCGACAGACTGAGCATGGGCTGGAAATCACAGGCCAGCCACTTCAGCCATTCGGCCAACAAACATTCACTGGGCACCTGCCAGGCTGGGCTCTGTTCTTAGCACTGGGGATACCGTGTGAAGGGAACAGATCTGAATCTCCGCCTTTGTGGAGTGTACAGAGGGGGCAGGAAGCAAGGAGATGGCAGGTAAATTGTAAAAGCAGTGGTTTATCACACAGTCACAAATGCAGTGGAGGAAGATGTGTAGGGAAAGGGAACAGGAGTCCCAAAGAGGTTCGGAGGGCTGCAATGATATATTTAAGTTTATTTTGAGAGAGAGCGCGCAGTGGGGAAGGGCAGAGAGAGACGAAGAGAATCCTAAGCAGGCTCTGCACTGTCAGCGTGAAGACTGATGCGGGGCTCAATCTTCTGAACCGTAAGATGATGACCTGGGCCAAAACCAAGAGTTGGACGCTTAACGGACTGAGCCTCCCAAGCACCCTGGAGGGCAGCAATTTTCAATAGGGTGGTCAGGCAACTCAATGAGATGCCATCTGAACATAGCCCTGATGGGTGTAGAGGTGAGCCACGTGGTTATGTGGGTGAGAGTTGTTCTCACGCCAAGTACAAAGGCCTGTGTTCCCTGGCATACCAGTTTCCTGTACCTTATCAACAAAATAATTGTGTTCTGGCTCAATGCAGCATGAGCTGCGCTCCCGCACGTGGTGATACAAGGATTCTGGCTCCTTCCACGTGTGGCTCAGCCCCTCCCACCACAGCCATTTCCGACTGAGCAGGAGAGAGAAAGTGTAGTGGAGAAGGCACCTTGGCACCTACCTTAAACTTCTTGGCCCTGAGGCAACATACAGTCTGTTCTCTCATTCTACTGACAAGCGCTGGTCATGTGGCTCTCTTAAATGCAAGGGGTACTGGGTGATGTCCTCCTGGGCTGGGCAGGGACTTCCCAGCAACAGCCCTTCACTGTGGAGGGAGCGTGAACCTCCCAGGGTCTGCTAGATGTCTCTGCCGCAGCCCTGAGTGGGGAGTGTGCCTGGATGTCCAAGGATCAGGGAGGACACCAGGTGGCTAGAGTACGCTGGGGGTGACCGGAGTTGAGGTCAGAAATAATGGGGGCAGGGGCCCCTGGGTGGCTCAGTCGGTTAAGCATCCGAGTGGGCTCGTGTCATTATCTCATGGTTTGTGAGTTCGAGCCCAGTGTCGGGCTCTGTGCTGACACCTCAGAGCCCGGAGCTTGTCTTTGGATTCTGTCTCCCTCTCTCTCTGCCCCTCCCCTGCTTGTGTGTGCGCTCTCAAAAATAAATAAAACATTAAAAAAAAAAAAAGGAAATTAATAGGGGCAGACTGTAGGGTCACACAGGCCATTGCTGGGTCTTTGGCTTGTCCTGTGGGCAAGCTGAGCTCTGCTGGAGGTTTGGAGCAGGAGAGGGCAGCGATCCCCCTTGTTTTCACTGACTCCCCCCAGTGGCCGTGTGGCGAACAGACTGCAGGGGCAGGTGGGAGTGGGGAGCATGGTAGGAGGCTGTTGCAGGGGTCCAGGTGTGGGGCCTGGGGTAAGGACAGGAGTGGTGGAATTGATACATTTTGAAGGTAAAGACAACAGTCTTCCAGGTGGGCTGGATGTGGGGTGTGAAGGAGAAAGGAGTCAAGGCCAAGTGCCAGCATGTTAGCTTGGGTGCTGGGAGTACAGAGATGCCATATACTGGGATGGGAAAGTGGTGGAGGTGGGTCTGAATGTGTGTGTGGCGTCAGGAATCTGCTTTTGCGTGTGGGAGATGCCACTTTGACCTGCAAGTGGAAACCCAAGCCTCTCTGAGCCTCAGTTCCTTGCCTGTAAAATGGGGGTAACCACACTTACCTGGGCAGGAAGATTCCCGGAGAGGATGACTGTGAATGGCCCGAGATGAGTGAGGTTCGCAGGGTGTGGGGTCAGAGGCAGTGATGGGCAGCTTGCTGGGGGAGCCAGAGGTGGGGCGTGGGAGTGGGAGATGGGAGAAGGGCCTCTCGGAGCCACTCAGGGCCTTTTTCTGACTCCTGGTCTCCTGCTCCCTCCTCACCCACTGCCCCAGGACAGATCACGGTGTTGAAGCCGGTGGGATAGAGAGTAGGACAAAAGCCAGTCTAGCAAGGAGCACACAACGGGGGTCCTGGGGCTCTGGATCTATTGCTGGCTCAGCTACTCCTTCCACGGGACTTGGTCTGGGGACCCCCATGCCTCAGTCTTTTGTCTGTCAAATGGGCTGGGCTGTGGGCCTCCTCATAGAACATCTGGAAGCACTTGGGGTGCCTGCAGGTGCCTGGGGAAGGGCAGCTGAGTGGAGGACCCTCCCCCACCCCCCACAGTACCACCCGCATGTGGGGAGGCAACCACAAAGCAGTAATATCTTTATTCCCATCAGTGACGCTGACAGGGCCTGACCCTTTACAAAGAAAAAGGTTAGGAAAAAGAGGGGCAGGGGCACAGGAGCCTCCATTCTTGATGCCCCCACCCCTCTGCCCACCCCCAGTCAGTGCCTCCAGACCAGGAAGGGCAAGGGCTGGCCACTCTTGAGGGCTCCCTATGCTAGCCCATCTGCCGGCGGAGTTGAAGGTGAGAGCAGGGAGGCCGGGCCCAGCAAAGCTCTTCCGGTGCAGACAGCAAACGGGGCGCAACAGGTAGGCTGTCCCCTTGGTGACCAGTCCTGGGCTTTCAGCGCCCCTCTGTGGCGTCATGGGGGCCCCTGTTGATTCCGCCTCTCTTCCAGTGCCCTGCACACCCACATGGACACCACGGTGGCATTTCCGTCATTGAACTGCATGATGAACGGGTGGCCCTGTGGAGGGGAGGAGAGGCTGTGACACGCATTCCCCAGACTGTGCTTCATTACACTCAGCAAGGCCTGTTCTCAGCCTAGACCCTTTTCTTCTCCGCACTAGCCCTGTGAGATAAGGAGGACAGCTACGAACCCATTTCTCAGCTCGCTGACTGAGGCCGGTGGTGGGGAGGTGACATGTCTGTCTGCAGCACTCGCTCACTGCGCGGCTCAGATTCTGCCTGGTGCTCACCTACTTTCTCCTGAAAGCTGCCCTCGGGTGAGGGCCTGTCCCATGTCCACACTGCCTGGCCCCACATCACCCACACCACTCCAACAGCTGGCCGGCCAACGCCTGGCTCCCGGGTTTCCAGTGTCCCAGTCCAGCTGCTGCCCACAGATCAGAGGATCCTCTCGTCTGAAGCTACGCCAATCCCTTCTAGTGTTCTTTGTCTAAGGCTCTCTGAACAAGTCCCAGTGCGCGAGTGGAGGGAAGGCCAATGTACCAGGGCAAGGAGCAATATGCTGGTGGGTGCAGATCACTCTGCTTCCTGGTGACAAGTTGGGGGCTCGACTTTGGAGGGGCCGGTACTGTCTCTGCATGGCCTGTCTGGGGCTCTAACCTACTTAGCCCATAGGCAGGCCAGGTTATATTTAGCCAGTCCCTTCCCGTGCGGTCCTGAGGAATCAAGATTCACACTCACAATCTTATGGCCTCCTAGGAGTTCCCAGGGAAGGTCAGAAAAAAGTAGTGGCAGTCAAAGAGTCACCTTGATCACAGGCCAAAGGTGAAAGGAAAACTGAAAGGCATGCTCTTCCCTCCTCCTTACCAACTGGCTTCTTTGCTAAAGAACACACATAGGCAGCTTCCTCCTCTACCAAAAACGTAGCCAGAGACCCAGGGAGCCACAGTGGGTGGGCAGAGGTAGGGGGAGGCTCCTTGCTTCCTTCCCTGCCCCCCACCTCCTCCTCTCCCTCCCCTGCAGTCTTCCAGATCCAGCTCCCCTGCACCCTCTAGCTTTCTGAGTCCTCCTTGGGTTCCCCTCACCTCCCCACTGGTGTGAGCTGGGCTCCCAGCACTGCTTTCCCAATATACCCCGGTCCTGACCTGCAGCCCTGGGGGTAGCCAGCCGCTGGCCACACGTTTGAAGCTCCAAGCTGCCTTAAAATGAGCTCATCATGTGGCCAGGAGGGATGTGGGCCCAGGGCGCGATGCCCTGGGTGTCCAGACCCCAGTGTCTGCAGGAGTGACCCAAGACCAGGCCAGGAGAGGGAATGGGGCTGCCTGGTCAGACCTGAGATGTCTCTGGGGACAGGAAGGAAGATCATCGAGGCTTCCTTACCCTGGACTGATGTCACATCCCCTTCGCTGGCTTTCCCAATTCAGGCAAGGAAAACCGTCCCCAGGAGCATCCTTCATGGCCTGGCTCAGAGACATACAGAACACCGGTGGGGGTGCAGGGAGGGAAGACACTCAGCTTAGAGGGTGCCAAGGACCCCCACCCCAGGGCAGGGACTCACCCAGGCCATCACGGAGCGCGGCCTGGAGCCCAGTCAGGCGCCTCCTGTGATCTGCTTGAGACATTCCATGGGGCTCCCAACACACCTGTGGGGCGGCCGAGGGAGCAGGTGCCCCTTGTGGGCTGCCGCTGGGTAAAAAGAGTGGGAGGCCAGCTTGGGTTGGTGTCCCGCAGGCAGCGCAGACCTGGGTTGGGGGCTGAGGCAGGAGAGGCCCAGGAGGGCCTCTATCTTGGCCCCCATTCGGAGTTCTCCCCCCTGCATATACGCCTACCCCACACCCGCCTTCCTAAATCGCTGACAAAACAGACGGAATTCTTCCTGAAGTCCGAGTGTCCACATTTCCTTTTCTGGAGGCTCAGGAGAGACGACCTTGCGCCCTTGTGAAGAACAAAGGGAGAAGCTGTGCTCAGGAGCCGATGGGCCCCCTCCCCCCAAGCCCGGGGTAGCACAGTGTCACTTTCCCAGAATGCCCGGTGACTTTGGGGCCCATATGCTCCATCTCTGTTATCATCTGTTCGGGAACAAGCAGAGCGGAACTGCAGGAGGGGAGAGTGGAGGCATTCCTTCAGTTGCGGGCAGGCTGATGGCCGCACTGCAGGGAAGCATTTGCCCAAGCGCCCTGGGAGGCGCAAGGGGGAGGCGGTGGCTCCGGCAGAGACTTTGCCCCTTTCCCGCCCTCCTCGGCTGGGAGGTGACTCTCGCGTCCTGCGGATCCCTGATGCTTTACCCCGGCCTGAAGGGAGTGACCTGGACAAGTGGTCTTGTCCCCAGCTGCCGCTGACTGGCTGGGGGGGAGATGGGTGGAGGAATCACAGAGGGAGGCAGAGAGGACAGAGACAGACGGACACGGAAGGGGAGACCGCGGCCTGTCCAGGCATCCGGGCCTGCGATGTGTGAACTCGGGAGCTGTTGGCAGTGTGGGCCACCGTAGCAGTGAACGTACCGAGAGAGCCGGGGTGCGGGGAATGAGAGCACAGAGAGCAGCAGTGGACCGGGGGGCCGCGTTCCTGGGGGCCTGGAGGCAGCTCTGCTCGCAGGGCCCGTGAGCACCTCACGGTTCACACGAGAGGCACTGAGTCATAGGTGGGCGCTATGATCTCCACTGTACAGATGAGGCAATGGAGGCTGCTGGCTCGTGGCCGACATGCCTGGGCTCCCGGAGCTGGGGCTGGACCACAAGTCTCTGTAACCCAGGCCCATCATCTGGGGTTCTCCTAGGCTGACCTGGGGTGTACAGAAGTGGGAGAATCAACACCCAGATCGCGATCCCCCTCACCTCATCTCTGTCATGACTCAGTCCCTCCTAGACAAAGGTGGGCCTCAGGCTGCGAGCCTGAACTGCCCCAGGTCCTGACCTCCGTCAGCACTGCCCCTTGGACGCCCTGGGAGAGTGCTTGCTCTGCCATAGTGGCAGGTCACTCTCACTCGACTCCCCCTATCCCCATCAGCCTGTGTGGGGAAGCAGGGAATACCATCATCCCATTTTACAGAAGAGGAAACTGAGGCCCAGGGAGGGAAGTGGCTGGTTAAGTGCTGGCGCTGAACTCCAGTCTTCTGGTTTCTGTGCTGGTGTGTCTCAGGGCTGGACTATGTCCCCTGTGACCCGGGCACTTCCTCTTTATAATGCAGCGACCCTCCTCCAGCCCCATGACATGTGTGATGCAGGAACTCCTCATGAGTTTAACGAGCAAACAAAATTCGATGGACAGTTCTGGGAAAAGCATGAGAATCACTCAGCCACTGAAGTGCCTGGTTCCCAGGTGGCTCTGGACAGGCCTGGGCAGATGCTGGCATAGCCAGATGCTCTAGGAGTCCAGGCAAGGCCAGACGCTGGAGCTGGATGGAAGCTACACCCTAAATAACACTGAGTCCAGCACCGTGGATAAGTGCTCTGTGCCGGGCACTCACCAAGGGCTTTGGTCCTGATTTTCCTACAAAAATCATGCTCGCTCTGGAGGTGCACACAGCTATGTGCACCCACCTTCCAGATGAAGCAACAGACACTCGGGGACCTGTCCGAGGTCAGCAAAGCGACCTGCACGCAGCTTGTCGGGGGCATCCTGCCCCGTCCCCACCAAGGTGGCCGGCCCAGGCACCCGGACCTCTGTCCTCCAGCCAGAAAGTATGTGAGCAGCCACTTTGCAGGGGCTGGCAGGGCGCGTGCCAGGCGGGGACTGCGGCTGGTCTTGCTGGCCTTGTCACCAGCGGTGGGAGCCACTCTCATTTCCTGGATTCTCTCAGGGCCAATTGCAACAATTGCGCTGGTGAGCGTTGAAGTATTATGGTCCACAAACTTCGCCACAGAAAATGGAGGCACAATGAAGGCAAAAGGATGGGACTGCAAGAGGCAGGATGACCCCAAAAGTGGGACGGGGCGGGGGGAGTGAGAGGGACGAGCCAACGGCAGCCAAAGACGGCTGGTGTTGCCTGGTGCAGACACGGCCGCGTGGGGCTGAGAAGGGATCGTGCTGCTGCAGCTCGGGGAGCAGGTGGAAACTAACAGCTCAGGAAGAGGAACTGTAGTTGTTCCTGCTCCTTCAACTCGGCAGAGTGACCGGTGTTTCGCCAGAGTGTAACTCTCTGCCTCTGTAACAACGTCCCTGCTTTTTTCCCATCGGTTTCATTGTGATGAGATGCCTTCCTGACAGCGGGGCGCTTCAGAGACCCTCCCACGTGGGCAGCACTCTGCCCTCTGCCAAGGGGGAAGGGAGACGCTGGGTGGCAGGGAGCCAGGAGGTGGTTAGTGTGCCCACTGTGTGGGCGGGAAATGGAGGCCCCGAGCCTGCAGTGGGGGTAAATCCTGCCTGAGGCTCAGGCATCTGGACTTCTCACGCTCTGCCCTTAGCTGGGTTTTGACTTTCTGCCCAAATGGGAATTTACCCATTTGAGTCTTCACACTTTGTTCTCTTGTGTAATTTCCCAAAGAGCATCGTGCATTTGAATCCTTTAATAATATGCAGGTGTGGCTGCAATGCCGGCACATAGTAGGCCCTCAATTAGTAGCAGGCCTGTGGCACGACAAAGTCACTGCGTATTGTGTATGTGTGCATCTACTCGTCAAGCACTTGCTATGCGCCTTCTGGCTGCCTTACATCTGCACATGGCCTTGAACCCTCCCAACACCCTCATTTACAGACAAAAGAAACTGAGATGCCAAGAAATGTGACACGGGTCAAGGTCATAGAACTAGAAAGTAGCAGACTTGGGATCTGCATCTAAGACTCTCTTCTGTCATAGAGGACATCAACTTCTGTGCTCGTAGAGGTCAGGCACAGTGAGTTCTAAATTTCTACTTTTTAAAAAGGGTATCTTGTACTTCATAGGTGCTCGACAGGTGATTTATTTTTTATTTGTTTTTATTTTACAGAGAGAGAAAGGGGGAGAGGGGCAGAGGGAGAGAGAATCTTAAGCAGGAGCCCGATGGGGGTCGATCCCATGACCCTGAGATCATGACCTGAACTGAAATCAAGGGTGCCTGGGTGGCTTAGTCAGCTAAATGTCGGACTTTAGCTCAGGTCATGATCTCGCAGTTTGTGAGTTCGAGCCCTGCATTGGGCTCTGTGCTGACAGCTTGAAGCCCGGAGCCTGCTTCAGATTCTGTGTCTCCCTCTCTGTCTGCCCCTCCCCTGCTCATGCTCTCTCTCTCAAAAATAAATAAACATTAAAAAAAAAAAAATCAGACACTAAGCTGACTGAACCACCCAGGCGCCCCTCAATAAGTGGTTTTTAACTGGTAACTGCAGTTAGGGTGCCAAAAAGGCATATGTGTCCCTCCCCTGTTCAAAGTCCAATGTGTTAGGCACTTCTATTCAAATAGTTTACTTAATAATCAGCAACTCTAAGCATTAAGAGTATCTCCACTTTATAGATGAGGAAACTAAAGCACAGAGAGATTGAGGAACCTGCCCAAGGCCATACAGCTTCAATACAGTGTTGTCTCCAGAGCCCATGCCCTCAGCCATTGTGTTGTCTTTTGTTATCAGTGCCAGAGCTGGAAGATGGTGGCATCCACCCTATAGGCCAGCCTGCCCTCAGAGCAGAAGCTGGATGGTCTATTTGATAACCCCAGCTTCCCTGCTTCTCCATTCCTTCTCCTTGGGTCTAGGCTCCAGAGAAGCAGGAAAACTAAGGCCCAGTGTCTGGAAACCTTCCAGGGCTACAGAGACCAGACCCTAGAGGTAAACAGAAAGAACAATCAAAAACAGGATGTCCAACAGCAGGCTGGACTCCAAACTGGAGATCTCACTCTATGGGGCCTTTGTGTCTCCTCTCAAAAAATGCCACCTCTCCCAGACAGAACTGTGCAAACACCTTCGTCCTGACCTCTCTAGAGAACACACTTGCTCTGCTATGTGTTACCATCATTTGAACCCACTTTATCCTAACACTAGACTGTTAGGATAGTCTAGGATAGACTGTTAGGATAGAAACCACTCAAAAGCAAGGCAATACTAATCGCACAGCAGCCGCCAAGAAAAGGGAGTTGGATTGACTGGTAAGTTATGGCATCTCCCCAGGAACCTGATGCCAGGCTCAGACGCATGACAGGCTGGGGTGGGAAGGCCTAGCAAGAAGGCTCCACAAGCCGAGGCTGCTCTAGACTCTAGGGGGGGCCTCTCTGGACCACAGGACTCCCCTCCCACAGGGTGAGCCCCCGACCACCAGGCACTCCTCTCCCACCAAGGAAGCTGCATGGAAGAGAATTCCAGGGACCCATGAGCCTGCTGAAACAAGCAGGCCCAGCCCAGTTACACTTCAGCCAAGTCTAAACCAAGTAAAGGCTGCTTGGGTGGGCTGGCAGGGGCAGTCTTGAGATTAGGTGGGGCCTGTAAGGGGTGACCTGAGAGGCTTCAGGGGCCCCAACGTCAACACACTGCCCAGCACTCCACCTTTCTTTGCTGGGCCCGCAAGCCTTGCCTGAAGGCTCTCTGCACGTGCCTTCACGGTTCCAGCCCTAACGGCAGGGCTAATGCTTTAGTCTCTTCTCAGCAATAGTGGAGGAGTGGTAGACGGGACCTCAGAGACCAGTGGGGCCGCAGGATGTGAGGTGTGTTGGGGCTTCATTAAAGTTGTTAAGAAATATTTTCACTATATTCGTAATTAAAAAATAACATACGCAGTCAGATGCTTAAGTCAACGTGTCACACTGAATACTGGCAATCCATCACCACGGACTGTGCTGTTAGCTTTTTTTTTTTTTGCAGCTCTTGGAGGAAAGTCAGTCTGCTTGTTAGATCGGTGCATATTACTTAACTTCTTATCTGTGGGTTGACAACTAGGAGGGGCTGTTCTGGTGCACTGGCCTTGGAACACACTCAGGGCTGTGATGTCCACTCACACTGTAATGATCCATTGGGCTGTGTGAGTGGCACACGGGAGCCAGGTGCACTGAGCCCATGAAGTATGTCTGCCCAGAGACTGCCACGCAAGGCCCAGCAAGGGGGAGAGGGTCAAGGCTGCTCTGAGTTTCTGATGGTGTCGGTTCCAGTAAGTTCTGAGTACCTCTTGTCTGACCTACAGATTTTGAAAAGCAACTCATATGAACAGTTGCTGGTTACTCGCAATGACTAAGGTTCGAAATAAAAGTTTTCTGCTACTCCTTTTTTAAAGCTTCTCTATGGGTTTAACTGATGCCTAAGTTGAGCAGGCAGCCGGGGAAATCAGGGTTTCCGTGATTCCATGCTACTGAGACAAGAGCAGAGAGAAACTGAAAGCTGATGGCAATAAAATCGTAACTGTCACCTACGAGCCCAGCTCTCAGATTTTTGTGTTCTTCAAGAGAGGTCTCATAAATGACTTTATAAAGAAGTGTCAACAATGAATACTAATACATTCATGCTGGAAAAACCACCCTCTTTTCTATATTGAGATCCTGCATTAATTTTACATCATAAAAAGCATTCCACTGCTAAAGGTTCAAAACTACATATCGAATCCCTACTTACTGAGGAGAGAAGTTCAGCTTAGAGAGGGGAATGACTTATAAAAGGATGCACAGATGTCTGATGTCTGTGCACCTGCTGACAAGTGGCAGGGCAGCGGGCAGACTTTATACTATTAATTACATGACATAATAAGTCATAATCACCCCTGGGGTCAACTCCGCCTTTCAGGCCGGGCATGCTAGGCTGGTCACCAGGGGGAGCTGGGGAGAGAGGTGGCTGGAGGGGAGACCCATGAGGGACTCAGCAGGGAAGAGCTGAGGTACCTCAATAGAAATCCTCTCTGTCCCTGTGTGGGGTAGCGCAAGGAGCCCTGTACAAAAGAGTCAGCAAACCTTCTCTTGTTGTCCCAGAGTGATGGCTTGGGAAGGGCCACGATCGCCTGACTGTAGAGGAGAGACTAATATGGGGGGGGGGGGACTCCATTCCCCAGGCTTCATCATTCCACCAGAAGGACTTCTGTTGTTACTACTTTCCTGAGCCTTGCCCCCACGGAGAAGGAATGGCGACACTGGGAGGAAGGACTGAGCGTGATGAGCTCAGGGGTCTCCTGCCCACCGGAAGGGTGTGTTCTGGTCTGACCTCTTATTGGAGAGGCCTGAGTTTGCTCACCCCTGGGACTCAGTAAATTCCCAGCAAGGCCACTGGGGCCACAAGGTAATAAGCACATCCTTTAATCCAGGTTTTCATAGAAGTAAAGCTGATATTTGCTTTCCACCATTTCCTGAGTCCTGTTTCCCAGCTGGTTTTGAAGATAAGGACCATGTTTGCTGACCTCCTCACTCCCGCCCAATACCACTGCACTCTCTTCCTCTTGGGTGGGTTAAAATAAGAACCAAACAAGATCGCCAGCCCACAGACACAGGCAGGCAGTGTGAGGGGTGGTTATTACTCCTCTGCATAGAACACTTTGGGGGTACAGCCGCAAGATGAGGGTGTGAGCCTGGTTTCTGTACAGCTAGTGTGGAATCTGCCTGTTTACCTAGCCTGACTTTCTAGAATGTACTTTCTCAGCCTCTAATTTCTAAAGCTTCTCCCTGGGTGGGGGTGAGAGGGGACCCTTCCAGCCCTTCATTTTCGTTTAAGACCTAAGAAACAGTTTGCAGCTGTGACATGCCATTTCAATCAACCTTCCTGAGTTTATTCTTCACAATTGCTACAGAAATAGATGTTCCTCCCCAAATATTCAATTATTAGCAGCAAATTGCTTACCTCTAGCCATCCTACACTATACATAAACAGCTAAGGGGGTCAAGGAGCTCTCCACCTTTCATCTGAGCAGATCTATGTGCTCCTACACAGAGTAATTGGTCAGAAAATGGCCCATCGAGAGAACAAGATGTTTCCAGAGGTCTCCATGAGTCATTCTAGGGCCTGTACGGTGTGGTACAGGGACAGGGCACAGGGTGACTTCAGAGGGCCATGGTGAGGGGGGTAAACATGCAGGATGCCAGCACTCCTGAGTCTGTGTCAGAGGAAGCTGGCCCATGTGAGTGGCAGAATGGTGCCTCTGGCCCATTTAAGGGGGGCTGTGGTGGCTGTCTGGTAGGGAACCCAGATAGGGCTGGGGATAGGATGCTGGCTCCCCAGGCAGTTTCAGGGTGGGCAGATGCCCAGAGTAGTCGGGATCAGAGGGTACCAGAGGGAGAATGGGGGTCTTGCTCAATAATGCTGAGGACTCTTGCCTGAGAGGCTGAATGCGTAACAGGTCCAAGCAGTGAATATGGGACCATTTACTGATTTCTTGATGTTTAAGGTTTGTCTTTTGGGATGACAGCTGTGTGGTGGTGGAGGCTGAAAGCCTCAATGCTCAGAAGGTTGGATTTTCTCCCACCCCTTTTTTTTCTTACCTCTTGAGATTCGATGTTTGTTTGGGGACCTTTGATGGGTGTGTGCATGTGCTCATGTGTGTATGTGTGATGTAGCTTGTGAGTGTACAAAAGGCAGGAGGTAGGCAATGAGAACCAGCACAATTTCTGGTACACAGGGGGAGCTCAGTATGTTTGGAGTGATTCTAACAGTCAATGAAGAGACGATGAGAGACAAAGACAGCCTTAAAGCCTTCCTTTTACGTGGCCCTCACCCTGGCAGATAAAATGGAACAGTTTTAAAAGGCACAGCTTAACTCATAAGAAAAAAAGGGAATCCACAAATGCTAACAATGAAGAGGGAACTGAAAACCAGAATTTTAAGTGAGTGGAAGTCTCGTGGCTTTACGGGGGCTACTGGTTCCAGGAATGTTGTCCTGGCAAGTGTGAAAAACTAAGCAGAAACAGGAGACAAGGTCCCCCAGAGGGCTGGCCCAGAGACCCTGAACAAAGCTGAGACTACAGAAGGGGTGAGCTATAAAAAGTCTACACATCAGCATAGGGGACCATAAGGTGGCTCTGAGTAGAGTCACCCAAGAAATATAAAAATGGGGTGGAGCCTTGTGTAGTTGGGGCCCAATATACTACCTCTGTAGTCTGAGAACCCCAGGTTGATAAACTAACAGAATGTTGATCTTGATCTAGTGATACTCTGGAATGTCTGTCAGAAGCATATGAAAAAACCATTCTTGGGCAATCATTCTGAAATTCAAGAATATCCACAGTAACAAACTCCACTCACTATGAGCTTACAGTAAAAATTCCAAAGCATGTGAGGCATTAATTCGCCGTGGACCAAAATGAGAAGACAAAACACACACGGGAAGATGAGAGTTCTCAGAACTGAGGTAATAGAAAAATAATTGGGAAATGTAATGAAAAGCATACATTTGGAAAGACTAAAGACATACAAAAAGAAATTGAAGTACTAAGAAAAGAACAAGATATTATGAGAAAGAGAACAGAGATTTGAAAAAGAATTAAATGTAACTTATAGAAATAAAACATATAGTCACTGGAAAAAAAAAAAAAGAAACTGTATATAGATGAGCCAGACATCAGACTGGATACAGCTGAAGAGAGACTTAGTAAGCTAGAAGGATGGTCTGAGAAAATTACAGACAGCACAGTGTGTGTGTGTGTGTGTGTGTGTGTGTGTGTGTGTATGCCTATATATGTATGTATATATATATATATAGGCTATTTATATATATATATATTTATAGGCTACACACACACACACACATATATGTATATATATATATATATACATATATATATTTATATATAGGCTACTTTTTAACGTGAAACAGAAAGGCCCAGAAAACAGACCAAGACAAGATGAGACTGGACATGTGGGGTTGGAGCAATATCCAGAGACAGCTGAAAAATTTGGGGAACCAATGAAAGACAGGAATTCTCAGATTAAAAAAAAAATCACAATGATCTCCAACTAGGATAAATATAAGGAAATCTACACCTAGACAAATTGTAGGGAAACTGCAGAATACCAAGAACAGAGATGTTAAAAGCAACCAGGGATAGAGACGTATTGCCTACAAAAGGTGGCAATTAGGCAGTCAGCAGATTCTGCCAGCAAGACTAGAAGCCAGGGGACAACAGAGGATCTTTAAGGTCATGGGAAAAATGGTCAAATCCGATTAAACTAACAATCAAAAATTAGGGCAAAGTGAAGGCAATCCTAAACAAAAACTCAATAGTTTTAACACTCCCAGACACTCTTGGACAGAGCTCCTAATGGAGGGAGCACAATGCAATAGGAACAAGGAACAAAGAACTGGTGAACACAGGGATAAATCTAAATAAGCACTGATTATATATAAAATGACAATGATAGTGATGGCTGGTCTTAAGGATCTGAAAACAAGATGACAATGAAATCCTGGACTGTGGCGACATGTAAGAAGGAACTGATGAGACACCTGTAAGGTCCTTATATCTGGGGGGAGAAGGGCTACGGCAGAGAGTGCTGGCTGTCTCTCAATAGCCCTTCTCTCTTCCTCCTTCACGATACAAACCCTGATTTTAATGAGGAACACTGATACCCGGCAAAGCAACTGCACGCCCTGCCTCCTTCGCAGCTACTTTTGGCCAATGCCCTGTGAGCACGTGTGCTGTGTGCCAATTCCTAGGACTGTCCTGAAAAGAAGGGGCAAGCTTTTCTACCACCCCTCTCACTCCTGCTGGCTGGAGCTCAAATTCCCCTTGGCTAGTAAAAGAGAGACAGAGCAATGAATGGGGGAGGGTCAGAGAGAGAGGGAGACACAGAATCCAAAACAGGCTCCAGGCTCTGAGCAGTCAGCACAGAGCCCAACGTGGGGCTCGAACTCACATACCGCGAGATCGTGACCTGAGCCGAAGTCGGACACCCAACCGACTGAGCCACCCAGGCGCCCCCTTCCTGCCTTCTTTTACGTGAGGGAGAATACCCCGTGGTCTTCTTTAAGCTGCTGGTTTTTTTTGTTTGTTTGTTTTGTTTTTTTAATCATATGCAACTGAAACTAATTCTACCTACTATAAAGGCATTGAGCCTAAAGCTGAATACCCTTGTTTGGGAGTGTATATTTAGTAACTAACCTTAGGCTTTGCTAAATTAGATAAAAAATTTAGGGATAATCAATGAGAGGCTAGAAATGGAATGTAATTTCTAAACAAATGGAAAGAGTAAGAGGAAAAGAAACAAAACCCCCAACAGAATAGGGAAAAATAAGTCAAAAAAAGTACTGTAGAAAGTACAAAATAGGATATTGGAAAAAAATTCAAGCATACCAATAAGCAATACATATAAACGATTAATTAAGAAAGTAGGATGATATTAAACACACCAACAACAAAATGCAGAGACTCATTTACAACACCAGAGCACAGAAATGAGAACAAAGGCAGAGAAAAACACACAGCAGACAAACACAAACCAAAAGAAGAAAGCATAGGTTTATAAATAGCAGACAAAAAAAAAACTTAAAGCAAAATATATTTGAGACCTTTCACATAAAGGTAAAAGAAACACTCTGAAATGATGATATGGTATTTTGGCATAGGTACCCTACCGTCACTGCCTTAAAGCAAACACTGATAGAACTGCAGGGAGAAACTGACAAAGCCCAAGAACAGAGGAAGATTTTAGCAAAGCTCTCCTAGTAACTGAGAGAGAAAACAGGTAGAAAATTAGGCCACGAGGTATCTGAGTCACACAATTCACACATTTGATCTACAGGATGTAAAGAGGACATTGCATTCAAGAATGAGAGGATACACATTGCTTTCAAGCAAAGAGGGAACATAGGGAGAAAAATCAACCATGTAATAAGGGAGTCTCAACAAATACAGGTCTGATATTACACCAACTATGTACGCTGACCGGTGGTGCATGAAAAGTAGGTAACAATCAAAAGAGAGCAAAACACCTGAGTATTTGCAAATAAAAAAAAAAAATACTTCTAAATAATTCATGGGTCAAAATTTTCCTAATTGAAATTAGAAATTACTTAGAACTGAGTGACAGTAGAAACACTACACATAAATTTTTGTGGGATACACCTAAAATAATTATTAGAAGGCAATTGACAGCATTATATGGGTGGATTGGGGGGAAAAGATTGGAAATTTATGAACTAGGTGTCAAAAGAATATAAAATTATAAACAGAACAAAAAGTAAATCCAAAGAAAACATAAGACAGCAAATAATAAGAACACAAAGGGATTAAATAGAAAGCTATCAAAGAGATGATTAATTCAGTAAAGTACTGGTCCTTTAAAAAACTAGTAAAACAGGGGGCCTGGGTGGCTCAGTTAAGCATCCGACTCTTGATTTCAGCTCAGGTCATGATCTCATGGTTTGTGAGTTCAAGCCCCATGTTGGGCTCTGTGCTGACCGTGTGGAACCTGCTTAGGATTCCATCTCTCCCTCCCTCTCTCCCACCCTCAAAATTAAATAAATAAACATTAAAAAATAACATATTAAGAAATTAGTACAGCAGACTAACCTCTGATGAAATTGATAAAGGCACAAACAAACATCATCAGGAATGAAAAGAGGATACATAACCACAAATCCAGAAAAAAAAATAAGGACATTATATATGAAGGATATGAGGCCAACATATTTGAAAATGCAGAGTGAAGATGACCCAGTAGCAGACAGAGGGGGCGGGGATATGGGTGGATATATGGTGGGGAGGAGGTGGGAAGAGTGATAATGGTGGTGACTGGGAGGTGCCAAAGAACCCTGGCAAAGCATCACCCTCGCAGGTGGGTCATGGGTTCTGAGACCTGGTATCACACTTTTAACTTTTAAAAGAAATTCCTGGGATGCCTGGGCGGCTCAGTCAGTTAAGCGTCCAACTCTTAGTTTCGGCTCAGGTCATGATTTCATGGTTTGTGAGACTGATCCCCGAGTTGGGCTCCATGCTGACAGTGTGGAGTCTGATTAGGAGTCTCTCTCTCTCTCTCTCTCTCTCTGTCCCTCCCCCATCAAAATAAATAAACTTAAAAAAAAAAAAAAAAAGAACTTCCTATCCATTGTCTCATCTTATTTCAAGTAGCATCCAATGAAGTCAGGGCTGCTATTTCCTGAAATCCATCTTACTTGCAGCTTTTCTAACTTCTTAATCAGGATAAACAACCATTTACATGAAGCCTGGGCCTAAAGTGGAACATTTCTGATGCTACCAAATCAACAAAAAACATAGCGGCAGGAAAAGTGCTGAAGACACTGGTTGTCAAAAATGTGGGTATATAACTTTAACGGAAGCACCATCATTTTTAGTGTTTTCAGCTGCGATGCCCTCGAGTTAACTGAGCCTCGCTCAATTCAATGGAACGGGTTACTACTGGGGTGAGTGTGGGGGAGCCCAGGGGACTGGCTGGGGCAACCCTTTTGGAAAATTTGAAGTAAGAGCACGACAAAGGCCAAAGCTATCAGGCCTAGCCTATAAAATACAGGATTGAAAATGACCAGTTACTCTATAGTTTCTGCTATCAGCAACCGATGTTTTTCCATTTGAAACTGCACCTCTTTTTTTTCCCGCCTCTTTTTCGTTTTTAAAGGAAAGCCACAAAAAAAAGAAGCCATTTGAAAATTCTGATCATTCTGTGTCCCAGCAGCAAATAAAAATCATCAATAGAACCCACTTTTAGCCTTGAGCAATATTTTCTAGAACAAAACACAAAGAACCTGTGGTACTTAACTATTCTGTTATTGATTTACTGTGGTTTGCAAGGTAATGTTGAAGAAAATTAAATGTACGGAAGCCTGAAATGCGTTTTCTGTGGCGGTGAACGGTGTGGCCTGTGTTTTCTGAGGCAGTGTCGTTGGTCATGCTCACAATGAATGACTAAGGGAGCGCACTTCATCTGTTTACAAATAAGCTGGCGGCCTTCACTGCAGAGCCTTATGAAACCAGGTCTATTTTCACTGTTAAGAAGGACAAAGTTGTTTAGTTACCAGCTTGCTTCTCCTGGCACTTACGCTCCAGTTCCAGTTTACGAGGAGACTTTCATTCAATCAAATTCCATATAGATGTACTGAAAGGCTTCTAGGCACCTGACATTAAATATGGTTTTAAGAACACAGCCCTTCCTTGGGCAACACCATGGCTTATTTGGTCCCTTCAGAAAATAACAAAACTTCAACAGTTTGAAGTCTACCCTAATTATTGATTCAAGAGTGAGGTGGTCATATTGTTTCAATCATGGACATTTATATGCAACATTATCGAGCGGTAGACTTCCTACTTACTGAAACAGCCTGTTTTCAAACCTAAAAGCACTTTACATATCGACAGGTCGTGGCTATTGGACATCCTTATCTAAAACAAAGAATTGGGAAGTTCAACTACAACTTGATCACATTTAGCTGGTCACTCAAACCTCTGGTCAAGCCAATTTTTTTATACTTTGGACTTAATGCTAACAAGCTTAGTATCTGGTTTCCCAATCTGAAGCACAAAAGAAATAGCCAAATGGCAGAGAAAGAGGGGAGGGCTGCTGGAGGGAAGAACAAGGACAGGAGTAAGAAGTGACATCAATTAGCAACACTACACAACAAAAACAGAAAACCAGCTTGAGGTCGCTCAGGGCGCGGACAAATGGCCCTACACGTGTTAGGAGACACTGACACAGCAGCACACAGTGAATAGACGATGGTCACAACAACGACCTACAGAAATTCTTTTAAAAAGAGAAATCCTGATGTGCATAATCTGCTTAAGAGGATAAGGAAGTGCAGAATACATTTCGGAAGACCTCTTATGCATAATCTTTTTTTAAAGCTTTGATTTTATAAAGAAAAAGCTTTGGTTGTCTGGATAGTTTCCTTATACTGAGCAGCTCATTCACCAATTGATGTGGTGCTGACCTCTGAGCTTTAGAACGTCAGTACTGAACACGGGGAAAGCACTCCCTCTGCCCAGCACCTTTCTGCAGCAACCTGTGATGTCATGGGGGCAGGTAAGCTGTCAGATCATCTGAATTCAGTAAAGGCATATGGGGCCACTCAGGGCCCAAGTTTATCTCAGCTTCCTTCGCAGAGAGTTTGATTACTTCTAAGATTTATGGTCATAGCGGAGGGGAAAAAGGAAATACTTCACGAGAGCAGATTTATAACCTCATCCTGTTTTTTTAATAACATTAGGGATGACATCCTATGACAGAATCTTGGAATGACTGCAGGACAACTTGGAAACTCAGTGGGAAGTTTTATATTTGGGGGGTGTGGAGCATTTTGTACTTGGAAAGGTCAGGTAGGAAAGGACCAGGGAAATGAGCCAGGGAGATGGTCAGAGAGTGAGTGTCAGCTGGTTTAATTTTCTGTGTCAACTCTGAAAATTAGATAAACAATGACAAACCAGGCTTTTTAAATGAACTTGTCACTTCTGGTTTTCATGATACACAGTAACATTTTTCAAGTCTTGGTAGCCCTAAAGACAGATTTAACCCCTGAGAGGTTGATGTAAGTGTTCCAAAGTCCCCACATCTGAAAACAAAGGTTCAGTCCAACTCTACAGCCCTTAAAAAGAAAAACTAATTATCTTTGAAACTTAAATACTCTTCTCCTAACAATTAAGGGGACTTTGCCTACAGCCAAAAGGTTCAGCCTTTTGCAGAATGGTCTCAGCAACGTCAGATTTTTTTCTCTCCATCATCTTGACTTTCCGGACCAACTCAACCCATTCAACATGGTCCCTTGATCTTCCAACCACTGTTCCTAAGCAGTATTGTCTACCTTGAGCCCATGCTGGTTTCTCCTCTCACTAACTCAGGGGAGCACAGACACTGCCCGTCCCGCTGCTCCATTGTCATGAAGACGTGGGACAGAATAATTGCCCTTTCTTGTGCTTTGTGCTCTTGTAAGTCTACGTTTCTGTGGTGACATGCTCCCTCGTGCTGAGGGGGAGAGAGCAGTGAGGCCTTTTAATAGCTGCCCTTACTAGTTCTGCTGTAAGGATATTTATTCAAAGATAACCCAGTCTGAATATGTTGATTTAGACAGAGAAATATATATATTTACAGATACCAGCATTTGAGTAGGGTTTTTTCATTCCACAAAGTGCTTTCAAGCTCATTATCTGAATTCCAGTGTCACAACCACCCCCAGGAGGGAGCTGGATGGCATTACTGTTTTTACCTCCAATTTGTGGATTCAAAAGTTTCAGAGTTAAGTGATTTGACTGACTTAGTGGAGATGTAAACTGGACGTCAGCTCCAAAGCCTGTCCCTTTTGTTAGAATATGGGAATAGAAGCAATGTAATCGGGACCATTGTGAGTGCTTACCCTGTACCAGGCCCTAATTAGGTGCTTTCCTGCACATTATTTCATACCATCTCTCGCTGGAGAAGTAGACGTCAGCCTGTTTATAAGCAAGGACAACGGAGCTCTGAGGCAGTAAGGACTTCTGGAGGCTGAAGTCTCAGGGATGGCTGGAACCCAGGTGCTCAGACCTCCCATGTCACCCCACACCTGACCGCTGGTAGAACCCACAGCCCGCAACAAAAGCGCGCACCCTATGGTCTGCCCTGGATAAAAGTATGCAATAGGTGATTTCGAGCCCTCTGATCCCAGTCTTGGCCTCATCCCTAAATTCTGATGTCCTTTCCCTTTCCGATGTGGAAGAGTCTCCTTTTCCAGGGTCCCAAGTTCAAAATTGCCTCTGCTGCCAGCTAACTGCTGAGAAGAAAACCACCTGATTAAACCAACTCACAGGAAGGTATGGATGCCTAGAGCTCTGGGATTATGTGTGTTTGAAAAGACGGTGCTTGGGGCGCCTGGGTGGCGCAGTCGGTTAAGCGTCCGACTTCAGCCAGGTCACGATCTCGCGGTCCGTGAGTTCGAGCCCCGCGTCGGGCTCTGGGCTGATGGCTCAGAACCTGGAGCCTGTTTCCGATTCTGTGTCTCCCTCTCTCTCTGCCCCTCCCCCGTTCATGCTCTGTCTCTCTCTGTCCCAAAAATAAATAAACGTTGAAAAAAAAATTAAAAAAAAAAATGAAAAGACGGTGCTTGCCCGGCCCAAATGCAAACTCTGAGGTCTCAGGTGGTGACAGTGCTGGTGTCTGTGCCCACAGGTCATTTACCTGTGGCTCTTAGGAGACTGCAAGTCTCATGCTCCACAGTGCAGCTCCCCCCACTCCCCCCAGTTGTGTGAGCCTTGTCTTCTATAAAATAAGGAGAAGAGCAGCGACCTCAGAGGAAGGCTGTGTGTGACCTTCCTAGCACAGAGGCCATCATGGAAAAGGGTGTGTGGTCACAGTGATCTACGACCTCAACTTGTCAGTACTTATCACACTTCTTTCCTAAGGAAAGTTTTATAACACCTAACGTATGCTCAGTGCTAAGTGTGGAAGACACTAGACCAGCTCTCCTGACAGCTGCACACCTTGTGGATGGATGGGCAAGGGAGAATTGTGGACCTTGCTAATTCTCCAGTAAGGAAGAATGTATTAAGGACCCTCACCACTCACTGGGCAGCCCTTCCCATGAGCCTCGGGCCTAAAGTCCTGACTCACTTCCTCGTTTAAACCAAGAATGAGCAGACTTCCTTGGGTTCAGAATTCCGTGTAACTAAAATACAAAATAGAAAAAAGGCATCCCAACTGTTGCACTCGTGCACAGCCTATAGACAAGACGGCAGTGCCCTCAGACAGCATTTCAAATACAGTTTATTAGTGTGTGATATGAAAAGGGTATTTTTATTGCATGATATAATGCAATGGGACCTTGGGCGCTCTGTGGAAAGACCTCACACTCAGAAGTGTAATGAACCCGTAGTCCCAAAAACATTATACTGTACATTAACCTATCATTAATGGCACATTAGGGCTAGGGGCATTGCACGCTTGCTGGTCAGGGCTCCATCAGGACAGTGTTGAGAAAACCACACAGTCTTCCCAGGCTTAAAACAAATAGAGAAAATAAATATTCCTGATGTCTACAGGCAGCTTTAAAGGAAGTTCAATCCTAGCTCTGCCTTGTAATTTCCAAGTCTGCTTTTTTAAGAGAGGAAGACACACAACTAAACAAAAGAAGGAAACGACCCTCTTGAAGTTCACCCCTCAGCGCTGGCTCGGAAAGGTCATGATCAGATGGGCACCTTTGTTAGCATAAAAGCTGCTCAAAGGACAGCCTGGATCCTGGATCCCACACTAGGGAGGCAGAAAGGGGCCCAGAGACAGTATGTCTATCTTCCTTGCTTTTCAGATGGGGCAATCAAGGCTCAAAAACATGATGAAGAGACAACCTATCCAACAGGAAAATGGGGTGAAGTATGTGAAAAATATCACAGATGGCCAATAAATGCAAGGGAGAAAAGTGTTCAATTTCATACTTAATAAAAGAATGCAAAGTAAAACAACTGTTTACCACTGATCAGATTGGCAATGATTAAAGTCTGATAATTTCAGCATCAGCACAGGTGAGGGGAACTGGCATTCCCATACCCCCTATACAAAGATGTGTATGGAGACGGTCACCATCCTAACAGCAAAGATCCGGAAACGGTCAAAATGTTCTATGACAGGGTCCTGGTTAAAGAAATATGGTACATCTGTATTATGGAATACCACGCAGCCATTAAAAAGAACGAGGTAAGGGGCCTCTGGTTGGCTCAATCAGTTGAGCTTCCGACTTCAGCTCAGGTCATGATCTCGCGGTTTGTGAGTTCAAGCCCCGCATCGGGCTCTGTGCTGACAGCTCAGAGTCTGGAGCCTGCTTTGGATTCTGTGTCTCCCTTTCTCTGCCCCTCCCCTGCTTGAGCTCTGTCTCCCAAAAGTAAATAAATAAACATTAAAAAAAAAAAGAACGAGGTAGACTTTTATATGATATGGAAAGATTCTAAAGATAGATATATTAAGTGAAAATGCAAGGTGTGGAACAGTAACAAGAGAAACTACTATTAACACTGTTTAACCCTGGAGAGCGAGGCTGGGGACCCTGCTAGGGGCTGGAAGAGGACAGACTTCTTACTATATATTCTCCTGTGCTACTGGAAATTTTAAGCGTCATTTAAACTTTTAAGCATTAACTAGTTTTAGAAAATAAATGATGAGGGTAGGACCAAACACATTGGGGAGCCTCTTTACTATGTTATCTGCTCTATGTGCTTCATTTTGTCTGGATTTTCACAAAAACCGAAACGGTAAGTTAGTTACTATTACCCCCTTTCCGCGAAGCGGGGACTGGTGTTTTGAGGGTGTGTGATGATTTGTTCAAGGTGGCCCTCTTCCTGTTTATTTTTAGTAGAGACAGAGAATATTTGTAAAATAGAGACTGATGCAGCCCACAGCCACCTTCCTGAGGGGGGACAGTTTGCCTAACCCAGCAGGGATCGAGGATGTTGGCGGGGGGTGGGGGGGGGGAAGGGGAGAGAAGGCAAGGCAAAGAGGCTACTGACTCTGGCCAAGGCCCAATCAAATGTCAGGAAGTATCTTCTCTCCATACCATAAAAGGGGGTGTGCATAGGGACCCTAGGGCTACACAGGGTTCAAGTAAATAATGCTTGGCAACTGGGGCTCAAACACACGGAGGGAAGTATTTCCCTAATTAAACGTGAATCAACTTCAAAGGAAACCCAGCTGCAGATCCGTGGAGAGGCAGCCTCCTCAGACCAGCAGAGCCGCGAGGTGAGAGTTGGGGCCCGGAAAGTAGCCGGGCAGCCCCACGCCCTAGGACTGTCTGTGGCAAGTCTCCCCACTGCCCCAGAAAGTTTGCTCTCTGGTTTCTCACTCCTCCATTCTTCCCAGTAACAGTCTTGTGATTTTCGGATAACAGACTTTGTGGCAAGATTTTAAAATGCGAGATTTTATTTGTCCTAGGGTCTGCCAGCTCACACTGTAATTAAAATGTTGATTAGTAAACAGTTTAAATATATGACAGACAATGCAGTTAAAGCCTACAGTTAGGTCAATATGTGATTTAGATTTGCCATTTAAAAAATCTCATTTAAATTTTGCATACATTAATCACTACCATACTTCAAGGTTCTGATATCCACCTGACTACAATATTAAAATAAAACTTGCTGCCCCAGGGAAATCCTACTTATTCTTAATTGTTTCGAGGCTTTGATGGGCTTTTAATCTAAGATTAATTTATGCAATTTTAAATAACTCTTCTTATGATTAATAAGCTTGAAAATTAAAAGGAGTCTAAAGCAATTATAATGAGCATTTGGTCATAACCTCATTAGAAGAAGGAGTGAAGGATACAGCTCTGGAATTCTTACAAGACTACGATTTAAGGTTACTTTTAGAGAAGTCAAACATAGTTCCTGAAATTGCAAAGGCAGGTTAGCAAAGGTCAGTGTTAAAATGACGGCTAGCCAGATTAGCATACTAATGATTTTCCCTGATGGTGACAGAAAGGACACTGAAAAGAAGATGCAGAAAGAGAGACAAATGCCACACTGCCAAGAAGCTACAGGCTCTGAAGTCAGTTTTCTGTTCTTCTGGCTGGAGACCTTCTTGGAATCTGAGAGAGAACCAGAAGAATTAGGAATCCCTATTCACAAGTCAGGTCCAGCCGGAGTCTGGTCCATGTGGAGCGGCAGAGATCAGCACTGGGTGGCCCATCTGCCTGCTCAGGTGTGTAGAGCCTCAGCTAGCCTCTGCCCTGCTAGGGAACCAACAAAAGCTTCCTGCAGCTACTCGGTGTGCAGAGCCCTTCTAGATCAGACCCTCCCGACCCTGCCCAGCTAACTCCACTCCCTCCTGTCCCAGAGGTCTTCTTTGCCTTGGCCAGAAAGCAAAGGGTTCCTCACTGTCCCATGCTTCCTCTGGTCTCAGCTTGTGCTATTCCTTCTTCCTGAAACACTTTCCCTCTTGTTATTAGCAGCAGTGATGAAAATAATGGCTACCATTCATTGAGCACTAATTTTATGCCAGACACCGTGCTGAGCATGTAACTTACTTTTTTGGTTTTTAGAAAGATGGTTTTATTACTTTTTAAATATTTATTTATTTTTGAGAGAGAGAGAGAGAGAGAGAGCAAGCGCAAGCAGGGGAGGGGCAGGGAGAGGGGAACAGAGGATCCGAAGAGGGCTCTGCGCTGAAAGCAGCGAGGCCGATGTGGGGCTCGAACTCACAAACTGCAAGACCATGACCTGAGCCGAAGTCAGACGCTCAACCGAGCCACCCAGGTGTCCCGCGTATAACTTACTTTTCCCTCACTTAAATCTCCTGCTTTGTGGGACTCCACTTCTGTGGATAAGCAATGTGAGGCTCAGAGAGGGCCATGTATGAAGTCTGGCAGCCAGCGAAGGAGGGGTGGAGGATTGGGAGGAGCTGGCTCTTGGCTGGACCACCACTTTCTAATTCTCATACTGAGACAAATTCCAACAATCCTACAGGTCCAGCTGGAGTCGAGCTGCCTCCCTGATCATGGAGCCCCTCAGCCATCCTCCCTGAGCTCTCACACCACGTGAGTCAGTGGCACACAGACCATCCTGCCTTCTTTGAATGTCTCCTGTGGGCATGTCTAGTCTGCTGCTCGAGGACACAAATGCTTCTTATATATATATATATATATATATTTTTTTTTAATGTTTATTTATTTTGAGAGAGAGGGAGCGAGAGCGAGCATGAGCCAGGGAGGGGCACTGAGAGGGAGACATAGAATTTGAAGCAGGCCCTAGGCTCTGAGCTGTCAGCACAGAGCCTGACGCAGGGCTCGAACCCATTGACCATGAGATCATGACCTGAGCCAAAGTCGGATGCTTAACTGACTGAGCCACCCAGGCACCCCTCGTATATTCTTTTTGAACCCATCACAGCACCTCAGAGACACAGACAACACACACTTGATTGTTTCACAGTAATTCCCTCCAACAAGATGCTCATTACATTTTACCAATGATAGAGGACAAAAAGTTAAGCTTTCCAAGGGCTGGGAAGGAAAATGCACAGGGGTCCATCCACCCCTGCAAAAAAAAATGACCAATTCACGGGACACTTGCTGCAAACATCCAAAATACATTTACTTTGTTCTAAATCACATTCAGCTCCACTGAAAACACTTGACTTCCAAGAAGCTTAGTAGCTTAGGCCTAGGGACATCAGACACACGAGAAAATCATGAACCAAAGAGGCTGAATGATTTAGTGTTCCACGTGTGTCTAGCACTTTACAGTTTACACGCACACTTTTACAAATTCTTATTTAAATAAAAACAACACTTTGAGATTGGTATCACCACCCTCATTTTACAGATGAAGAAACTGAGGCTCAGATAAGCTACATTACTGTTGACTCCCTCGTTACGCAGTGGCAGAACCTGAACTTGAAGTTGTATCTTCTGATACCCTTCTGATTTTTTTTTTTAACGTTTATTTATTTTTGAGACACAAAGCATGAGCGGGGCAGGGGCAGAGAGAGAGAGGGAAGGAGAAGACACAGAATCTGAAGCAGGCTCCAGGCTCTGAGCTGTTAGCACAGAGCCCGACATGGGGCTCGAACCCGTGAACCACGAGATCATGGCCTGAGCTGAAGTCCAACGCTTAATGGACTGAGCCACCCAGGTGGCCAAGGATCTGAAGTAGACTCCAGTCCCTGAGCTGCCAGCACAAAGCCCAACGTGGGGCTTGAACTCACGAGCTGTGAGATCATGACCTGAGCTAAGTCGGACGCTTAATAACTGACTGAGCCATCCAGGTGCCCCCTGATCTGATCAATGCTCTTTCCAGTTTACCATGCTGTTTCTTGTCTCATGTTCATGACAGACTCATTTCAAGATCTAGGGCCCATCTTCGGCCTCTTCAGACTTCACATACAGAGGACAGAGTACGTCCTGCCAGTTGTCTGGCCACAAATCTTTCCAGCTTTCCAATTCTACCATAATGCTTATAGAAACAAGCAAGGTCAGGGGCGCCTGGGTGGCCCAGTAGATTAAGCGTCCAACTTCGGTTCAGGTCATGATCTCATGGTTCATGAGTTTGAGCCCTGTGTCAGGCTCTGTGCTGACAGCTCAGAGCCTGGAGCCTGCTTCAGATTCTGTGTGTGTGTGTCTCCCTCTGCCCCTCCCCTGGATGTGCTCTTTCTCTCGAAAATAAATATTAAAAAAAAAACAAAAACAAGCAAGGTCATGGCTCCATGCCTTTGCTCCTGCTGCTTCCTTGAATGCCTGTGTTGGACAGACACTCATGGGCCATCTTCCCAGCCTCACTCTCCCTTCTGCCTTCCTGATGGACCCTGATCTCTGGCTCCCTGTTCTGTGTGACATAACTACTTTGTTCACGTGTCTCTCAAGGCACTCACCAGTTTGGCTTCTATTTCATTTAGTCCTACCCACTCCCCAACCAGTTTTATTGAGATATAACAGACACACAGCAGTTATAAGTTTCAGGTATACTGCATACTGATTTGACATATATATTGTGAAATGATTACCACAGTAAGTTCACATCCATCATCTTATATAAATGAAAAGAAGAAAACGGTTTTCCCCTTGTGATGAGAACTCTTAGAATTTACCCCCCTTAGCAACTTTCAAATATACCATACAGTAGCATGAAGAATCTGCAGACTGTTTTCCATAGTGGCTACACCCGTTTACATTCCCACCAATAGCACGAGGGCTCCCTTTTCTCCACATCCTTGCCAATACTTGTTATCTCTTGTCATTTTGGTGAAAGCCATTCTGACAGGCATGATGTGGTATCTCATTGTGGTTTTGATTTGCATTTCCCTGATGATGAGTGATGCTGAGCATCTTTTCACATACCTGTTGGCCATTAGTATATCTCCTCTGGAAAAAAAAATGTCTATTCAGGTCCTTTGTCCATTTTAATTGGACTATTTGTTTTGTTTTTGCTACTGAATTGAAGGAGTTCTTTATATATGTTGGATATTAACCCCTTATCAGATAGATGGTTTACCAATATTTTCCCCATCCTGTATGTTGTCTTTCATTTAGTTCTTTTTTATTTTCATTTCATTTAGTTATTTTTGACCACCTGTAAACAGAGATTACTAAACAGCTACTTGGTGTCCTGTAAACAGAGATTACTAAACAGCTACTTTTGCCGCACCCCTGCAATGGTTAGATCAGTGCCTCACTTTCACACAGCACTGTAAGCTCCTCTGTATTCCCTGCAGCTCTGCAATTCAAGTGGTTGGTCTGGGAATTGCTTGCTACTGGTCTATGACAAGATAAGAACTATGCCATGTCAATCAGCCCGCAGCTTCCTTCACTGACAAAGTTTTGCTGCAAACAAATGACGGCTAAATTAAACAGAGGCTTTGAGTCATGCTTGATTTATGTTCTGGCACAAGCTCCTTATCTTGTGGTCAAGAAACAGTTCCGATGCTGCTACCAGTCCATGGTCCATGTGTGAACAGCACTAGAAATGGCACCTGGCAACTCACTCTGCACGTAGAACGTGCTCAGTGAATTTGCTGAGTTAAAAGAAATTTCGCACAAACTCCAGGAACAGTATCTCTTGGAAGTTGCGTACTTCTACAACCATGACGGTAGAACTGAAAAGGAGAAAAGGTTTGAGGCCCTCAGTTTCTGCTGCAGGTTGACAAAACCAAAAACCAATAATAACTCACAAAATCTTACAGCTTCCCTTCAGCCAACTAACAGACCAAGTGCAAACTGCTGGTGATCATCTTCTCTCCTCCCGTTTGGCCTCTTCGCGCTGAGGTTCAATCTTTGGCCAGGCGCCTGCTGCTGTGTGCGGCCACCAGTTCCCCGCCTCAACCATGGCCCTGCAGCTGCGGGATGAGGCCAAGGTGGAGGGGACCATACGGAGTGAGGTGAGCAGAGGAACACTTTTGGCTTCACAAGCAAACTGCTGAAATCCTACATGTTTCTTTGCAGGCTATTTGTGTTTAGTTTTATTTTTGATTGCGAGGAATTGTTGGACTTAACTGAAATTCTCACAACCATAATCCCCGCCCACTCTAGAACCAGTAGATATAGCTTTGTTTAAGGCCAAATGGTCCAATGTCCATCCTGACTGCATGGTTCCAGGCAAGCCAGTTAACCTTTCTAAAGCCCCAGTTTAACACATCAGTAAAATGGGAATAAGAATGACCCTCGTAGTGTTTGTGTGAAGGTCAAATGAGTAATTTATATGAAAGAACTCTGTAAACTCAGGTGTTCAAAAAATGTTATGTTTAGATGAATTTCGCTCTCTACAAGAAATCTTTTTTATTTTAATGTTAAAGGGTGGAAGCCTTTCTGCATTATCTGCAGCTCCGAGACGCACGCAATCCTCACTCCCACTGCTTTCAAGTAAGTTCAGAGAAAATAAGTTGTAGTATGGGTTTTGGCTACTTTCCCTTATGACCCAAGCTGTGTCCCATGCAGGAGGTAATACACTCACATAAATAAATGTTCTGCAAGGCCTGGCTTACTTGTCACCCATTCACAAAGCCATCCTGGAAAACCCTGGCTGGAAGAAATCACGCCTTCTGCAGAAGACGTTTTTACCTGTTAAATTCATATCATTCCAGTTCGATAACTATTTAGCGCGCATTCTACTTGGGGCTAGGGACCGGGCAGGAGGCTAAGGATACACAGGTAGGTAAGACATGGTGTCCTCCAGAGACTTGTGGTCTTGTTTATGGATGGTTACGAGTTATGTGAACAAGTTACCGCCACAAAGTGTGAGAAGTGTGCCAGCAGAGGCACTTGTCGGGAGGGAGGGTGTCGTAAAACAGGAAGTCATGCCCTCCCGAAGCAGGCCTGGGAGGCTTCTCAGAGGCTGTGCGAGTGAATACTCATTTTCTATCTAAGTCTACTTCTAATCCTCGACAAGTGCTGGGGGCTCTTAAAGTTACTGAAACGGCAGGATTTCACCACGTGGACGTGAGGAAATAGTACAAAGCAAAGACACAACCATGTGAGAATGCCTCATGTGTGCAGGCACCGTGAGGGCGTCGGGGCACCACGCGGGCACAGCGTGCATGTGGGGGAGCACCGGAGGGGTGAAGGGGCACTGAAGGTGGGCAGGGGTAGGTGAGGCAGGGCCTCTGGCGGGTCTCCCGTTCTGTCCAGTGCTTGGTTGTTTCTATCCTCCTGTTCCTTGCTAGACCGTAAGCTGGCTGAGGTCAGGATTCAGGGCTGACATACAGCTTTCCTGGCATTTCCAGGCTGCTCTGCAGAGCGGACACTCGACAAATAAAAATGGTGAGAGAACACTTGTGATGCCCAAAGTGTGTCCCCTCCTATCTCACGAGAGTAGAATATCTGTACCAGACGTGCGGCGGGTTATAATTCAGCCAGCCCTCTAAATCTACCCTTACGCCTTTCTTTGGTACTTAACCCACTTTCCAGATGACGCGGCATTGCTGCCTGCACAGGAGAGCTGGGCTATTTCCGAAGGTGGGAAGGATGGCGTGCCCAGCCCCGGCTCAGCTGACCTCCCTGACAAGCGGAGGAAATGCCTGCCTCGGGGAAAGAACTTTCCAGCCCGGGAGCTGGTGCCTCAGGCCCTGCACACACCAGCATTCCAGGGTTGCCGACGTGCCTTCCGAGAGTTAGAGCCGGAGTATTCCAGAGGCAAGGCTGTGGCTTAAAAAAAAAAAATCATGTTTAATTTAAAAATTAGAAACTGGAGCAGGCTGTGAGCACAGGGGTTGATTGAAACAAAATTTAAATTCCTGTCAAGCCCATTTAAACACGGGGGCCCTTCATAGACAATTAGCTGCTCCCTGTGAATGCTGAATAAACTCAGGCCTGGTCACTGCGAGAAGACAGGCGCCTACTGTGAGGCACTGAAAAAAAAATTAACTAAAATCAGGCTGTATGAAATATTTCGCCTTTCAGTATATCACAGGGGTTTGAAAGTGTAAACAAGACAAAAATCGATTCCTTGGTGCCCTCAAATCAATCCCCCAAAATGGTTAGGGCATCTGTTTCTGCTAAATTTTGTTTACATCGGCAGATTTGCCTTAATTGCGGCTGTTTGTCTCCTAGTGTCCCTGGGGCCCTAATCTCCCGATTACTAATACTTAACACTCATTTCACATCTAAAGCTACTTCTAATCCTCAACAGGTTTTGGGGGCTCTTAAAATTATTGAAGCCACAGAGGCGGGAGACACAGCCTCTTTGTGAAAGGGACATTTTCTTATCTACTACCAGCTGGGCCCAATCATCACCAGGGATGGTGACAACAAAGGTGCTAAAAGGCTCTTCCACAATGACTGCTGCTCCACTGGGGATTCAGAGGATAAAAAAGAGCTTTGATGGAAAAATCTGAACAAGAGGCTAGAGCAGTCCAGCCAAATAAAGTTACTGTCATAATCAAATGCTGTCAATCACCATGAAAATCCAATTAAAAATGTTTCAGCACAGCCCTCTTAAGTGGAAAAATGTACCCTATTTATACAAATTTTTGTCAACGCCACACCAATCCCACAATTAGAAAGTCCTGCTATTAATTGAACGCACCTCCCCCCCCCCCCAAGTTTAAAAACAGACGCAGGCCATTCTGAAGCTTTCCGAGGGAGGTGAGACACACGTAAGCTATTGGCATACAATTAAGAGTTAATCGGGTTACATCTGAAAATTCCATTTTTATTTGTGTCAAGGGAACCTTTGCACAAATAAACGAATGCTACCTAGCCTCCTACTTCAGAATCAGTGACCATTTATATTAAGAGAACAGAGAAACGGTAAACCAGGATACTGGAAAGAAACTAGTCCATGCTCCGGCAAATGTCTCTCGGTAGACCAGGACCTAATGTTTAATTCTAATCTTGAAAATTAAATAGAGGACAGAAGGCCCAAATGTCTCCACTGCCTTTAGGCAGTCTCTAAATGGCCAAGCGAACCTCAAATTATCTGCAGGCAGATTTGGCCCCCCAAATAACTGTGTATCTACAAAGGCCCCACTGAAACCACAAGACTCCGGATCCCCAAAGGTCTCTCTCAAAACTGCTACAAATTAAAAAGCAAACAACCCATTAAACAAATCCAGCTGGTTTCAACTGTAAATACGAGGATTCTAATATTTTTCCAGCCCTTGAAATTCCTGGTTAGACTCATTAATTATTGATAAGAATCGCATCTATTTATTGGAGTGTACTCACAGGAAAACAAGTTTGCTGCCTTCAACAGCAATTCCCAAATCACAGAGCTAGGCTTCAGATCCTTTTATATTCCCCCCTTCCCCCTCCAAATGGCTAAATGTCTCCCGTCTTTTTCAACTTGGTCCATTATTCCCGAGAGCTAGGGGCTGGGGTGGCATGCATCTGCTATGCTGATAGATAAAGACCTTGAAGTCCCCCTGCCATCAATCTAACCAAGCAAAGATGGTGCTGGCCAGGTGGTCTCCTCTAGGGTCTTGGCTCTCTGACGACCTCTTGATTTGGAATTAACTGTCGGGAGCGAATTCTCAAGCGGTCGGAATGCACGCCGACGATCACAGGTGCTGAGCAACAACTACCTAACACTGTGGTATTCCTCCCATACTTCAAGGTGGGCTGGCCGGACCCTGGTGCCTGTCCTGATTGGTCACACCTGTGCTGAACTGGTTGGTAAATGCTTCGAATAGCATCCCTGCAAACACTGTGACATCTTAAAAACTCCTTTATTTTGACACCACGTTATTTTACCCAGATGACCTCTGAGCAAGTCAAACAAAGACCTCTGATCAGACCATGCATCCTAGTGTGGTCACCCTGACTCATACTGTACGTTACAATGTCCAGAGATTGCTTGTTCTTGGGTCAGTCTCCTCAGCTTTATTGTGTGAGCTCTTGGAGATCAACGGACCTATCTTGTGTGTCTATCTATCCGATGTCTAGTACAGTGTTTTATTACACTGGACGAGAGAGGCTGGCACGTGCAAAGAGTAAGAGATGGTGATTTCTCTTCCTGCGAGTAGATTAAAGACCTCGCCCAAATGGCAGTAGCATAGATCCGTGCTAGGCACTGAATTATGAGAGCATGACCCTCCTTCAAGGCACTTACAATCTAGTTGGAGAAAAAAGACATCTAACTAGTGAGTTTCACCTCTGGCTGCTCCTTGTAATCACCTGGAGAGCTTTAAGAAATAAAACAGTACCTGCTCCGTGGCCCAAATGCCAGAGATTCTTTGATCTGGGCTGGGATCCAGGCATTGTTTTTTTCCCTCTGATTTTTAACCCACTTAGATGATTCTGAAGAGTTGCCAGCTTTAGGAACCACTGTACTACATGGACCAACTTGTGAATGTAAGATGAATATGTAATTTGTGTAATTAAGTGCTGTTCCAAGCGAGAGACAATAAATTCTGGAGTGCTTCAGAGCAGGGAGTGCTCCACTCACTGGGACGGGGAGGAGGATGGAGACCTTCGGGCACAGGGGAGAGGAGGGCATTCCAAACTGAGGCCGCCACCCTAATCAAAGAAGCTGCCAACAGGCTGAGTGGTGTCACATGAGGACCTAGTGACAACATACTCCCAAGACCCGGCTTAGCTCGCTGTGAATGTGGCAGAGCGCTGAAGGGCAGCCCAGGCGATCGACTTTCCGGCATCCAGGATAACCAAACTCTTTTTGCGGTCAAGGCCCCACAGCCTCATTGTGCCATGGAACGTGATGCCGGGAAGATGACAGTTGGCCCAGTAGAACAAGAAAGAAGCCTTGCAGGCGGGAGTTCAAAAAACTGCAATCTTAAACAGGCAAATCATCACCATATTAAGAGATCTGACCTGACTGATGGAGGAAAAAAGTTATCCTTAACTGGGAAATTAAAACTGTTAGATCCCCCATGATCAAGGAGTGACAGATTTTATCTATCTGTATCTCTCTTGCTACATGCATGTATATAAATACACACACACACACACACACACATTTATCTGCTAAAGTCTCGTGAAAAGATTAAGCAGTCACGTCTGTGGAAAAACAAAGCTTGTTTTCTGGGGTTATAATCTCTCTGTTCTTGCTGAAGTGCTAACGTGTCATCAAAAATTCAAATTAAAGCTGTCTGATTTAGTGCGATCTCAAGCATCCAGACAGTGATTCTGCCGTTGTAATTATGTGCAATTAAAAAGCTAAAATCAACTTCTTACCAGTGGATTCCTATTTATAAGCAGACACAAACAGATGATTTTAATGGCCTTCAGAACTTGAAAAAAAAAGTCATTACCTGGTGGTCAACTGGACCTTGTGTGGAGCCCCCCAGGCTTCTGTGATGCTATTTGCGCTTGAAGGAAATACTTAGCTGAAGTTACAATCCCAGCCAGGGTTTCTCCCTACAAATTCTGGGGGCCTTAGCTAATGAGCTGATTTGCACCTCCAGATGAATAACTGAAAATGATGTCTGCAAGAATGGGCGGCCAGACACACACAAGTCTGGCCCTAAGGGTCTGTTTTAAAATATGAACTTTAAGACACAGGTGATGTGGTAGATGTAGTAAGATACTAGATGTAGTAAATGTTACCCAAGTTTAGAATTGCTTGTGAAATCATCATTAGCATCTTGCAAAATTTAGATTGCAAGCAGAGTGGTCCATGATCACTATGCAAGGAGGCTGATGAAATGTGCTTTTCCTCCTATCTGTACTTAGGAGACATGTAAACTCTAGATCAAAATAAACCGAAGCTCATCTTGGAGCTCAGTGGAATGTGGTGGTAATGTTGAACTTTATCTGAGCCCTGTGCTCCCAGAAAGAAATACAGATGAGAAGTCTCCCCCGCTCTTTTGTTAGCTACAAAGGACCAACCTGCTTTCACAGACCCTTTTCCACCCTTCCTCCTGACTTCCATAAGACTGGCTGATGACTTCCTGTTTACCTGCGTCCGTAACCTTGGCCCCCTCCCTTTCCTCTGAGACGGTCCCCATTAGTAAACATTCTCCATATTGCAACAGCCTGAACAAAATCATCTTCTTGACTGTCCAGTGCATTCTGACTATTGCGGTGGCCAAAAGGTTTGGGGCTAACAATGGTGAACAAAGCCATCTGGTGTAAATCCAAAAGTTACACTGGAATTGAAGTGCTGGACAGATGAAACTCTGACATGGTGCTTTCTCCAGTTTCTGAAAGGGACTGTGCAGATGTCCAGTTTATCACACCCATTGATTAACTGAGAGACCAAGCAACCAAACTATCTGAAAATGTAATTACAATCAGGTTTGGATAAGCAGAGAAGCTACCAGTGACAATTTAATTTAGAGGAGTTAAACAAGTTAACATCTCTTTGCAAGTAATTAAATGTTTAAACAGATTTTTCTGGAGCAGTTTGGTGTTTATTAGCCCCCAAACAATACCACCTCTTATACATAAAGCCTTTTCTGAGAAATGAGATGCCTTCAAGTTTGCAGCTGCTGGGATTTAGATGAAGCAGGGAAAAAAAAAATCTAAAAGCACTATTTTGATTGTAACTGACATCCCTCCCTCAAGATCCCACACCTGCTTTTTATATTTCCAGTCCCACGATTTACTTGCTTTCTAAGCAAAATGCCAAATTTCAATTGCAAACTGTATTCTGTGTTTCTGAATCGAAAACCAAAAAAACCCAAACCTGAGGAAATGCTAAAGGAGGAAGCCCTGCTCTGGAATGTACCAGGAAATGCACAAAATAACAGACATTATTGGAGCCTAAGGAGAAAACCCGTGTTTTTAAACAATTACTAGAGCAGTATAGTAATAGCATAAAGACAATTTCTGCGCCAGCTTGTTTCTCTGAAATTCTCTCTGCCACTGAACAGCTAGAACAGATAATAACTATTAGTAAATCAAACTCCTCTGCAATATCCAGCTGTGCCTCACGCATTTACATACAGATAGAATGGGTATATGTTTTTAATATGTATGTGATCCGTACTTTTACCACAGCCGAAGTGCATGCTACAAAGAAGGAGGAGAATGGGAATCGGATCAGCATGAGATAATAAAGTGGCCTAGATAAAGTATTAGCCAGCGATTGATCTCAAACCGGGATGCTGCTTCTTCTGACCTGATTACTTACTATGCATAGATTCCATTAAATAGAGCTTAGACATGGAAAGCTTCTGGAAATACTCTAAATGCATAGAAGGATCTACAGCACTCCGAACCCAAATTGTAACTGCAGACCCTCCCTCCCTGAGTCAAGGCCCACATTCAGGATAGGCTGGGGAGGTTAAAGGGCCACCTGACAGCTGGTGGGAAGCCCTGCTGAGTCCCACAGGGAGGGCTTTTCCCTTCTCTCCCCTATGCCAGGCCAGCACCCTCCGAGTCGATGCCTCCCTCCTGAGCTGCTTCTCTGGTCCTGGCGGCACAGCGCTAACTAACAGAACGAAAGGCAGCGAGGGAGCTTAACAATCATTCAGGGTCACGGTCCCGTTTGAAAAACTGATGACAGCCATGAATTTTGCTTTTCAGGAAAGAATGCAAATCCCCACATGCATACACGATGTTGGATGTAATTTCAGGGGCTCTAACAGACTTCCTGAAGTCACAGACCCTAGGTCAAGGACTGGTGATCTTGTCCATCCCCTCTGTTTTGCAGATGAAGACACGAAAGCAGGGAGGGAATGGGGAGCTGCTGACAAGGGAAGGGAAGGGAAGCGTGGAGGCTTTCCTGCTAAATCACAGCCTGACCTTACCTACCAAAGAACCCCAAAGGAAGACTAACTCAGCAGAAGGAAATCTCGTGGCTTACCTGAGCAAGGCTCTATTCAATAATGCCTCTCACCAGATCCCTTTTAGTCACAAATACTTAAACCCACAATCTGAAGAGCAAACCAGACCTGAACCTCTCCATCTCAACATGCTCCCACCTCAAGCTGTCTCTCTGTTTCTGAACCTAGAGGTCTGGTTTTTATTTTGTGTTCTTCAACCTGATCATTGACATTTGGGGAAAACGTCTCCATCACCCTTGCGTTATGGTCTTCTCCCTTCTTGCTGCGTTCTTGCCAACCCGTCCCAGTGGGCAACAGCTGTCCCTCACTCCACATAAGCTGCAACATCCCTGCCTGGTTGTCTGAAGCCTGGCGAACATTCTGTCTGCCATCTCCATAGTTTCTACAGCTTGGAAACTTATCTTCTAAGTTTGCAGGTCCTACGTCACAGAACTGGCATAGCGCTGACACAGGTCTTTCCTGCAATTTATACCCAGGTGATTTAAAAGTGGGTTCTTTAATAAGGGCATCATTTTCTCAGGAGCAGAAAGAGTGTGCTGGGGGTGGGGGTCAGCATGTTGAACTTTCTTGGCTGCCTCCATGGCTGGTTTTCCTTTTTTGGGTATAACCCTGACTCCTGATTTATGCAATAGGTCTTAAAAGACTAAAGGATGAAGGATTTCCCTATTCTTGAATAGAAGTCCACTCACAAAGAAAGGTATGGGTTGGTGGGTGGGTGGGTGTGTGGCTTCTATGTGAAGTCAAAGTTTTCAGACTTGGACTAGGGTATCTTCTACAAGAGGGGGAATTTCTTAACAGATCACCCAGTGGGTGAACGTGTTGCCTATGTGAATTCCACCTTTGTGGCTTTGGGACTCCCCGAGGCCAATGTCAAAATGATTTCTGTTCCAAAAGGCACCAGAGGTTTCACAATGCTCTGAAAAAGTCTGGCCGTCTACACACTCATGCTTTGCGGAGCCTGTTTCCTTTGCCTGGAATGTCCCCTTAAAAACGCTCTACTAAAGTTCAGTTCATCCTCCAAAGGCCCTTTTCTTTAAAAAAAAAAAAAATTTTTTTTTTAACCTTTATTTATTATTATTGAGAGACAGAGAGACACAGAGCATGAGCAGCGGAGGGGTAGAGAGAGGGGGAGAACAGAATCTGAAGTAGGTTCCAGGCTCTGAGCTGTCAGCACAGAGACCGACGCGGGGCTCGAACTCACAAACTGCGAGATCATGACCCGAGCCGAAGTCAGTCGCCCAACCAAACGAGCCACCCAGGCGCCCCTAACGGCCCTTTTCTTTTCTTTTTTTTTTTTTTTAATTTTTTTTTTCAACGTTTTTATTTATTTTTTTGGGACAGAGAGAGACAGAGCATGAACGGGGGAGGGGCAGAGAGAGAGGGAGACACAGAATCGGAAACAGACTCCAGGCTCCGAGCCATCAGCCCAGAGCCTGACGCAGGGCTCGAACTCATGGACCGCGAGATCGTGACCTGGCTGAAGTCGGACGCTTAACCGACTGCGCCACCCAGGCGCCCTCCTAACGGCCCTTTTCAAAGGCTGCCTTCTCCATGTAGCTTTTCCCCACTTCCCCAAATGGATCCTCACAGGACTCTGCTGTTCTTTTATGGCAGTTACTTTATTCTAGTGATTCCTGAAGCCAGGTAACAAGCCACTTTCTCTCCCATTCCCTATTTGGCTCAATATTCCAGTCAGAGGCAAGCAGGGCCCAGCCCTCTTGACCACAGGAGCCACACACACATTGCAAGTTTCCTGCCTCCTCACTGAACCCTTTCTAAGCCAGGGGGCCTCACCGGTGTGGCACCTAAGGGAATACGTCCACTTAATTCAAACTGAGGACAGTCCTAAAAATGTTACATTAAGTATAGGATGATGCTTCCTCTGACTACATTTTTCATTGTATTTTATGGATTTTATTTATTTAATGTATATTTTAAACTAAGTCTATTTTTTTTAATGCTTATTTATTTTTGAGAGAGAGAGAACGAGCACGAGCGGGGTAGGGGCAGAGAGAGGGAGACACAGAATCTGAAGCAGGCTCCAGGCTCCGAGCTGTCAGCACAGAGCCCATTGTGGGGCTTGAACCCACAGAACGCAAGATCATGAACCGAGCTGAAGTCAGATGTTTAACCGATGGAGCCACCCAGGCACCCCGTATTTTATGGATTTACATTATTTATTAATTAAAACCATGGGACAGCACACACCAGCGTGTACAGTTGTAGAGAGAGCTACCGTAATATGTATTCCTTGTCTCTCTCTCTACACACACACACACACACACGCACACACACCTTTACATACACTTGCTTCTAAGGCACTGAAAGTACTCAGCCTTTAGCCTTGTCTTTATGACTTGTCGCCCTGGAGTTGTATTCCTTACCAAGACATACATCCATATGCATTTATGGGCGTACGTACGATCTGCAGTGTTTTATTTATAAGTGGCCAGCTCATTGCAGCACTGAAACATGCATTTACAAACAGATATCTGTTTTATGAAACCCTATTCCTTTGTTTTAATAGCTGAGCTATCCAGCCATAGCATAATAATGTACAAGGTAAATGGGTCTCCATCTCTAGAACCTGTTCCAAGTTTTCTCAAATGTGACTAACTGCAAGAATTTCCCAACCATCAAAGAGACGCCACCACCAAAAGACCAGTTTATTCTAGACATGAAACCTGCACAGTTATAAATTGCAGAGGTTTTAGGGGTGAACTTTAACTTGAAACTATCCTGAAATAGAAGATTTGCTTCAGGGGTAACACGAAGGAGAAAACTACCTTCCTCGAAAGCACTCATGATGCAAAAGGGAAACATGCTGTTATTGTATATTCCAGGATGAAATCTGTATTATATAGAAGAAGTCTGGGCACTTGGGGTGTTTATTAGGATGGCATACAATGGATGAAAACCTCTGAACTGGTATCTGTAAAATGCTTATTGTTAAAGTGGTGACAGAACATTGGCCGGATTTTGCTGAGTGCAATAATGTAAAGATAGGGAATGGTTTAAGCAAAACGTAAGAAAGAGCAGACTATAATTATTACTTACTAATGCTCGATGCTAGCGTTATTCTAACAGCTTGTGCACTGTCAAATCAACAATCTGCACTAAATAAATGACCATTTGGGAATTGCTAGGGAGCGTCTCTGTTCCTCTCCCTGCTCGACTAAAAACTGTCATTTGCAATCAAAGAAAGCGAGCGGCCTTGGAGCTGAGAACACAGCACCCGCAGCCTTAGAGTTGTCTCTTTCTGAGTAAAGACCAAAGATTCACATTAACTTGATCTTTTGCAGCCAATCTAATTTCATCCTACATGAATCCAAGAGGACTCCACGCCACGATGAGAATTTCCTGTAGGACTGCGCTAAAAACTTAATATGTTGACTCTCTTTTCTGTTACCAATCCTCTAGATTCTGAGAGGCTGTAACAGCAAATGAGGACAAGGAAGTAACCCAGATTAACTTGTGATCCTTGAGTGTGAGGCGAAGGAAGACAGTTGAGCCTTGTGTCGAAAAAGTGGTAGGTTTTTAAAAAGTAGAAAATGACTATCTGAGGCTATGAGCTTCACAAACACCTACCCAAATGGAGTAAGTAATGTGGCCTCTCCAGAGCCTGTGGATGTTTTAAATTCCATTCTGGTTCTTTTAACAGAATATTAAGCACAGCCATATAAGTAGAGAATTCTAATGTAACTAAAAATATGTACTTACCATCAGGTCCTCAGGTGCTGGTCTTTCTTTTGGTTGTTTTCGCATGCTGTAAAAGGGGGGGGGAAACCTCATTGTTATCTGTATCGCTTACAAATTTGTGCTGTATTTCCCACCGTTGACTCTATCTCCTGGAATCTGAATGTTTTCAAATTTACGAGTTCAATTCCTGGCCAAAGTATTAGCATAGATTCCTATCTTTTATTTTGGCCTTTAATTATCAGATTTTGGGAGACTCTCATGAATCAGAAACACCAAGATTTTTGAGAGAGAGTTATCCTTGCAATACAGATGAAGAATGAATTTAAAAATGTGAAAAAAAACCCTGGCAATATTTCTTCCTGGCTCAGTTTTCGATGTATTTCCAACTTAAATCTAGGGAACAATGTAATTCTTTTTTGGTAACTGGGATAAAGTAATAAGAAAAGAAACATGACTACCAGGTCAAATGAAAAAACATCTTATTCCTTTCATTATTTCCTTGAATGACAAATAATATATAAAGACGTCAGGAATCTAGATGATGCTATAAAATTACAAATGGGCTGTTACATTATCTCCACTTTCTTTTATTCTGGCTACATAATGCAAGTTGATATCCATTAAATAGCTGTGGGGGAAGTTAAGTTTGTTTAAGCTGCTTAAAGAATCCCATTCCTCATACAAAATATTTCTTGTCTCACATGTAGTACGTATAATCAGTAGCTGTATCATGTACGCAGCTACATGATGAAGCACTCATACGTGGCACTGGCGTGACTATGGGTAACTACCTATTTGGTGGCCGTATCTGTACTAAATTCAGAGTGTCTGTGGCAGGAAGTCATGAAAAGATGACTGCTTCTTCTATTACTTCAAAATCACACAGATGCTTCTCTTTACATAAGGCGACCTCTAACAAGCTAGAAGAAAACCCATCATATAATCCCTGCATTTGCTGACTATTTTTTTTTTTTAAGTAGAAAGACTTAATGATCATTTGGTAAATAAGAACCGTAGTTATGAACCATTAATGACATCGAGGACATTTGCCTTCCCTATAAATAACCATATGCACCTCTCAAATACTGCATCCATTAGCAAGTAATTCAAGCTGTCTCGCCGGTGGAGTTGGTAACAGTCCTAATCTGACATTCCAAAGTAGCTGTATCTCTTGGGAAAACAAGGCTATTACCCACTATCATTTCTGTTTCGGCTTGACATCTGTGGAAATTTCAACACAGGTTATCCCTCCCCCTGTCTCCATAAAACTTCTACACAGCAGCTGATTAATTTTTTGGGCAGAAGGAAGGTAAAGTCTTATCTGCTTTTCCCCATCTGCCCAGAACCAGCTACACCCCCAAGTAGGTCTCAGGCCACACAGCGAGATGCACAGCCGTCTGATCACAAACCCCACATCTCCGGGGCAGGTGATGCCCAAACCAGCACCCCGGGCAGTTTAGGAATGGCACGGTTTATGTTTCAATTTCTGCATTTCAAAATGGGGCCTTCCCATGATGTGCTTCTGAGTGTTTCTAGGAATTCCATGTAAAGGAAATTAAGAGAGATTAATCCACATTTCTGGATAATGGCTCTATATTATCAATGAGCCCAGGAGTCCAGTGTTCAGCCAATATATGTGCTTTTTCCGACATGGCATGCTTTGGAAATAAAATGACTGCAGGGTAAAAACAGTTTTTAAAAGCTACAGAATATTATATTAGTATTTTAAATAAATAGAAACAGTGTTAATAAAATTTTTAAAGTCGGGGGGGAATCTCTTCCTCACATATTTGTCTATGGAATATAAACTGTATGAGACATTTTTATTAAGAGGTAACATATTACACTTAGTCAAAAAGGTGATAAAGCTTGACATTTATATTAAGGAATATTTCTTGGTTTCACTTTAGTGTAATCATCAGATGGATCATGGGGGTGGGGAGGGGAAGGGGACAGTGTACAACCATTTCAGTTTAGCAAGGACTCCTGACTGCACCATTTCGTGGCACTGCAGGAATGAAAGGTTCATTTTCCACCACTGAACAGGACTCTGAAGGGGTGATGGAATGGAATTCAGTGAATGAGAGGAAGAAATGTAGAGGCAGTGATGAGAAAGTTCCAGAATGTCCAGAACAGTTTCTAGTTCGTTCTGTCTCCTGCTTTGGGGTGGTCACTGCTATGCTCCCAGTTTCCTTCTCTCTCTGTCTCTGTCTCTCTCCATGCAGAGGTGAGGGAGAAGACGGAAGGAGGGCAGTGGAGCGACGGGGCCCGGGCCACTGACTGGGGAAGAGGCAGGTGGAGGAGACCTCGTTCTACTGAGGGGAAAAAGGCAGAGGGTGCAAAAGGAACCCTTCCTCAAGTGTCAAATGTCGAGGGGCTGCCCAGAGGCTCTGAGGGCCCCTTTGACCAAAATCCTGCGGTTCCTCCCAGGTCTCCAACTGTTCAAGTGGGCCTAATGGAACCATGTTTTCATAGTCTTTCAAACATCAAAATTCACTGCAATGGGACACCAGTACTCTGTCTAAAATATATCCAAGGATAAAAGTTATTTACTGACAATCCGATGAATTAATAAACTATGCTGCTTCCACTAAGTGACAGACAGTTTTATGGGTAACTTGAGGTTACATTAATAAAAATAAGCTTCATATGTCTGTTCAATAGGGGCTATAAAATTGTGTGTTTCTTAAAAAAAAAAAAAAAAAAATTGGGTAGCAACAGTATCTGTGCTCCAAGAAGTAGCCTGATTCTCAGCAGTTTATTAAGACAGGAAAAAGCCTCTCAAGTACATTTACGACCCTTTGTGTAAATAACGTTTACATAATTTAAACAATTTCTTCAGCTTTGCTGCCCCATCTGCCCAAGGCCCCGAAGTCCCTCCCGTCTCCAAAAGGAAGCAGGGAGAGCCATAAGGTCTCACGGAGCCGCAGAGTTAATGGCATGTATCATTTACATTGAGGGCATGGCATGTTTGCAAACGGGCTCACCACTGAGTGATGAAATGTACAAATGGCTCGGAGAACTCTCCAACCGGAAGGACGGGCGAATCCTGGGATGGAGGAGAAACAAGTCACCAAAAGTCACAACAATTCCTCTTCTTCCTTTATATCCACCCCCACCTCCCCCCAAGGAACAGCAGAATATATAACAGGGATTCACCAACATGTGGAAAGGAAAATAAGGCCTCGTCCAATTAAAAAGACTGTCGACACCCTCTCCCACATGTTTATGTAAAAACGCCAAATTTAAAGCCACACACATTTTACAATAGTGAGAAACATGAGAGCAAAGAGGGAGGGGAGGTGAAAAAAGGACAATGATAGCCACAGGGTAGGAAAGAAGGTACGAAAGTGTAAATGAGAAATTAATGATTATTTAAGTAACACACAAATGGTCTTGTAATTAACAAAGAGCTGTGAAATTATTCTTGTGCTGACCTCTGTTTCTTTTACTGGATTTGCTATTTATTTACACTTTCCCTTTTATTTACATTTATTTGTATATTCAACCGATCTTAACTGCCTGCCGAATCATGTGGGTCAGTTTGCTTTTGTTTTTGTTTCTGTTTTTTACTTGAATAGAAAGGCTTTTATGGGAGAAGCTGTTTCTTGAAAAGGAATTTCAGCCTATTTGCCAGTCCAGGCAAACTCGTCATAGGAGAAAACCAGTGAATTAAGGACACAATGAAAACCTCCCACCTTGACCACCAAACAGAACTGGGGTGGAGGTGGGAGTCACTCAAATGAGCAGGAAACAACACAGCAACAAATGACAACCACTGGGTAACACAGGGAGCAGACCCCATTACCATTTGCAAAGGAAGGCTTTAAGAATTTAGGAGTTTTTCCAAGAATGACAGAGAGCGCCACTGTGTTTATAGTGTAACGGCTCAGGATGTAATGAAATTACACTGCAGAGTACTTTAACAGTCATCTCATTAGACCTACAGTTGGAACAAGAGAGCCACATAAAGTAGGCAGCTGCAAATGACTCCATTCCCATCTATTCTCATTTGCTATTAAAAATACCTTTCGGCGGCTTTTTTCCTCTCTGACATCCCTACACAAAGTGCCCTGCAAAGTATGATACATGCACCTATTTAAATTAACAAAGGAATGACTTATTTTAATCTCACTGTGCTTTGGAGTGCTTTGGCCATTTGGATGAGCAATATATCATTACATACAACCTTCCAGCGCTGCAGGCAAGAAACTCAGAGCATGCAGCATTTGGTGGGAGCCAAACAATTTCTCTAGCACACAACTGTGTCAAATGCATGCATGTATTCATTATTGAGAACGAGAGGAAATAGCTTTGATGTAGTGGAAAAAAGAAGATGATAAAAGCACCTCTGCAATATGCGTGTCATTATCAATGGTGGCAGATAGATACAATTGCACAGCCTCCTATGTGATTAGTAAATATACATATAATTGCTGTGGCCAATTATCAGAAAAATGAGATCGGTAATTACAAGACAGAAAATTAACTAGAACTCTTATTAAGGCTTTGTTTCCAATTCAAACAATTGGAAACTGCTGGAAAATACAATTAAATCAAAAGGAACTGAGGGGGTCAGAGCAGCCAAAAAAACAAAAACAAAAACAAAAACAAAAACAAAAACAAAAACAAAAACAAAAACCAAAAAAACCAAAAACCAAAAAACAACAAACCCCAAAAACCCAAAGAGGTTAAAAGAAAAGGAATGTGAACAAAATGATTCTTAGATTTTGCATATCTGTTCTCTTTGAATTTACTCTGTTCATCCAGAGCAGGGGAAGGTTAGTGATCATAAACTTAAAATTCTCATCAGTAGAGAAAGGTTTCCAAGAAGAAAGGAAAACAAAGGAAAACGGGAGTGAAATAAAATCTTGCCAAGTTCAAAGGATTACATGCAGGCATTACACAGAGACGACATGAAAAACGGGGGGCTGATGAAACAGTCCGCTCAAAAGAAACAAGGCACGCAATAACATGACAAGTCTTCGATAAAGGTACTATAAAATGGTCACAGAAGTCCCATCGGTTTGAAGAGCAAAAATAAAACATGATATCAATTTCAGCCTGGCCTGTTTTAGGAAAGCCATATATATCACCATGCCTGCAAGACCCTACGAGGCCCAGTTCAAGAAATGACATTTCACTGTCTCAAAAACTATTAGTAAAAAAATGGTTCAAAGTCTGAGGTACAAAAACTATGGGCTCTGATCAGGCAGTTAGTCCCCTCAGTCATCATTTCGGAGATTCTTTTGAAGGCTGTGGTACTGGAAATGTCTGAGTAGTAGCTGATTTAAAATGCAATGTTTAGGAAGAGAAAAGCCTACTGCCTTAATGTGGCTGAATATTTACCAAGATGGTTAAAATTCTGGGCCGGTTTTCTACGAAGATCCTGGTGTAAACTGATGTCATTGTGGACCTCATTTCAAAGTATGATACCAAGAGTAAATTAATGAATTATAGACTAGGCAACTTGATGAAGATGTCATTTTAACATGGATGAGAAACAAGACGAGGAAATGTGACATCTTTGCATGGGTAGTTAATTTTATTTAAGACCTGATATTGTAGCCTGTTAAGTTCCTCATAACATAAAACTAAGGAACACTGGGTGGTACCCATGAATAATTTATTTCACTTGTGAAAATGCCAGCCCAAGTCGACTTTACAGAACCAGAGAGAGTGGATTCTCCTCTCAGGGGTGCCTGGAAAGAATCAGTCATCAGAGATGCAGGGGAGGGGGGTTGGTGGGGGGTGGGGGGGAGGAATTCGAATCTCACATGCATAATGCCAGGTATTTCTTTTCCTTTTAAAAATCCATGTCTCTTGCATACCTCAAAGGAGAATTTTCTGAGATACAGAAGACTGAATGGCAGGCAGGGGGCGGGGCAGTCAGAATGCCATGACCAACATGGGGGTGGAGGGGGAGCAAAGGAGTCCTCTGAGAGCCCCACCACTCCACAAAAGCACACAGGCTGTTAACACTCTGAAGGAAAGCAAATGATAGTGTTTACCACACTGGAGGATTTTCAAGTATACTTTTCTCATATTTAAGCAAGTAAAATCAGAAGTTTCTTTAGATCAGCATGTAAAACACCTCTAAGAACCTGCCTATTTCATTATCTAATTCAAGTGTGTGCGAAGGAGGGAGGGAGGCTCAGCTCAGAGTGGAGCTGTCCCAGTTTCCCTGCAGCTCCCAGGGAGGGAGAGCATCCAGTCACCGCCAGGTTAGAGGGAGACTGAGAACCATGCCAGGGGGTTCAGGGATCTAGTGAAGTACTTGCTGCTACTTATCAAAAATGTCCTCTGCCAAATATGGGTTTAGGGAAGATGAACAAATACATTTCGAAAATATAAGCGCGAATTGGAGAAGCAGTCACACTAATAACTCTCAGGACTGGCTGAAACTGACTCTAAATTGTTAATAAAAGTCACTCTTTTTTAAGACCCTGGGTGCCATACTTCGCCTTAAGGGCTTTTTTGGGGGGTTAGCTCTTCTGTTGAACTTCTAAGTGTAGAGGTATGGAATGAAGCAGTGGACACAACCTTAACCAGAAGCCTTAACCTGAGATTCTAGTCCCAAATCAACTTTAGAGTCCTGCTAAAGGGACACAGGCTGAATCTTGTTATCGAGCCGGCAACTGTTATATAAAAACAGCTGCCATAAACCATTTCAGTAAGCAATTCTGGTCATCAAGGAGGACAGTCTCCAAGTCTCAGAGGTTTCTGTAACTACCTGGTCAGCCCCCTTTGCTAAACAACTGGAACACAAGCACGTGGCAGGCTAGAGCGCAGCGAAGGACAACGGGAAAAAAGTTTGAGTGATGCCTTTGCCTTGTGAATAATGAACAGTTCAGGAAGGTCAACCCATTACAACTGAAACTGTTTAATTATTAATTATGCACAATCTATGAGCAAAAGGACAAGTTCAGAATGTTTAATGTATGCTAACTTCAACTGGACTCTCTCTGGGTATTTTGTTATTAGCACTTGTCAGCAAGGTACTCAGGCATAAAAAAAGGCAAGCAGCAGAAAATCTGAGTTGGGGTGTGTGTGTGTGTGTGTGTGTGTGTGTGTGTGTGTGTGTGTGTGTGTACCTGCACAGTCAAAGAGTGGGGGAGGGGGGAGGGAGAAGGAGGTCTCATTCTAGTCACTGCTGCTGCTAGTTCACTTGCAGACTGAGTATGTCAATAAGCACACTTTATGACTTGAGAGCGGGCAGATAGGTTGGGTACTCGACACACAGAAAACACAGATGAGGCTTTTGGAATCACTTACTTAAAAGAGAGATCATCATTTTAAATGTAGAGTTTTTATTTTTTTTTAACTATGATGTTTCTTGGCTTTGAAAAGATCCATGACGACATTTGTGCACACATGTGTGCACACACATACGCTTGAGTACGTAGAAAACTGGTAGAATCTGAATAAACTGAGTGGATTCTATCCATGTCAATATCCCGGTTGTGGCATTGTACTGTGTTTATGAGCTGCTACCACTGGGGGAAACCGGGTGAAGGGTGAACAGGCCCTCTCCATGTTATTTCTTATAGCTGCATATGAATCTAAAATGATGTTGAAACAGAAAGTTTAGAAAGAAAAAGGTAGGGACCTATTTTTAAAAACTCTGATGAGGTCCGGATTCTTGGGAGAGCTTAGCTTTATGTAAGGGGAAAGGCTGGCCTAACTACTCAAATGGAAAGCAGTTAAGGGAACTTGGCTTAAAAAAATAACCTGAGGATTTAATTTTTCCCTTTAACTCATAATTAATATGACAATGAAACCTGACAAGGATATGGTAGTTAATTCAGACACTGATAAGGCACAGACATGAAATACTGTATAAAAATGATAGTCTGAGGCGTCTGGGTGGCTTAGTTGGTTAAGTGTCTGACTCTTGATTTCGGCTCAGGTCATGATCTCATGGTCTGGCGATCGAGCCCCATGTTGGGCTCTGCGCTGAATGTGGAGTGTGCTTAAGATTCACCCAGTCTCTCTCTCTCTCTCTCTCCCTCTGCCCCTCCCCCACTTGACATGCACGCACTTTCTCTCTGAAAAAAAAATGATAGTCATTCATTACTTATTTATTGGTTCATTCAGTCAATAGTTTTCTTGACCACCTACCATGTGAAAAGCTCTGAGCCTGGCATTGTGGGATGTCTGATATTTAATCCATAACCTTAAAGAACTGGTATATTATTCAGGGGGATAAGGTGTGCACCCCTAATAAATAGCCCTTCAGGATGGAGGAAATGGCCAAGTAAGGGCTTGGCATTCATTTTAATCTGTGTCCTGTTCCCTTCTCTTTGTGCAAAACAGACATTCCTTCAAACCAAGATTTTATACTTACTGGCAGTAAGAGAAGGAAGACAGAAGGGCAACTTCTCAAAATATCAAGGTGTTGGCCAACTGGTGAATTCTATGATCAGTTGGGATGTGGTTAGATTAAACCAGCCTGGCAAGTTAAACAGAATATGGCAAGCCTTCCAACATTTTTAAGAGCCCATTTCTAGACCTCAAGTCATCAAGCCAGTAGGTAGTTAACAGCATGTGGAGTCTGATCAGTAGTGAGTTATGCACTAATACTTAAAAAATAAATTTTCTTATTGAAGCCTGATGTTCCTTTGGCTTGGCCCAAAGATTTCTGTTCCTACACACTGGGACTCACACTAATTGCCACGGCTCTCTTAGACTGCTCCACTTTTGTCCACAGTGTTGGGGTCAAAGGCTGTTTGTAATTCCAGTGGCTTCACGTCAGGCAGAACAGAATTTTGCCTTGTTAGACCCCAAATTGGTTTTTGAGTCTCCGCTGTTTACTGCCTTAAAACAGCATTTTCACAAGACACCTGCAGGATCCATAGGATAAATCTCCTCTGGACTGAAGAGGAAACCTGGTTTGTTTGAAAACAAGAGAAAAAAAAAAGACACAAAAAAAGCACCCTCACCTTTAAAGATCTCCACAGAAGCTTATCTACAAACCAAAAAATCTATGTGCCCAAAGTATAACCCAATGGTAGATTTTGGGAAATTAGCTCAGTTTTAGTATTTTGAAGGTCCTCAGTGTTTGCATCTGTAAGTTGCTGCTACAACAGACTGTGGCAGGGGTGGGGATAGGCGGGGAGAAGACAGTCACATCTTGTCAGAGAAAGAAAGGTGGGACATAGATGGATAGGTGCTCCTGGTCAGTCAGAGAATGAGGCAGCCCAGTTTGAGATATGAGTGAACCATTAATTACACATTGGAGTTTACAAAGTCAGTCAATGCTTATAAACAGCACTCAGTTTACTTACAAACATGGCCACTCTGTGAGGAAACAATCGATATTTTGCCATTATGTGTATTTTTGATTTCACAATGCAGGCACAACCAACCTAAGCTTTGGGGTGTTATGAGGGACAGCGGCTGGGAATGGGGCTTTGAATTTAGGAAGGCTTGCAGATGGACATCATCAGAAAAGAGTGTCTGTGACCCTCCTCAGCTGGAGACCAGAAAGCCCTCCTTTTACTCCCCACTCCACATCAAGCCTTGAGCAGAGAAAGTGAAAGATGACTCAATTTCCACACCGGGTCACCCCATGCTCTGGGTTGCCAGATGTGACAAATTACACATGTGGGCATTTTGGTGTGAAGTTCTGTCCACTGGGTCTGGGCTGACAGTAGCAGCTCATTTAACTTGTCTCAGAAGGACCTGGCACCAGGGGCAAAAGGCCTGAATTTCTGCTACTGAACGTCCACCTGACCTATAAGCCCTTAAAGCAAGGGAGACCCAGCTGTTAGCCAAGGAAACATCACAACCTGATGGCTTATAAAAACCACAAAATAGAAATGAATAGGTCTAAAGGAATCTGTCTGTAGGTAACTGAACTTTGAGATCATAAAGATTTTCCCTATTTTTTTCCTTGTAAACATGTTCCAGAAGTTATCAAGGTAAAAAGAGAAGAGGAAATCACGTCGTCATTAATATCAAAAGTAACCCATCATTTACTCTACAATTTTTGTGACGTAAAAGATTTGTATTTACCTAGAGATTTTCTAAACCTATGGCAGAGATCTTGATGTTTTATAAAATTCCTTGAAAATAGTAGAGAACTGGAAAATGGATTAATCTTTTAAACCATATTTACAGTTGCTTTCTCTCCAAAGCTAATAAACACTGTTTTTTCTCTTTTTATTTTAGGTCACTTGTTGGTCATAGGCTATAGTGCACAGTAATATTTACAGGTGTCTGTACGAATAGCACACCCACACACTTACACACATACTTGCACACTAACATCCACATATACCTCCCTTTTCCATGGCGTAGGCAGAACAGCAAAAAACATGCTTGTCTCATACCAAAGGGATTTCATTTTCAAAAGTAAAACCCGTTATTGTCCTCTCTGTCTGTAGCCTCCCAATGCATTTCTATTGCTTTTCCATAAAACACTACTGCAAATAATCAAGCATGACCATTGACATCCACAAGATTGAGTTTTAGGAACCATTAAATGAGCTCACCCTCGTGGGAAGCTTCCTGCTCAGGCTGGTCTAAAGGTAATTATTCAGCAATTCCTACCTGTGGTTTTACCTTGTCCCTATATAGTGTTTGAATTTCATATGCTGGTAAGGTCAATTTTTTTTCCTCAGGAAAAGTCCAGCTACACATGTTTGATCCCGGACTTAAATTATAATGTTAACATACACACTTCACCAGGTTCTATGTACAGAAGTGCTGATTAAAAGAAATCTTAGATTACCGGTAGATCATCAACTATATTAAACAAAAGCAAAAGAGGAAAATCTACGGGAGAATAATAACGCTTAACAGATTCCGAAATGAAAGGAATTATTCCTCTTTTCATAGGTAAGGGGTTGGCACGGAGACACCTGAACTACATCCACACACCGTTCAAGGGCAAGAACCTGGCAGGTCCGTGTCCTGAAAAATCAACAAGCCATAACACCATCAAGTCAGACTCCGAGAACTCACTGAAATCCAAAGACCACATCGTCACACTGTATGTCCTCCTGATGTTCACTCGACTGTTAGTTAGAATAATCACCGCCATTTGCCACCTGTGCTGCAAGCTACGGATAAGGGGGAAGCCGAACTTCCAGGGGCTCCGTGGAGGAGGAGTGCTGGTGGTAGCTGCTCACACATTTTGATAAACAAATTCAAAGGCTGTGTGAGCTGTGACTCAAAGGCTGAAAACTACATGCGAAATTGTGCTGTACCTGGTTCCAAACAATAAACTCGGGGAGAAGGGAATTTAAAGCTGGGTAAAGAAGATAGCACGTCGGTTTAAAATTAGTCAATATGAGAGGAACAAAGACAGGGAGAGAGGGAGACAGGGAGGGAAGAAGGGGGAGGAAGTGAAAAAAAAAATAGAACTACATACTGTGAAATGAACAAGTTCAGTTAGAATGTTCATCAGGATTTGGAAAATCATAATGCCATCTGCTACTCTGGACCTCAGAACATCAGGGATCTTGGGGGCCCAGACGCTTCCATTTCCAGGAGGAAGGAAGGAACTTATACTCCCTGGAACGCTGCCTCCATTCTGGAATGGAGGCAACACCCCAGCCGATCGGTTTGGAATCTCTTTTGAGAACATTTGCACTGTTCACATACGCGTTTTCCCTGGTTTAGGGAAAATGAACGGCAGGCAAAATGATTATATCAACTCGGCAGTGAGGCGGAGCAGTGCCCCAGCCTGAGCTGCTGGATAACTGACCCTGGCATCCAACTTGGGCTCAGGGTGTGTAGGTCCCATCATGGTGGATTAAATGAGCATTGTCCTACGGCTGGATAAGACTTCACAATAGAGCAACACATGTTAAATGACAGCAGCCAAAACTGGCCCCACCAGGCAACTGCCCATTCACAGAACGCTATTCATACGCCTCCACCACCAAGAAATTAATTCATTAATAATACATCAGGCTTCATGGACAATTCAAAGAAAACAACACAAGGCTACTTGTTCAATGACTGCCTAAAGATGCAGAATTTTTCCTGGTTAAAAACAAACAAACAAAACCCAAATCTAATTGACTTACTGAAATCTAAATCATAGGGACGTTTATGCTAATATTCCAGTTAGTGAAAAAGAAGAAATGGTGAAAGTCTATCCACTGAATTCACTCAGTGCCACTAGGAAATAATAAAAATACAGATTTTTTTTCAGCAGTAGCTAATAAAATCTGAATTTATATAACTGTGTCTTTGGAAATTATTTTTTTCCATTTAGGTGACTTTGTACATCCTTCAGACTATCAGGAAAAATTTTGCTTTTCACTTGTTTCTTCTGTTACATTTTTTAAACTCACTTCTTTCTTTCTCCTCCCTCCCGACAACTCATAAATATGAATTAAATATAATTATAAATGAACAGAACATTAACTTTTGGATTACTGCTGTGTTTTGGTAGAATGTTAATGTCATTTCTAAAGAAACAGTTATTACCAATAGAAAAAGTAATTACTAAAGGAATCATGGCCTTAATGCTAACCTATTTTCAATCTTCAAACCAGCCAAACTGCATTAATTTAAGCATACTGGACTTTTCAAAGGAGGTATTAGATTTCTAAAGGCTGCCTTACATAAAAGAGGAGTATCAGTTTTCAGGGTCCCAATTATATATTCCCAACTCTATGGGATACAGGTCTAGTTAGCAATATCGCTGGAGGACAAGACTATTGTGTATCCCCTTGTATTAACTTACCAAGTTTCTAATGCCTCAGTCACTAATTCATACAACTTATAAACATCATGGAATTGCATATCAACACCCATTTACTGGAGTGGTCAGAGTGTTAGCTATGTGGGAAGAAGCTCAGGGCCTGCATAGGATGTCAGAAAGCTCAGGCCTGCAATTCTTGTCTCACTGTAAACCACATGCAGTTACATATTGTAAAAGGAACAGGCCAGCCTTTGGAGGCTGGGAGCTGAGGGGATGAGGATTCCTTTTACTTTTTACTAACTTCAGAAGCCAGAATGATGGCAAAGTCCCCTAGGCAAAAAAGTGAATGCATATTATTTCCTCTGGGGTTGGTTAATACCACTTTTTGAATTCCAGGGAGATTTTCTCAGGCAACCATTTTCACCCCAACCCTCTGCCCCCAGAGAGCACCTGCTGTGTTCATAGCCCAGCAGCTCCTCAGTTAACCAGCCCTCAGTAACCTGTCTGGGAATGAGTGATTCTCCATGAATGAATCTTTTTAAGACAACCGGAGGGTTTAGGAGTTAAACCTTTGGTATATATAAATCTTTCTAAAAGGAGTCAAGCTCCTTCCTGCCGATTTAAACAGATATGCAGAATAGAATTAAATTCTTTCTTAAAGACCTGGAGTCATTCTTATAGATAGCGAAACCGAACTGTGTTGCAATAGATCTATGCCCTTGGGGCATGTCTGCAATGTTTCTAAGTTGTTTTTTCTATAGCTTTTAAAATAATCTCTCTTTGTGATGTCAGAATGTTCAGCTGCCACTTTTTCCTTCTGGCAAGGTCAGTTATAGTGTAGTAAAGTGGAAAGAGCCATATCCTTTGACTGTCACTCAGTTTCCTCATCTGTAAAATGGAGTGTTATGGGAAAGCAACATGTTTCCCTGGGGAAACATTCTGCAAACCATAGAGGTTAAGGCTAGACTTTAGAATTTTGATAAAGGACCACATATATTAGTTAAGTGCCTTTTCATCATATACTCTCTTACTTTTTGGACTGGTTCTTCTGAAGTCTTGAAAAGACAGGTAGTAAGTTCTTATAATTACGTATACATTTCATTCAACAAATATTCATAAGTGACCCCTGTACTTTAGTTGCAGCAGTATAAAGCTAGAAATGAAAAGCCTAGGTACTTAGAGTCTAGTTGATAAAACTACTTATAATTGGGTCTAGAACAGGAATTAATAGCATCTTGAATGAGGCACGTGGTGCCATCTTATGAACAGAATGCTAATCGTCTTTTTCTCTGTGGGAGAAGACATGTCTTTCTCTCTGTGGGACTCATGCCCGTGAGGGCCTAGCTGCCCAAGCTGCATGCTTCATCCCTGACCCCACCTCTCCACTCTCCCCTACATCCAATTACTTGCCAAAGTCTGTTTATTCTATCTTCTAAATACTCTTCAAACATGCTAAGGCTAATGAAAGCCCTCATAATCTCTGATCAGAACTACAGCTTCCTAAGGGCCTTTCCCAAACCACCTTCCACAACCCTGTCAGTGATTTTTCTGAAACACAAATTTGGTTCCACTGATCCAGTTTGAAGCTTTCGGTATGCCCCGCCCCCCGTAAATGCCTTTAGGCACAGTGTAAAGATCCTTTGAAATGTGGCCCTTGTCTCATCTGTTAAAACTCTGCCAAGCACTGTAGCCATGATGAACTCCTGGTAGGGGCTTCAGGTATCTCTGAGCCTAACTCCCCCTTGCTCTTTGGGGTCCCATTCTCTGTAGAGACCTCTGGTACGTTATCATCCTCTCTATCATCAGCCCTCTTGTCTGTGTTTCCCAGCACCTTGTCCACACTTTTTAGTATAGAAGTTCTATAGCTGCAAACATCATTAAAAACCTTGTCGTAAATACCCATTTATGTGTGGTTAAAAAAAGAGCCAGTGTGCTCCTGAGAACTCAGGCCATCAAGTCTCCCATGACTTACACTACCGGCAGTTTAAAGTGATCTATTTAGATATGACTGTTACTGGTCTGCTTCCCTGACTAGAGTAGAAAAATTTTAATGGTAGCAACTGCATCCCTAACCCCAATACCTAGCTCTGGGATTAATACAGGTTTACGGAATGACTGTTCAGGATACAATCAATGGTTTTCATACTATAATTAATGGAACTCCAAGAACTTTTATGTGGGTGCCAAGGGTGGGTACAGATAGGGTGGAGATTTAAGCCTGCCCACCCTCTGATCAAACCAGAATGGTTTCAAGTTCCAAAAAAATAAAATTAAAACTTCCGTGTGTCACAGAACACCAAGAAAGTGAAAAGAAAATCCACAAAATGGGGGAAAACATTTAGACTCTCATATCTAGAATATATAAAGAACGGTTACAACTCAATAATAAGACAAATAACCCAATTTAAAAACGGACAATGGAATTGAACAGACTTTTCTCCAAAGAAGTTATTCAAATGGCCAATAAACATATGAAAATATTCCCAGCATCATCAATTACAAGGGGAACACAAATCAGAACCATAAGAGAGGCTACTTCACATCTACCAGGAAGACTATAATTAAAAACAAAAACAAAAGCAAAAACAAAAAACAGAAAACAGCAAGTGCTGGCAAGAATGTAGAGAAATTTGAGCCCTCATAAATTGCTGGTGGGAATATAACATAGGGCAGCTGTTGTGAAATATAGTTTGGAAGTTCATCAGAAAGTTAAATAGAATTTTCATATGATCCAGCAATTCCACTTCTAGGTATATATCTAAGAGAGTTGAAAACATATGTCCACATAAAAACTTGCACACAGATGTTCATAACATCGTTATTCATAATAGCCAAACAGCAGAAACAGCCCAAATGTTCAATTGATAAATAAACGGTATGTGGTATACCCATACAACAGGATATTATTCAGTCATAAATAGGAATGAATTACTGATAAATGCCACAACATGGAAGTACCTTGAAAACATCATGTTAAATGAAAGAAACCAAACATACAAAAACCAGATATGATACGGCCCAATTTACATGAAATGTCCACAATAGGGAAATCCATAGGGACAGAAAATAGATTAATTAGTGGTTGCCACAGATTGGAGGGGACGGAGGAATTATGAGTGACTGCTAACAGGTACTAGGTTTCTTTGTGGAGTGACGGAAATGTTCTGGGACTGAGTTGTATACTTTAAAAGGGTGAATTTTGTTAAGTAATTTATTATTTCAATAAAAAGATTTTCAAAGAAAAAAAATAAGAAATGAGTTTCTCTATGATGGCCTCTGTACTTAGCTGCTGTGTTATAGATCAGAGGCCCTTCTCTGCTGGACAAACTCATGAACTAAATTTGATTCCGTATGATAAAAACTGTAACAAAGCTTTTGTAACCAATGCTATGCTGAATTCCACCTAGCACTGGGCAGGAGTGTGGCAGGATGAAGAGGTAGGAAGGTAACAGGGACAGCTTCAAAGAGGAGACGACATGTGAGCTGGGCTTTGGAGGATGCTTAGGCATGAGCAAGGTGAAGAGGCTGAAGAGGTCATTCCAAGCAGGGGGAGGGGCACCAGCACAGGTGTGAAAGTGTGCAGCAAGTCTGAAGACCACTGACTGACCCAAAGTCAGGCTGAAATAAATACGGGTGAGAGACTCAAATGCCTTGCTAAGAAGTTGAGATACTATCTAATGGATAGGGTGATCCCCGGAAGGTTTGAGAGGTTGAGACCTGTTATTTTTAAAAATACAGACACACTGTGGAGGTCGAGCAGTAGGAGAAACAAGGCAGAGAGAAAAACTTAGAAGCTTTTTAATAATGTGCTTTCAACGTAGACTCTTCCCTCTTTTCCTCCCCCTTTCCCGGTCCTCAATCTTCTCGTCCCCGTCTTCACACGTCACCCTCTGCTAGAACAGAGATGTTAGCTGCCTCTTGGTTCTCCTGGTTCATGTCAAAGCGTCTAGCCGCGTGATTAACCTCCACCCTCTTCTGCCAGGTGGGCACCGCCATCAAACACTGCTTTCTTCCAGCATGGGACATATTTGCTGGCATTTCTAGAAAATGTCAGAGGAGCTGCGTCCATGTGAAGAGTTCTTGTGAGTTCAGGTGTTTGGTGAGGTGGACGACTGTCCCCATTCATAAGGGCTGTTTTTAATGCCACTGTAATGATGTGCATATGCCCATCAGGCAGCTAATAGTGGAGGCTTTCGTATGTCTTCATTAAAATTTATGGTTAGAGTCATAAGGACTCAATGAAGGTACAGACTTCTTATAAAGGGAGGCTTGTAATGATGGGTTATTAGCTATGATGATGATGATGGTGGTGGTGGTGGTGATGCCAAGAGAGTCTGTTCCCATCCTAAGCTTTACTTTATTCATCGTCAAGGACCCCAGGCCAGGCCCTACAGCAACACCCCCCACCCCATCCACTTCCTTCAGTTTTTGTCTATCACTCAGCTGGCCACTTTCATTCCATCTTCCTTCCCTTGTCCCCACTGTGGCCTTCCTGTCAAGCCCCCTTTCCCGGCCACAAGACCTTATAGGGAAAGCCATCACTTCCCCCACTTCTGGCCCTGAGGCACAAAAGACCCGTGGTTGGCCTGGAACCCTGGTGTGATCGCAGTGATTCCACTTTCGATGCCACCTTTTGACACACAAACATTCTACATTTTGATGAAGAACCATGTTTTTTCCCTCACTTATGCTCTTGGGTGTCACATCCATGTTGCCTTTTAGGAGTTTCATGGTTTTAGTGCTTACATTTGGGTCTTTCACCTCTTTTGAATTAATTTTTGTATATGTATCACTAGGGGTCCAAATTCATGCTTTTGCATGTGAACATCCAACTGTCCCAGCATCGTTCGTCAAAAAAACGATTCTTTCACCACTGAATGGTCTTGGCGTCTTCGCTGGAAAACAACTGAGCATGGATATGTGCGTTTATCTCTGGATTCTCCATTCTATTCCATATGCCTGCCCTTATGCCAACACCATACCATCTTGAGTACAGTAATTTTGGAGTTATGAAATCAGGAAGTATGAATCCTCCAACTTTCTCTTTTTTTTTTTCAAGATTGTTTTGGCTATTCCGAGTTCCTTGCATTTCCTTATGCATTTTGGGGATCAGCTCATCCATTTCTGCAAGAGCCCACTGGGATTGTGACAGACACTGCACTGAATCTGTAGATCAATTTGGGGAGTACTGCCATGTTAACAATATTAAGTCTTCCATTCCCTGCACATGGGTGTCTTCCCATGTATTTAGGTCTTAAATTTCTTTCAATAAGGTTTTGTGGTTTTCCAAGTCTTTTATTATTTTTGATTCTTTTGATGATAATGTTTACCTATTTTTGAGAGCATGAGCAGAGAAGGGGCAGAGAGAGAGGGAGACCCAGAATCCGAAGCAGGCTCCAGACTCTGAGCTGTCAGCACAGAGCCTGACGTGGGGCTCAAACCCACAAACCGTGAGATCATGACCCAAGCCCAAGTCGGATGTCTAACCAACTGAGCCACCTAGGCGCCCCCTTTTTAAAATTTATTATTTTTTTTAATGTTTATCTATTTTTGAGAGAGTAACTTGAATTGTTTTCATTTTATTTTTGGATAGTTCATTTTGGATTACATGTGTATAGAAATACAATTGATTTTTGTGTGTTCTTGTATCCTACAACCCTGCTGAACTCATTTATCAACTGTCTTTTTGTGTGTATTTTCTAGTGTTTTCTATACAAAATATCATGTCATCTATTAAATATAGTTTTACATCTTCCTCTTCAACCTGGATGCCTTTTCTTTTTCTTCAAAAAAAATTTTTTTTAACGTTTATTTATTTTTGAGACAGAGAGAGACAGAGCATGAATGGGAGAGGGTCAGAGAGTGAGGGAGACACAGAATCTGAAACAGGCTCCAGGCTCTGAGCGGTCAGCACAAAGCCCGACGCGGGGCTCAAACTCATGGACCGCGAGATCATGACCTGAGCTGAAGTCGGACGCTTAACCCACTGAGCCACCCAAGTGCCCCACCTTTTCTTTTTCTTGACTAATTTTCCTGGGTAGAATCTCTAGAACAAAGTTGAACAGAAGTGGTGAGAGTGAACATCCTGGTCTTTTCCTGATCTTAGGGTGGGAAGCTTTCAGTCTTTTACCATGAAATAAGATGTTAGCTGTGGGGCATTAGATGTTCTTTATCAGGCTGTTGAAGTCCCCTTCTCCTTCAACTTCGTTTTGTGTGTGTGTGTGTGTGTGTGTGTGTGTGTGTGTGTGTTTTATCAAGAAAGGGTGGTGGATTTTTGTTAAATGCTTTTTCTGTATCTGCTGAGATGATCATGGGATTTTCGTTCTTTATTCTACTTATCTAGTATATTATATTGACTGATTTTCATTGGGCCAACCTTGTATTTTGAGGATAAATCCCACTTGGTCATGATGTATAATTTCTTTTATATGCTGCTGGATTCAGTTTACTGGTATTTTCTTGAGCATTTTTGCATTTATATTGATAAGTTTTCTTGTGAAGTCTGTTTGGCTTTGGTATCAGGATACTACTGGTATCATAGAAGAAGATAGGGAGTGTTCTCTTCTATTTTTTGGAGAGTTTGAGAAGGATTGGTGTTAAATCTTCTTTAAACATTTGTTACAATTCATGACAAACTCATGAAACCATATGGTCCTGGGCCTTCCTTTGTGGGAAGTTTTAAAAAAATCTTATTTACTGCTATAATTCTATTCAGATTCTGTATTTCTTGAGTCAGTATTGGCAGTTTGTGTTTTTCTAGGAATTTGTCCATTTCATTTAGGTTATCCAATTTGCTGGCATATGATTGTTCATGTCACTTTATTTTTTTATTTGAGATAGAGAAAGACAGAAAGAAAGAGAGAGAAGAGAGAGGAAGGGAAGGGGGGGGAGAACACGAACAAATGGGGAGAAGGGGCAGAGAGACAAAGAATCTTAAGCAGGCTACACACTCAGCGTAGAGTTCAATGCAGGGCTTGATCTCATGGCCCTGGGATTATGACCTGAGCTGAAATTAAGAGTCAGACATTCAACTGACTGAGCCACCCAGGTGCCCCCTTTTTATTTTCTTACAGACCTTTTTAATTCTGTAAGGTTGGTAGTAAGGAGCCTCCTTACATTCTCGATTTAGACACTTGAGTCTTTCTTTCTCTCTCTCTCTTTGGTCAGTCTAGCTAAAAGTTTGTCAATTTATCTTTGCAAAGAAGCAACTTCTGGTTTCATTGATTTTCTCTATTTTTTATTATCTATTTTGTTTATTTTCACTCTAATTTTATTTCCTTCCTCTTGCTTGCTTTGTGTGTAGTTTGCTCTTCTTTTTCTAGTTTCTTACAGTACAAGGTTAAGTTATTGATTTGAGATCTTTCTTCCTTTCTAGTACAGGCATTGATAGCTAAAAATTTCCCTCCAAACACTGCAGACCCACCCAGATGTTCTACGTAGAGTGCTATGCCATGTCATTCCTAAGACCAAATCCTTTTTCCTTTCTATTCACATTAGGGAAGAACAATTGGTTTATCTCAGAATTACTCAGCTAGCACCTTCAACAATCAAGCCTATTGTTTGTCTTCATACCTGGTCCAATTATAGCCCAGTAATGAACACTGAAAGTCTGTGCTTCTATTTCAGAATACAAATTGTGGAATTTCACAAATCTTATAGTTCTTAATTTTTTTTTATTTGAATATAGTTGACACACACAATGTTATGTTAGTTTCAGGTGTACAACACAGTGATCTGACAACTCTCTCTGTTATGTTGTGTTCACCACAAGCGTGGCTACCATCTGTCACCATACAATGCGATCACCGTCAAAGAGATATATATTCATAGGGAATATATTCCCTATGCCATAGCTTCCATTTCTGACACTTATTCATTCCATATCTGGAGGCCTGTACCTCCCACTGCTCTTCACCCATTTTGCCTGCTCCCCCCTCAACCTCTGGCAACCAGTTTTTCTCTGTATTGATGAGTCTGTCTCTGCTTTTCTTTGTTTTTGTTTTTTTTAGATTCCATATATAAGTGAAACCATATAGTATTTGTCTTTCTTTGCCTGACTTATTTCACTTAGCATGACACCCTCTAGGTCCATCCATGATGTCACAAATGGCAAGATCTCATTCTTTTTTATGGCTGAGTAATATTCCAGTGTGTGTGTGTGTGTGTGTGTGTGTGTGTGTACACATCTTCTTTACCTATTTATCTATCAGTGGACACTTGGGTTCTTCCATATCTTTGCTATAATAAATAATGCTGCAATGAACATAGAGGCGCACACATCTTTTCAAATTAGTGTTTCTGTTTTCTTTGGATAAATACCCAGTAGTGGAACTAGTGGATCGTATTGTATTTCTATTTTTAAATTTCTGAGGAACCTCCATACTGTTTTCGACAGTGGCTGCACCAAGTTACATTCCCACCAACAGTGCACGAGGGTTCCTTTTTCTCCACATCCTCGCCAACACTTGTTATTTCTAGTCTTTTTGATTCCAGCCATTCTGACAGGTGTGAGGTGAAAACTCATTGTGGTTTTGGTTTGTATTTCCCTGACGATTAGTGATGTTGAGCATCTTTTCGTGTGTCTGTTGGCCTTGCAGTTCTAAAAAAATCAACATTTTAAGGTAGAAGATATTTCTGACTGGGTATAAAGATGACTTAAAAGAATTCACTTTTTACTAGTAAAGTAAATAAACAGAAGTCTAAATTAGGGAGTTGCTAATTGTCTTCCTGAGTACCTACAGATGTTAGGTAGAAATTTATTTTTAGTTGTAATATGTTTGAAACATATATATACTGAAAGTAATAATCCATTTTTCTGGTTGTCATATTTTAGACAGCCTGAACATTCTGAAACACATATGTGAACTTAAAAATGATTCACGAAAAGGATTTCTGCCTAACATTTACTTTTCTCTTTTCTTGACCTGGGAAGCTCCTACTCATTCTTTTTAAGACCTAGCTTAAATGCCACCTACCCTGGGGAGGGCCTCTCCTTATCACCCCCAGGACAAACTCTCCTGTCTCTGGGTTCTACAGATGCACCCTACACTGAGCCATACTATTCATTTCTGTGTCCACAGACATCTTTTTCATGTCTGTGAATTACTTAGGGGCAGGCTCAAGAGTGACGTCCTTGCCTCCATCTTTGCAGTTCCCAGCACCTCAATCCACTGATGGCCTCCACTAGTGGGCTCCAGCTAGCGTGGGATTTGGTGACCCAGAAATCATTGCTGTATTCATACCTGCCGCATCACCATTGTGGCCAGTCCTTTGTTGCCAGCCAAGCTAGAACCCTAGGCACCAGGGAGAGTGTTGGATGGATAAGTAGCTTCCTGAGTCTCAGCACATCGTATTGGCTCTGGACGCGGGACTGTGCTTCTGCCTTTCTACCGTGACTTACACAGCTAGTCTACAGCTGGCCTGGAAGCCCTGTGCTCTCTAGGCTTGGAGGCTGTCCCCACCATGGTCTGCTCAACTTGGGCTATCAAACAGCAGGAACTTTTGATAACTATTTGCTGAATGAATGCATGCGAGCCCACCCATTTTACTTCATTAAAGAGAGGCACAAGCCTCTATCTTCCTTCTCAGATGAGCTCTGATCTTACACATACCACTTGGGTTTCTGACTTCATTTGGCACCTGCTAGTTTTACTAGGGTCACTATCAGGAGTGCAAAGACTGAAGACAGATGGTCAGATCATGGGGGCAGCAGGTGGTCACTGTCGAGAATGAAGAGTGACCAAAGAAAGCAGCGATGATCACGAGACAGAGCACAGGAGAGTACCAAGCAGAGCAGCACAGCCATGTAGGGCTATTTAGCCTGGGAATAAACGGCTCTACACACCTCAAGAGGCCCAGACATATTATTGAGTGCCAAGGCCAAACACAGGCAAAAGGGTTGGTAAAATTCAGTGGAAGAATAAGGTAAGCCCCACACAATTTTATAACCCCAGAGGGCATCAATACATCAAAGTTTAGCTCAGTATCATGTTCAAAACAAGGACCTGAGTCATCAAAAAAAGGTTAAATGATATTCATTACACACTGTCAACAGGCTGCCAAGAGCAAATACATTTTAGAAACACTTCTTTCTAAAAATGAAAATTTCTCATTGATGTCAGAGCTTCAAGTGGTAAATCTCAGTTATCTGGACAATAGGGGCCATCTTATTCCCCAAAGATATTGGATGGCTAAGGCACCGTGGCATACCCAGAGACACTTATCACTTAACAATTAATCAAGCACTTCACACCACAGGTATTCAGGAACTGGAGAGGGCCCAATTACATAAGAATTTTAAAGGAAGAAGTTCTTTTGAGAGAAGCAAGTCTGAGGCATCGACACTATCATTAGGATATCAGGCATATCCTGAGTTAGCCAGTTCCAAGCCACGTAAACTCTACCCACCAAAATTAAACTGGATTGCCCTGATTTCTGACTGGAGCTGGATTCTCTCGTTGCCTTGACTATCTATCCTTCCAGGTCCTGATCCACAGTCCAGATTTCACATTCAGGATTCTTACTCCTGTTTAACTTTTGGTGTCTTCCATTTGGACATCTGGTAGCTAGCTGTGGCTTTGTTCCACGATTCTACTTCCTGACTCCCGGACTGGCTCTGACATTCATTGCTGGCCGTTCTAGGGCTGGCTTCTGCCCACCTGGTCTTGTCTTATTACTTCTTCACTGTTTACCAGGTTATGCTGGGAGGGCAAGCTATATCCACACAATAATGAAGTATGGTACACTGGGCTTTACTCAGCTCTTTTGTATACGACTCTGAATACATCCATCCATCTTGTCCTAACTAGGCTCCTTTAGGGGTGGTGCCCCTAACTCTGACCCGACTTTTCTCTAACAGCAACAGTACACACTGTCATTGGACACACACCTCACAACGGGGCATATCCCACACGCAAGGAGTAAAACGGCTCAAATCCTAGCTGGTTATTTTCACGCAGGAATAGAAGGCCTAAAAGTCAGGTACAAATGAAGATAGATAGTTAATAGCCCTCTGGGATCTAAAAGGGCAGATTTAGTCCTGAAAGACATTATGGAAGAGGTTTTCAAACCTTAATGTGCAGAGTGACCTGGGAAGCTGGTCAAATGTAGATTCCTGGGCTCCACCCCTAGAAAGTCTAATCCAGTGACCTGAGTCCAAGAATCTGCATTTTTAACCAAAGCCTCAGGTAATTCTGATGCAGTTAGTCCTGAGACTACCCTTTGAGAAACACTGTATCACTGCAATGGGAAATGTGACAAACATGGGACAAGCACAGTAATTAACACCTCCTCCCCAGTCCCACCATCCTTTCTTTCTTAGAAGCCAGGATGCACTTTGCATAAGGCAGGTCAATTGGCCAATTGTTTCCTAATACTCATCATGGAACATCAGCTCAGTTCCAAGATCAATTTATGTTTGTTCTAGTAAATTCAATGTAAATTTAGCAAGTTTCCTTGAAGAAGATATTTTTAATATGTCTTTTGCATAAATGGGAACAGGTGTCTACATTATATTTTTCTCTCAACTGAGGAAGAACTGCTATAAAGAAAAACATACCATTTAAGTCACATGCTACTATCCTTCCCACATACCATCCTGCCTTAGAACATCTCTTTAGGATAATTTCAAAAGTCTCAGGATTTGCCCAAATCAAGCAAGTGGAAATATTTTACATTTAACAGCGATCATTGCTACTTTAAATAAGGAATGAAGGTATCTGTTTGATTCAGAAAAACTTCAAATTAGCTCACCAGCAATGCATGTATTGCTGGTGAGGGGTATCTGTACCTGAATGTTCTAATGCTCAGGAGCCCGGCCAGGCAAGATCAGTGGAGTCCAGAGAGCCCAGCAGTCTGTGCATCTGACTGGGTAGCCAAGTTTCCCTGGGAATGTCCCTGAGCAACCCTGGAGGGGGAACCTCAGGAAAACCAGTTTAATTGGGAGGATTCTTATGGGGATAGGACGCTTTTGGAATCTAAGATGACAGAAGATATTGATGAGCTATTAGATCCAGGGGGCCTGTCTGATATTTGAGATAATGGGACCTCCATTTGTTTCAGGACGATGCCTTCATTTTTGCACTAACATGGTTTATGGCTTGCAGGGGATATATGGACTGACGGATGCAACCATTAAGGATGTTAGAGCCCCATTCTTACTATTATTGTGATATGTGTGCGCGTTTGTTTTTTTCCTAGGAGGATCTTTATTTTTTCCCCTAAATCTCATAACTGGTTATACAGATGTTTAATTGAGAGGAATAATTATGAATTACGATTTGTTTTTTTTCTTTCAAACTTTCCTATCTGAATCATTTATCGCCTTCATTACAAGTGTTTTAAATATTGTAAAATTAAAGTTTAAAAAATAAACATTGCCTGTAGGCAAGCCCAGAAAGTCAGTTTTTAAAAAACATTAGTGTTTTCTTAATTGGGAGCATTGTGTACTACAAGCCTTGTGTTCTGCTAATTTACAGAAAAACAGACTTTAAATTCAGAAGAAGGAGTAAAAAAGCAGACTGAGAAAGAAATGCCGGTAGATTAACTCCATGAAGGCAAAGGGACAATGGAACTCGATGGATAAGGATTATCAGAGGTAGAAGGACTTAAAATGTGTGGGTTCTAGTTAAAAGCAGAAGAAGTTAGGAACGTATTCTGGGGAAAATGCCTATTTAGGAAATTAAGGCTGAACTGCTGACCCAGAGCTTTGGAACATTTTCATCACCCCGCTATGCTTTGGGTAAATAAAGCAAGGGAGACAAATTTTATCCAGCTTATGTTTGCTGTTCGACTCTGACCCTTGCCTACTGGAATGACTTTAAATATCTGCTATGGAAAAAAAAATGATACCACTTTAATTTCCGGCTCTATCCCCATCTGGCCAGGGAGAAGAGGATGAATTGATATCATCCTGTTTTGTCTTTAGGGCTTCTGATACCCCTGAGGACCAGCCCGTGGGACAATCTGTTTGGGCAGGGATTCTGGGCCAGAATCAGGAGAGTGGGACTCCGGACAAGGCCGGTCCACGTAACACAGCTCAGAGCCATACAACACAACTTGCTCCGAGGATGTTGGGCACTGTGCTTCATTAGGAAACAAAATATAAGCTTTCCACACCATTAGGAATGACTTTAGGAGTGAAAGCACATAAGACGATGCCTCACCTCATCAACAATGCACTGCAGAAGCTGGAGAGGCTGCAACGGGAAAGAAGAGAGGAAAAAGTATTAGCCTCTGTGCAATGTCTTTACAGTGGAGTGGAAAGAAAAAAATCATTAATGCAATAAAATATAGCAAGATTAATCAACAACAGCAAACTCTTATAAAAACATTGATGCTCAGGATGTTCTATTATTTCTAATGGTACCTAATCTAATACAGGCAGTTAAAGGTTTGCATTTTCTTCAAAATGCAATTTGCTAAGTTTAAAACAAGGCATTCAAGCATGCAAAGGAAGCAGCCATCAGGAAAAAGAAAAGTGAATTTTTTTCTGAACTCATAAAGCTTACCATTAAAGATCCCTGGTTTTTCTGAATCTGAAAAAAGGCAATATGTAATTAGCATGTCATAATCAAAATGACTCACTTGGACACATTATGATCACTGAGAGAAAATTATTGCATTGCTGGTGGCAATTTGTGGGCATGTGTTAACACAATTTACATAATGAAAATACACAAATGTTAATAGCTCGCTTCTCATTTATAGGCGAAAGTCAGCAGAATGTTAATTTCACACAACACTTTTTAGTACCCTCCAGGTTGTATTAGAATAGGGAGAAAAACCATAATCCATTTCAAAAGGCTGTTTACGATTCAGATATAAATAATGTTTTATATTGCTAGATTGTGAACACTGGGCTTAATGTTGCAATCATTGCTAATGTTATGAAGCTCACTCTTTTTAAATTAAAAACCGATTTATTTAAAATTGAAATTAAATCATAGTCAGAAATTAGAATTTTGGATTCCTGCCAGTGTCTGTTCACAATCCCCTATTTTTTGAAGAAAACTTTAATTATGTGGTTGAAGTATTTGTCTTTAACTCAGGAGTGGGGTGAAGACACCACCTTTTCCAAAGTTCCTTCAGCCTGTTTCCTGGGAAGCAGTGCTCTCTGGGAAAATCAAATTCATGCAAGTTTTACACTGTTTTCCAGGGAACAAAAAGCAGAGGCAAGTAAATGTCTGCTCCTAACCAACATTCTGAAGGCAGGCTGTTCACACATCTAACACTGATAAGCCGCGTCTCTTAGAAAATGACTAAAATGTGACACCAAATTAATAACACATCCAGTTACTAACTGAAATACTAAACACTTCAATCCCCCACCCCCACACAAATGACTGCAGTTATTACTAACTCAATGCAAATAAAGTCCCAGGCACTAAGTTTCCTAAGAAGGAAAATTTCAGGAACCAAGTATGATATTGATGGGTCAGTTGTTTGCTGAGATAACTGAGCTCCAACCAGCTAGTAAGATACAGGGATAATTGTAAAAGGACATTTGATCACTGAACAACACAGGGGTTAGGGATGCTGACCCCTGTGCAGTTGAAAATCCATATATAACTTTTGACTCCCCAGATACAATCAGCCTACTGTTGACCAAAAGTGTTACCAATAACAAGTAATAATAAAGAGTCGATTAACACATATTTTGCATGGTAGATGTATTATATGCTATATTCTTATAAGAACGTAACCTAGAGAAAAGAGAGTTAAGAAAATTATTAAGAAAATCGTAAGGAAGGGGTGCCTGGGTGGCTCAGTCAGCTGGGTGTCCGACTCAGCTTCAGCTCCAATCTGGATCTCAGGTTTGTGAGTTCAAGTCCTGCACTTGGCTCCATGCTGGGAGTGGAGCCTAGTTTAAGAAATAAATCATAAGGAAGAGAAAATACATTTACAGTTCTGCGCTGTATTTATAAAAAAAAAAACCTGCATATAAGTGGACTCATGCAGCTCAAACCTATGGTTGTTTAAGAGCCAGGTGTATTTTTTAAGTAAAAAAAACCTGTTAATGGTGTTTTAAGAAGTTCTTCCATGTATATTTGATCTGCATAAGTACCCTGAGGTCGGCAAGGATGGTCATTTCTATCCTCTGGGAAAACTGGGCCTCCCAGTGGACAGGGCAGGGGCAGGGACAGGGTGAAGGCCACGGGGACAGGCTGTGGTATTGTGGCTTCTCCTGTGCTTTTTTCTTCCCCCATATCTACCTATGGTCACAGCACGATTTCAAAACAACTGGATTTGTGTAGATATACTTGTAGATATATTTGTAGAAATATTCTTGGCATGGTAAAGTGGGTAAATAATCAATTTGGGCAGGTGGGTTCCTTTCAACTAGAATGCATGCTTCTCAAGGGCAGAAACTATGTTTTTGCGTCTCTTTTGCATCTATGAGGCTTCTCAGCAGACCCTTCTTTCACCAGTGCTTGAGTGTTTTAGAAAGCACTTTCCTGTGTATTATCCCAACTAAACATGGCACCCACTCATCCCTGCTCTACTCAGTCACCACTCCCTGAAACCTCTGTCCCAGGCTGACTGGCTCGTAGTCTCCTCGGGTAGTTCCCACTTAATGTTATGCCGAATTACTGCTCCTTCCTCTAGTCACTGAGTATTTCTGCATAATGCTCTGATGGGAAAGATTTACTTTAAAAAGGGAGAGAGAGACACCTGGGTGGCTCAGTCGGTTAAGACTCTGACTTCTGCTCAGATAATGATCTCATGGTTCATGAGTTCGAGCCTCACATCGGGCTCTGCGCTGACAGCTCAGAGCCTGGAGCCTGCTTCAGATTCTGTGTTGTGCTCTCTCTCTGCTCCTCTCCCACACTCTCTCTCTGTCTCTCTCTGCCTCTCTCAAAAATAAATAAACATAAAATTTTTTTTAAAAACGGGGTGCCTGGGTGGCTCAGTCAGTTGAGCGTCCGACTTCGGCTCAGGTCATGATCTCGCAGTTTGTGAGTTCGAGCCCCATGTCGGGCTCTGCGTTGACAGCTCAGAGCCTGGAGCCTGCTTCGGATTCTGTGTCTCCCTCTCTCTCTGCCCCTCTCCCATTCACTCTTTCTCTATCAAAAATGGATAAATGTTAAAAAAGTTAAAAAAAAAAAAAAAAAGGAAGAGAGAGTGTTAACTACCACCCTGGAGAGGCTAAGGATTTTAGTAAGAAGCCATACTCCTTTTCAAAACTCATGAAAGGCCCAGGTAACTTCCCAACAGGAGATTGGCTTTTATTTATTTATTTTTCAAGTACACATGGATCTTCTCCCCGCTACCCTCCATTCTTAGTAAGATATATCTACTTCAACAGGAGGGCTACTTGTAATGAACAAATTAGAAATCCATTTTTGGCAAAGACAGTGTTTTTCACAAATTGCCAACAGTCAGGGGGGATTACAACATTCTCTGAGGAAAACATGTGGCAAACATTCTAAGTGAGATGTTTCAAAATAAATTCAGGAATAAACTGTGCGACACTGTTCCCAGCAATACATAAGTTGTGTGAAATGAGTTCAGGGGAGAACATTTTTCCTCATGAACTAAATAAACTCTTAAGAGGTCTCCACCTTGCCCTATTCTGTGGGTTAAAGAAACCATGGTTAAAGACAAAATTTTACTATTTTAATGCTTTCTCCTTACAACGAGGAAGAGGGAAACAGCAGTATCAGAGTCTTTTTTATGATCTTCTAACTATACCATTTTGCCCAGGTTTTTAAAGAGAGATGTTGTTACCAGGTTTTATTACACAGCTTTGATAGCTACATATTATATGAAATCATCTTCATAAATTTTGTATTAAGGTAGCAGTGCCAGTACCTGAAATTGATTCAAAATGCTTAAGATACTCAATTACTTTTTAACACTGTTACACAATGCGGTGACTTATATCTTCTATTTCGCGAGAACTTGAGGACACAACATCATTGTAATTGATTCATTTTCTCAATTAAATAAAGCTACTGTGCTTTTCTTTATATGAATGCCACACAGACCATAGAGTTAGATATATTCTTTCCTTTCTTGGTCTCAGATATATTGCCTTAAAGGTTATATTCTGTTCCTCTGTTTAATTCCACCAGAAAATTTAATGCCACGGTCATATTTTTCAAATTCTGAATTGCCATGTACCCGACTGTATTTATATTAGGCTTATTTTTCACTGCTAAACTCTTTGTTGTTTACCTTTTTCAAGATCACATTACCGTACGGGCACAGCAACCATAAAACAGACTGAAACAAAGTCAACCTCCAGTCACTGCCTCTGCTTTTACACACAGTTCATGAAAAAGTGAAGCCCCTAGTTTTATAGCACATTAAAAGTGGTACTAAGGGTGCTTGATATAAAATGTTAGCTTTGTGAATGCCTCTCTTTATTCTAGGTCTGCCTTCCAAATGCTGAGCTGTGAGAGCAGAGTTCAGAGGAACACAATAATATTGTTAGGGCTGATGAACTGCCTGTACCTCACAACACAGGAAATGCTGTTTATAACTAACTCGTCCAAGTCCAGATTCCCGTTTGCACATTTTGCTGGTGTTGAGTAGTCTACATCTAACTAGTACTTTGGGACAATGAACAGAACAATAATTGCTCCAGCCGTTACACTTTGCTAATCAGTCTCCAGAACTAGTAGCATTTTGATAGACTAATTAGTTGAACCTCTTTTCTCTTCTGGGCATAGCCTTTTTTCCCCCCTTTTGCCAGCCCTTAGCTATAAGGCTTTAAGGCACACTAACAGGGGACACCTCAGTCTGATGTAAGACAGATCCTTGTGTGTTTAAATGGGGAGGAAAGACTTCATAACGGGCGGGCCTAAGTATCAGTTGTGGGGTGTTACTGCAGTAACATTTGTCACATATTTCCTTGCAAGGACTGTATAGCTGGCAATTAGAAGAGCTCCCATAGCATGACTAATGGCTTTGGAAAATGATCCCGGAAAGGAAGCTCCTGATGCAAAAGTTTACTTGTGGGGCCTCAACTATCTAGTCAATGGCTCTGGTGATAAACAGCAACTCTGGGGACCCCGCATTACATGCCCACCTCTGCAGAGGTGCTGTGTACACACAGCGGGAAAGCAGGCTTGGCCACCAGCCCTTTTACATTATGTGCAGAAGCACAGTCAGGAAACTAAAATGATCCACCTATGTAACTTCGAGAAGACACCAGCAATAGCTTTCATTTTCTCTTTTACTCTCTGGAATGATGGCTTGCCCTGCAGCCCTTGTCGCAGAGATTTATGTGTGACCAAGGTCAGATCTTCCAATATCAGTTGACAAATTTTCTCTTTACATATTTACTGCTTTCCTAGCTTGTGTTATTTTCTCTTAAGTAGAAGAAGGAAATATGAAATTAAATGATACGGTGAGCATTTTTAAAGAATACCAGGAGTGTGTGTGTGTGTGTGTGTGTGTGTGTGTGTGTG
>NW_024412415.1:32422083-32597596 GCF_014898765.1 Herpailurus yagouaroundi | reverse complement strand
TCTGAGCCATCAGCCCAGAGCCTGACACGGGGCTCGAACTCACGGACTGCGAGATCATGACCTGAGTTGAAGTCGGACGCTTAACCGACTGAGCCACCCAAGTGCCCCTGTTCAACTCTATTCTTATTTCACACACATTTTAGGAACGGTAGCTATTTTGCAGACTCTCTTTTCAAATCAGATGCATTAAGCTTAACCCTGACTAACACAAGCCAGGATTATGGTAAATTGGGACTTTTATATTGTAAATGAAGAATAATGACCTAAAACTTTTTTTCTTTAATGAAAGTAGCTGCAGAGATGATCTATTTCAATCTACTCATTTTGCTGTTAGGGAAACTGAGGCTTTGAGGGGCATAGTGCCCAAGATACAGCCCGGGCTAGACCATAGTGCTGACTCAGGCAGCTGCTTGGTGTGGAGAAAATGCATATGCACTGGAGTCAAAAAGCCCCCTGGCAGTCAGACCCCCATGGTCTCAGAAGCTCCCTCCCTTCACTGGGTTCAGGGCTCTTGATTACAAAGTGAGGGGATGAGCCAGAGGATAATCCAAAGAGTCCTCCCAGGCAGAGCTTCCCATTCAGGTGCCGTATTTTTTCCTCCCCACGGGAGAGCTGGCACTGGCAGTCAATCTTATTTTATCTGGCACCGTGTGGGGTGCTAAAACTTAGGTACACACCACCTCCAATCTGCTACAACTTTGCAAAAACAAAGTGCCCAAATCTCAAAAAGGCTTCAATAAGAGAACAGAAAAATCATTTCCACATGACCACAAGCTAAACACATATTGCTTAGTACCACTAACTTAAAATAAGACTTCCTAGGGGTGCCTGGGTGGTTCAGTCGGTTAAGTGTCTGACTTTGGCTCAGGTCATGATCTCACAGTTCGTGAGTTCGAGCCCCATATCCAGCTCTGTGCTGACAGCTCAGAGCCTAGAGCCTGCTTCAGATTCTGTGTCTCCCTCTCTCTCTCTGCCCTTCCTCCACTCATGTTCTGTCTCTGTCTCTCTCAAAGATAAACTTAAACAAATGTTTCATAAAAAAAAGGTAAGATTTCCTAAACAAAGGACTGGGTTTTGTTTTTTGTTTTGTTTTTGAAAAAAAAAAGAGAGGGAGAGAACAGGGGCATCTGGGGGGCTCAGTCGGTTAAGCATCCAACTTTGGCTCAGGTCATGATCTCACGGTTCGGGAGTTCAAGCCCCACATGGGGCGCTCTGTTGTCAGCACAGAGCCTGCCTTGGATCCTCTGTCCCACCCTCTCTCTTTCTCTGCCCTTCCTCTTCTGGTTGTCTCTCTCATTCTTTCTCAAAATAAATAAATAAACTTTAAAAAGTATTAAAAAAGAAGAATAAAATGTACTCTAGTGAACCATAAATGGGAATTCTGACAAACTGATATTTTTAGATATTGAATGAATGCACGAGACAAAATAAATGAGTAATATATGTTATTACTAATAATACAAAATTAACAAGTATAATTCACTTGTGCCATATCTCTCTTGTTTATCAGCCTCTGTCCTTGTTCAAGTTCTTATCATGCCTGGAAATCTATTAGCGTATCTTACATAGAACAAAACAAAAACAAAAAATAAGTCATGGGTCTTATTTAAACGACAATTAATGACTGAAAACAAAAATAAGTTGTCAGATGATTTAACAAGGAGCTACTCGGTGGGATACGAGAAAGTCAGTAGGATTCCCAGCTTCTAAAATCCACTCCCTGGCACTTTCTCTCTGCTGCCTTCAGGAGGGACCAGTTTTGAAAAGCTCAGACTAGATACCCCTGAATTTCACAAATAGCTGGGTGTGACAGAAAGGCTGTAAGATGCCTAGAGGAGGGCTCAGCTCAGATGGGACCAGACAGAAAATCATCACGGCCATAAATTAGATCACTTGGCTCTCACTGCTTCCCGAGTATCAAGGACGATGCATTTTCACACAAAACACAGCAGCTGGAGCGTCAAGGTAGAGTGTAACATTATTCATTTGCTGGGTCTGCCAGTCAGTGAGCAGGAAAGAAAGGACCTGACTGCCAGTCTATACTCTTTCATCCCTTGTGTATTTAAAACTGACATAGCTCATGTCCTACTTCACATAGGGGTATAGGAACCCTAGTAAATCATCCTCTGGGCACATGTAAATTTTAATATTCAGGCCTGAATTTTGTAAGAAAAGCAGGGGCTCACAAACACATTTTAAAATGAAACACGTGAGTTATAAAATGAATCTTCTCCCTTAGCCTTGCCAAGATGTCCATTGAGCACTTTCCTCACAGAGAAGATTTTTCCTTTCAAAGAAAATACACTGGCTGTACCAAAATTTTCTTTCTTCCCCCCAAAAGGGTGGTCTTATTCTAGAATCTAGTTTAGAGTATCAGTTATGTATGTGGGGGGCAGGGAGTGGGAGGGGATGTGGCCTTTTTGAGAAAGGCCTATTGACCATTCCATTGTTTATGGTCAAATAAATGTGCTGTAACAAAAGATTTTTAAAGTGTCAAAAAGTCTCAAAGGGTTTTTCTGGAGCTATCATTTAGTCTATATCTCTATTTAAACTTCAATCCTCCACAAGCGAAAGAATCCAGAACGATGTTAGAGGTCACCTGGTCTGACTCCTTGCTTCTGACTCTGGAAGAAGACTTCCAGGAATGGGATTCCAATGATTCCATCCTGGGTGGCTTAAATTGTCAGAAAGTTCTTTCTTATTACGAGTTCAAATATGTCTCCCCAGGAGATATACCCATGGTCTGGAGCTGTAGTGATTTAGTGGCAGCAACTCACATATTTGAAGATGGCTGTTTCTTCACGAAGTTTTCTTTCCCGAGTGAGCATCCTGTTTTCTCCTTGAGATCATCTGCTATGATTGATTGCCCTCTGTTCTTCCCCCTTCTATTAGTAATGACACTCTGATAACATTCCCCTAGCCTTAAATAGCCCATGTACTTCACATCCTCACCTACTTCATCACCAGCTTTATGGGCAGGACATGTGGTTCAGGCTTAAACTAGTCCGCAACAGCTAAGTCCCCTGGGCTTGGGGAAGTTAACTGATCCAATCAAACTGAAGCCTATGGCCTCTTGCTGCCTGTGGGGAAGAGAGGCTTGTTACTCCTTTCTAACTGGGAAGCAGGTGGCCCGGGAACCCCAAAAGCCATTCTTGGTCTGTGAAGGAAGAAGCCTACCAGAAACAGAGCCAAAAGTGACCTGTTGAATCCAGTTCTACCAAAAAACCCAGGAATACTTGGCTTTTTGGCCATGGATTTCAATTAAGTCCCCTTGTGGTTGAGGCAACCTGAGTTGGGTGTTCTGTTACCTGCACCATAAAGCTGCCTGGCAGAGGTGAACATGGTTTCACATTCTCCACCACTGTGACCACGTTTCTCGGAATGTGGTGCCATGTGTGTGTGTTCCTCATAAAGTGTGACACCCACACCTGAACACATGCCTCGGAAAGACTGGCTCAGTTGCCTTGCCCTGGACATTATACGCTATTCAGGAGGAGAAACTCCTGGCAGCTACACGTGCCTTCAGCTTTTGATAGATAGCCATATCACACAGTTGGCTCAGTGGAGAGGAACAGACGTGTATAAATCTTGGGCTGAAAAAGAATTACTTCTTTCCTGTACTCTTCCATTTGGGTTTCATACTGACAAGGTATTCGAGAGTCAAAATGAGTACACGATTAAAGCAATTACAGAATCTAGACAAGTCTGATGGAAGTTTCTACCTGTTGCCTCTCCCCTGCATCAGACAGGAAATACATTAGCCTTGTATTTGTTTGGTTGAGGAGAGGCCTGTCCAACACTCAAGTAGAATCACAGACTCTCGGGGTCTGAAAGAATCTTAAAGGTTTTTTAATCTGACCCACCTCTGTGTGATCCCTGAATCCCTCCTTCATTACACTCCTGGCTCACAGGGCTTCTGTCTGGATGCATACAGTGATGGGGACTTTATGTCTTCTGACTGTCTATTCTCTCTCTTGTTCCAGCTCTACCTTCCTGACAGTGCAAATCCACGTCTTTTCTTACATGAGAACCCTCAAGTATCTTAAGACAACTATCACATCTCTTTGGAAGCTTTGATCCTTCAGGTATTAATGCTGGCAGGACAGAGGGGAAATATGGACACAGAAGAAAAGGGGACAAAAATTACAAACTGAAAGCTTAAAAATGTGTATTGATTCTTAGTTCTTTCTGATTCTAAAATCTGTTAGGTCAACATGTAAAAAAAGTGAAGTCAGGCTAAATCACTAATTCATTGATTCACATCCTTTTTTTTTTTTTTTAAGTTTACTTATTTTTAGAAAGACAGAGAGAGGGAGCATGAGTGGGACAGTGGCAGAGAGAGAGAGGGAGAGAGAGGATCCCAAGTAGGCTCTGTACTGACAGCAAACCGTGAGATCATGACCTGAGTTGAAATCAAGAGCTGAACACTTCACCGACCGAGATACCCAGGCACCCCAGTTCATGTATCTTTATCAAGAACTTACTCTACGCCAGGCACTGTACTGGAGTCTAGGATCCAGTGGATGGATAAGCTGCGAATGCTGGTCCACAAAAATGAGTGACTTCTTTAAGGTCCCTGAAAGTTAGTGACAGAGCTAAGACTTAAATCACAGGGTTTGCATTCTCCTTAAAATGCCACTTAATTTTTGGATAAAATACAATTTGCTAGATTCAAGGTGCTGTAGATTTCTAAGACAGTGTCCCCCAAAAAGGGATGTTTTCAGGCATTTCACAGAATGCTTTCTTTTGTGGGCTAAGACTCTATATATTGCTGCTTTTTTTTTTTTTTTTTTTTTTTTTACCATGATGCCATTTGACAACATTGTTTGGCCTGCTGATATTTTGAGATAAGCTGCAACTGTAGCGAATACATGCTTTATTTCGCATTAGATCATGACCTGAGCCAAAGTCGGACACTCAACCGACTGAGCCACTCAGGCGCCCCCTGCATTATTTGGCATTAGAAGGGAAAGAATCTTGAAATAGAGTCACACATAACCATGCTAATTAACATGTGTCTTACTGGTTTGGCTGTAAACGAGATTCAAAACAGGATTTAAAGAAAAGAAGTCATGGATCTAGAATGAACCAAACGGGGCACCTGGGTGGCTCAGTCGGTGAAGTGTCTGACTTTTGATTTCGGCTCAGGTCATGATCTCACAGTTTCGTGAGTTTGAGCCCCATGTCTGCCTCTGTGCTGATGGTGCGGAGCCTGCTTGGAATTCTCTGTCTACCTCTCTCTCTGCCCCTCCTCCACTTGGGCTGTTTCTGTCTGTCTCAAAATAAATCAATACACTTAAACAAAAAAAAATTTAGAATGAACTAAACAAAAAGTTTGATTCCTGTTTCAGAGATGTGGTTCATACCTCTCATAGTTTGATTTGGGTGAAATCCAGTTCAATAAAGTCCAAGAGTGTACTTGGGAGATGGTGATGAGAAAGGTAGCTGAAGGTGTGGACAAGAGGGGAAAATTGCTCATACAAGATGAAAGGAGACCACAGCAGTATCTAGCTCAGCATTTTTCAGACCCTGGTTACCAAATAACTCAAGGTTTATGTAAGGTATTACTTAGATACATTAACAAAAATTAACAGACAAAAACAGAACTGCGTGGTATTTGTGTGTGCATGCATGTATGTAGGTGTCTGGGAGTGAAATCCCATCTATTTTATGCCCTGTCTTCCCATGTAATTCTGCAAATCACTGACCTAGGACACCTCTATCATTTTCCAGATGAGGTAACTGAGGTCTGAAAAGAACTAAGGTCAAACAACTAGCAAGAAAAGCCAGGAACAGAACTCAGGTTAGCTCTGTGTGTGTAGAATGGGGGGAAGGGGGACAGAAACCATATTCTTTTTTTGAGAGGTAGAGAGAGAGAGAGTAAGCAGGGGAGGGGCAGAGAGAGACAGAGAAAGAATCCCAAGCAGGCTCTGCGTTGTCAGTGCAGAGTCCGATGTGGTGCTCGATCCCACAAACCGTGAGATCATGACCTGAGCCAAAATCAAGCATCAGATGCTTAACCAACTGACTCACCCAGATGCCCCCCAGAAACCTCATTCTGACAATGATTTAACTTGTCACTTGATGGGTGTCTCACTTGCTGCCTCCTGGTCCTCTCTGCCCCGAGTCATCGAGCGTTTGCAGGTGCCTGGCTATGGAGGCAAAGGGGTGGAGGAAGGCCTTTCACTGGAAAAGTTTCTTTTGTTTACTGTATTTTGCCCAACTAGAACTAGGACTATAGTCAAGGTCTCCCCATGCCCTGACTAGTGCTCTTTGCAACCTGTTTCTGAACAGAAAACAAGACAAGCTTCATGAGCCATTTTGGTCTTTCTTTCCTCCTCTGACCTCCTTTCCTCCTAAGACTAGCGTGTTCTCCAGCTTTTCTTTCCTTCTCTGCATGGCGGTCATTATCTGTAGACTTTGACAGGGTATGGCATAACAGAGTCCACGCTTGGTTCTAATTGGTTGCCTCAGTTTCCCACAATTCCTTGGAGCTGACACCCTGGCTGTAGACGTAAACAGACAACTGCCTCCTTTCCTAGCTCCTAGCAGCCCTTGGGACACTCTTCCCACCTGGGGTGTCCTGGGCAATCTCCAATCCTAAATCGAATCAGCTCTTTGCTCCTTTTAGGCAACGCATTGATTTTTCAATGAACTTAGCTTGTCCACTTTATTGGCACTAAAGAGGGTCGGGTTCTTAGCATCATTAACATTTTAGTTGAGGAAGAATTCCCAAGCCTCCCAGGCATTAATCCAGAACTGTTAAAACATCTGAAAAGTAATCTGTGCTCAAACAAAACCTGGCCACGTCCGCCTCCTTTTTAAGTTGGATGCCAATGAATCCTGAGCCTCTGGATTTTCTATACTGAATAGTTTTCTATACTGAATAGTATAAGTAAAACACTGGTATATGATAAAAGTTGAGGTCTTTGTTGCTGTTGGTATTACTGCTATTGAGGACCACCTTCCCCTGAGGGATCTGTACCCATCAGCAATTACCTGGTAGACATGTAGCATCCTGGGACAGTAATTTCTATCTCTGCAGACACACCAGTTAAATGCAGCACTTCAGTGGATGGTCGTGTACCATAAAAATGGCCATTTGGGCTCAAAGCCTCTGGGTGTCTTTCTCCCTGCACCATCCCTCTAGAGTGGGAACCAGTCTGACCCGGTAAGTTGTCAAACACCTGCTCATCCTGAGTGAGTCGCTGAATGGCTATCAGAATCTCATCTCCTCCTTTATAAAGTGAAAGAGTTGGAACAGGTCACTGTAAGATCTCGTCACCTTCTGAAATTCTATGATCCCACGAAGTAGCAGACAGCACTCAGAAAAACCAAAGGGGGAAAAGTGGAAGGGCTCTCAGACCACAGAGCCCAAGAGGGAGGGGAGACGGCAAAGTTGCCACCTGAAAGCCAGACTGGGCGCTCGGTTCCTTACTTCAAACTTCAATTCTGTTTCTGGGCTAAGCTGATTATTTAAAAATCATAGAAGAATCAGGGTCCCTAGTTACTGACATAACAATCACTGGGTTCTGTATATAGTTCTATATATTATGATTGTGATCGTGAATGATAAATTATAACTCAAAAAAGAAAGACTGTAAAGGAAGGCTCTTGTGGGATCAGAAAAGTAATTCATTTTAGCCCTACCTGGTGTGAGACGTGAGACATGGTCATATATTTTCAGAGTTACATAGGTAAATCCCTAAAGTACTTCCCAGAAATATAAATAATACTAATATTACCTAGCTCTTGTTTATCTTCTTATATTTTTCAAAGTGTCCTCTTAGGCATTAGCTCATCTGATCATGACAACCCCCCCTCCCTAGAAAATGTCCTATGATGTGCCAAGGCCCTCAGAGGCATGTGCCAGCTGACCTCAGGGGCAGAGATCTTAAAACGCAATGATTTCCAACCTCAGGCTGGCTCCCAGGCATCTCAGAGGGATTCATGAAATTCTCAATCCCAGTTTCATTACCTGGTTTTTGCTGCACTTGCCATCTCTGTCCTGACACACCCCTCTCTCCTCCACCACTCTGCCCTCCCGTCTCTTACTGCCCTCCCAGTGCGGCTTTGAACATTACCCAGGGAAATTCCTAAACAGGTAGGGAAATGAGAGTAACAGTAGTAGTAGTACCCTAGTGAATTAAAGTACTAGAAGGATACTGCATACAACATGCTGCTTTAGACCTTTATCTTTTACCGGATGAATCTCCTGCTGACGAGAATGCCTGGAAAGTTCTTTCCCTTCTTTTTAGCCTCACAGCCTCAGCTCAGGCATCACCTTCTCCGTGAAGCCTTCACAGCTTTCTGAACTGAGCTGACCTCTTCTTCTGGAGGGCAGAGCACACCACCTCCTGTCTGGTTCCTTTTGCATCAACTGTCATTTGTTTGTTTTATATTTTTCTCTCCACTAGACTAGACTCTTTGAGAGCAGGGACCACATCTGTTTCCTTGCTGGGCTTGCGGCGTGTAGCACAGTGCCAGGGCAGAGTAGGTGCTTGGTGACAAATACATGTTGAATTGAATTGAGATCTACGTCATAGAGTAGTTTAGAAGGTGCTATAAAAATCAAACCAACATGGGGTTAGTGTTTCAAAAAAGCCAGGGTTCACCAGCCTAGCTGGCTAACTGCATATACTTCAATCGAGGTATTAACAAGTAATTTATCTTTAGGGAAAAATGTCATGTTTCTAGGCTACCCACTCTTTGGGGATTTTCTTTATTCCATTTCTGCTCTATTTTAAAGACACACTAGGAACCTACTTCCTATCTTTGCAATAGGCTAAGCCAAGAACATTGGGAGATCTCTTGATAAGCATGAGATAGATAAGGGAAGAAGAATCCGGCCCGGCCACTTTCAAAATTCCTGGGAAGCAGCATATGTATGTAAGGGAGCATCTTCCTATCACTTAGATTTCACCTCTGCCTTTTGTGGAACACGAAATCAGACTTTGTATGGCTTTAAGTAATGCTCTATTTTAAATGTCTATATCCCAAATAACAAGAATGAAAATAATGAATTAAAACATGTAGGCTAGAAACCTGTTTAGCAAAAAATTGCACGCACATTGCTTTTGGACTCTTGCCAACTAAAGGTGAGTACTTGAAGTCTGGGGTAATTACCCATTGTTTGTTTTTTTGTTCTTTGACTACAGACCTCACACAAAAAAATGGATATTTATGATTTTATAGAATCCTTGATGTTCTAAACTTCAAAAAGTTCATGTAACAAGGGATAAACTCCAAATCCCTTTTTTTCAAAGAAGGTCAACTTTCTAGGTATTATTTTGCAATTCTACATTGTTCTAGTCATGATCAGTACATTAGTACATAAATAATAAAATCGATGGTCTGAGTTTAACATTGAATATAAAACAACATTCAATTATCAAAGTTAGGATTAGTAATAGCACAGTAAAAGGCTTTTAAAATATGAATAAAATTAGGTATAAAACTCAGAATTCCAGCATTATCTTTTGAAAAGTGTTTAATATTTTAAAATAGTTTTAAGAACATACGCTTTCTACTCCATTATGAGACAAATGCTCTATCCAGAGCACAATTTATTACTACAGAATAAATGAATGTTTAAAAGACAGTCTGTCAATTGAAAAAAAAAAAACACATTAAAATAGCAGGTTTCCAAGCCAAGTTAAACAAAATATTTTCTCCTTGACAAGCTGCTTACATTTAAATGAAAACAGGGCAAATTTGGTCAATAATATGGATTGCATATAATAAAAAGGACCTTAGATCATGTTAATACAAGGATCAGAAAGCAGTAACTTCAATTAAAACCACCCAATTATTTAGCAAACTTTCAGATACAGCAAATAAATTAATCTGTTTTAAATGAAAGTGCTCAGATAAGTAGCTTTTTGACCTATGAGCAAGTTTCACTAGCAGCAATCACAGCAAAGCAAGAATCTGCTGAAGCAAGGCAAAGCCCCCAAATCAAACAAATGGTATTAGTAATCAAAAAGCATTTGCACAACATATTTCCTTGGTTAGTAGCAGGGGGTTCTGAGCAAACGCCACCTACAGCTCCCCTCATACTTTGATATGTAGTGTATACGGGATAAAAACACACACATTCCTTTCACCCACACAAACAACCAGGGTATATACTGCTTTTAAAAACAGGGCATTTCATTTCTGTACTATCCTATGAAAAAAGCCAGTCGTTATACTATTAAGAATGCATGTCTTTCACTTAAAATCCTCTATCATCCACTTATGTTTAACTTGTACTGGGATTTAAGAATGTCTCTTTATTGAGACAAGTAATATGTCATCATTTTGTTCAGCTAACAGGCCTGACAGACCCTGTCTCCTTGAGTTAAGAACAGTAGATCTCTATTTCGTACATTGGTGGTAAAAGCTGGCAGAATAAATGAGAATTAGCCAATTGGTAGTAAAGGTTTTTAATCCCAAAGATCTAGATTTTCCTTCTACCTTTGCCTTAATTATTCTATCTGGCCAGATGATGGTATATATTTTTTTTTCAAGAAAAATGATCTCTATATATTGCAATAATTTATCTGAATGCCATTCTTATGTATTTTTAACAAATAACGTCGCTATTCACTTTATCTCTTATGTTTTTGATCCTTTTTACTACTTATCATCTTCTTTATTTGAAACAGATTTTTAACAGATAATCTTGATCGTTACAACAATATCTTGCTTGCATTTTATTCAAATAATTCTTAAAAACAGCTTAAAAAGCCGTTTGGAATAACATCAAGCTTGCCATCAATCAAACGAAAAAATTCCGCTGGCGGTTGTATAAACATCAGATCAAGTCTGATGTCTTCAAGGATTTCAGAGTGAACCATAAAAAACTCCATTAACTTCTGACAAAGAATGCAAATTAATCACAACATGGGGTGAAATGAAATTAAAGGCTCTTTTCTAATCAATGACAAGGCAGGATGAAATATTTGTTACTCTCTCTGCACTCAGACTGCCTGGGATGTTTGCACTTCCCTTGCAAAGCCCCAAATGTAAGGTGTGAGTACAGATTCACCCACAGTCGCTGTTTAGCCCTCCCACCCCCCCCAGAGCTATCTGCTTACAAGTCGTGGAGATTCACAAAACACACTAATCATCTGAATCTCAGGTGCATCCAATTTGTTATTCACACTCTCCCATGCCAGTGAAAAGCCTGGCGCAGACAGATGCACCAGGAACCCTAAATGACAGTTTTGGCCTCCGGAAGTACGATCACTACAACAAAATCTAGTACAGCCTCCAGGTGAAATGTCTGGAGCTCCATATGGAGCAGGGAAAATTAACAACAAGATGAAAATCACTGCAGCAGCGGGGAGTCGGAATTTTTGAAAAAAAAAATGAAATTTAAAGATGAAGAAAGAGAAGTAATAAATTAATGGGGTGTGAAAACATTCAAAGCTTTACAATACCAGGGGCACTATTTGCTCAGATTTTTTCCCTTTTTTTAACTTCAGGTCATTTTGATGTAATTTATTAACCAAGATCAGGAATTGTAGCCAAAAGAACAACAACATTTTTATACATATAAAAGTACTTTAAATACATTTGTATCTGTATTTTCTTCAATTTCCTGTGGCATCCTGCTTACCAAATCTCCAAAATGTCAGAGCTAGAACACCCTCCTGAGAAGTCTCCTTAATGGATTTACTATCGTCTCAATGCAGGGCACTACTGTAAAGTTTGAATGAAGGATGACAATTTTTAGCAGGCAATCTTTTTCAGTTCTCCTCAATTATGGTGTCATTAAACAAACCATTGCCCACCATGATGTTTTTTAAGTCAACTGAATTTGGATCTACACGATTAGCTCTACACAGCTCCAGTCCTTGTCCAGACCTGCACATCTTTCCAGACTACTATTAATGCTAAAGCGTTCAAGAAATGGATATGCTACGTTTGTGAGATGTTTAAAAACACAATTTTTCATGATCCCGTTGCTTCACAGGCACCCAGAATTTAATGGCACTGGGGTCAGGGAGAGCTCTGGAGCCCTCTGGATCCTGCTGTGACTCTGCTAATCACATGGTAAGAAAAGCAAAAGGCCTCTAGGGAATGGTCTTGTCATCATCTACCACGGCATGGCCCCCGACGTGCAGCATTTCTCACCTACACACGAGGCCTCCTAAGGTGGAGAAGGCAAATCAGGAAAAGGACTTGGAGGGGCTCAGCGGGAAGAAGAGTAGTATAAACAGCCAACCAAATTCGGAGTACACAGAGCCCACTCATTTGGTTTAGTTGTCTGTAAGTCCTACATCTATCTGACTATACCCATTCATCCCTGAGGCAAGGTGCCTCACCTCGCCAAGCCTCAGTCTGCTCCCCTGGAGGTTGGGAAGAATAGCCCCTGTAGGTGGGATGGGCAGCCCGAGTCAGATAACAGGACGTGACTTGGAGCTCGATGGCAGAAAAGAGTTACGTGAATCCACGACATCGTTGTTCTTCCTATTATAAGGTGTAGTAACATTAACACGCCTGAGCATTTAGAGTGGCTCCTAAACTTTTTTTCTGTAGAGTCCTAAACTGCATGCCAATGAGGCTCTCCAACTTAAAGGCCTAAAGGAAACGAAACTAGAGAGTGCTTCCAAATAACAGATAAAAACTCAAGCACAAAACAATGAAGTCTATATAGAATAATTATCTCAACAAAAATCCAGTCCTTTAATTTTTATGTTGGTCCCAGGCCAGAGAGTCTCCCTAACGTCTTCCTGACACCCTTCCCTCATCTGCATCCCCACTGGAAACACACACGGTGTCACCGGCAGGAAGAGGCAATGCTAACGACACTGTCAGCAAGCAGCACTGAGGCCAGGTTGGTAGAAGTCTCAAAGCTAGACTCTCCTCTCCGCTTTCCTCTCTACTCATTTTACGCTCTGCTCCAGTTGTGGCTGGCAGTTGCCGAGCACATCCTTTCGCGACCTTTGATCGACTATTAGAAATTCCATTGTGTGCTACAGCCCAACATTAGGGCCAGTGGGATGGCCCTCTGTACTTCTGCAAGTGGTTTCCTTATCCATAAGCCCATTACATCTGCATACTTGCTCTCATCAGATAGAAAAGACAAGTATCAGGATCCTCATCCTAGAGTTAGGAAAATGAAGCCCCAAGGCGTCACAAAGCAAGAATTAAGGCCTGTGGTGACTACAGTTTGTGGTGGAGCTGGGTTCTAATTCTCATCCTTTGGTCCAGAGGTCTCTCCAACAGGCCCATCTTCTCAACTTGCCACTAGTGACGAGCTCGGATTTGATGTCCTGATCTGACTTTGAGTTCAGAGTAGTGATGTCCTGGTCCCGTCTCTGGCCCTGACAGAAGGGATGCCAAACTATGTGATCATGAGAATATATGAAAGGTTTTCATGTGTTCAAGGACCAGATCAGTGGGCAACTATTAGGATGAAGCAGTTAGTCCTCGGCTTGGTAAACAGAACACTGCTTTGACTGGATGGCTGTTTATAAAGTAAGGAGTTTCCTATCCCCCGAGGTGTTCAAGCAGAGTGTGGATGTCTGCTTTCCAGAGATACGGTACAGAGGTTTGATTCGATGATGTCTGAGATCCCTCCCAATCCCGATGTCTGTGATTCACTCCTGCCTACTGCAACCCTGCTGCAAACATTCTGTTTGCCCAATGTAAGGGGACACCATCTCACGGAGTGGCTGGGGGTTCAAATGAGATACTATGGGCCAAAGAGAAGGTGTTATTCATAATCCAGTGTCAGAATACTATGAAAATAAACATTGTTATCCATGTGCTTTGAGGGCAAAGGGAAGGGCAGGTATCGTGTGGCTACAGCACCCTTTCCCAGTCTGAAGTCTCCAGGGCCAAGCCTGTGAAATAGATGCCAACTCCACCTGACGTCATTGCTGATTTTAGCAATGAAGCACACCAACTTCTGATGAAAGACGTGGGAAACAGGCCTGATGGCATCAAAGCTGCTTCTATTATTTCAAATGAAAGTCCCAATTCGGTGACAATATTTGATCACGATTCAAGGAATACGGTTTTCCCTCTGACTCTGGCATAAAGGTTATTGCTAACAAGGGAGCCCAGCACATTAGAATTTTCCAGCTTCCACTTGACTGATCAAGTACACACACATATACTTAAACAGTTCAAAAAAACAGAATTGCAAAGGTGTACAGCCTCTTCCCAAATCTGACCAGAGCATTCAAATGCTTCATTCGTTAAACGCAATAGCAATCTGTTTCTTACACTCATCACTTACCAAATCTCACTGGTTAATTACTCGACACATTAGGAATCTCAAGAACATACCTACATTCTCAATCTCAGGCACTTTTACGAGATGGCTCACAGGTTTTTCTACTAAGACTTCTCTGAGAGATATACTGTAACAGGGTCTCTTCATTTACAGAATTTTAGGGGATTGTATAAATTGGCCAAACAGTGAATTGTTTAAAAATTACCGACAGGATAAGAGACTTACCAAGATAAATATTCTAATGAGCTATAAATCCTGAAAATGTGATTTTAATTTGATGGGCTACCTAGAGCTAAGCAGCAAGTCTGTATCCACTAAAATCTGACTAAATGCTAGCATGCATGCCAAGCGATTACATTTTAGATTTCCTCTTTAAGGAAAAGATTATGTTTAAACAAAGAAGCCTGCAGATTTGAAAAGTGAGTCTAACACTCTTGAACCTAATAACTTAGGCGATGTCTCCCCCACTTATCTGAGGGCTTTAACAGTAAAAGAAAGAGGATACAAAAGAGACATTTCAGCAAGTGAAGGGTCTTTAAATGTCCACATGGGTACCAGGAGAATTCGCTTAAAACAGCTTATAAAGATGGCAGAGTGAATGAGCCCCATCCTATTATTCAATAACCATGTTTGTGATGCATCTGCATAATCTAACCATGCATAAATTAGTATGTGTAATACAACACTTATTTGCATAATAATAGCAAGTTAATAGATGCTTAAAGAGCAGAGACCAACACCACCTTTAAATCAGACATGCCTCCAGGCGCTTTGGCCTGTACAGACCAAGATGCCAGAAAAACAGTGAGCACCAACCAGAGGAAAACAGTCAAACCATTCATTTTTCATCCCTCTAGACATTTCACTTATTTCCCCCCACATACACGGGGGAATCATTTTCAAACCACAAAACACCTTTATAGTTTAAGTGCCAGCACCCTTCCAAATAAGAATCTTAAAGAAATTATAAAGACGATCATCAGTAACGGTAACATAACGGACAGTTTGCTTTCTTACAAGTGTGGACAGCAAGAGGCAAATTTTTTAAAAAACAGTATGTTCAGAATCACACCCACATAAAGCTGGGGGCCTATCTGCTTAGCAAAAATAATGATCCAGATCACATATTTCACCCTTCATCTCAACCTTTTAATTGAAATAATTTTAATTGGATCTAAAGGCTCAAACAGTATATCAAGAAAAGGCTGTGCCTCTCCTCTAACCTCAGTATGAGCACATGGCACTGGGCTAGGATAAGGAAAAACACCACCAATGTCACACAAAGGAAGAGCGCGATGATGCCTTTCAACCTTTAACAAAGAGGAGAAAAAAATCTGGTGTTTAAAAAAAATCAAAAATCAATAGAGACTTCTAAATGACTCCTTTAAGATATCACTTTTCAATTTAACAGGACAGATTTATTTGTATGTGGCTCAAATGTTCACAATTGCTCCCTGCACCTTCATACATAGGAATGAATGTCACAGTGGCAAACGGCAGTAATGAACAATCTTACCTGGGGATATGGAAACCTCCCAAGAGCAAGCTGGGAAAGGAAATAATATTTGTCTAGTTATAGATTTGCATGCAGGGCAGATCTCCTTAAGACAGACAAGCACTAAATTTCAGAACTGTACCCAGCAAATATAAAAAGCTCACAACCTTGGATGCAGGAACTAAACTATTGCTGTAATTACCTTAAGAGTTGTATTTAGAATGGACGTTTTCAATGGGCAATGTTGCATCCCTGATAAAATATTCCAATTTTAACAACTAAACATTACCATTATGTGGTTTCTCTTAGGAATGTTCTCAGCTCTATGGGCATGACTCACATTCACATGTGTGCGACAATATTCATTGAGACAGAGATGTAAAACTAGAGGAGACTGTTGTTTCTCCTCTTGTAAGATGGAGACACCTTCTTGTTTCCCAGCCCTTAGTTGTGTAGAGTTTTTAGTCACAAGTACACACGCAGTGTTATAGGATATGGGGAATGGGCCACATGAAATAGAAATTTTTGCCATTATTTCCATCAATTTATTAGTTTTTTCATTCACTTTCTATCTACTGTTAGGAATAAAGAGCTACCATTAGTAGGAAAGGGCCGATTCAAGGCTGGGAATTCAACACTATAGGTCAAAGTCTGAAATTGGGGACACGAATCTTTAGAGAGCTTCCAATTTTGCTTGATTTGTAAATTGCCATGTGTTTCTAGGCCAGTCACTTAATTTTGGTCTTGGAATTCTCACCTGTAAAAACCAAATGATTCCACCAGGAACAGGGTTGGTATAAAGTAATAAGATCAAATTTACCAAATATGCCAGAACATATTTAAAGAAAATAGTAGCAAAACTTTGCAACTTCATAATGTGGCCCATTCTCAGGCCTGAAATCTTCTCTGTATATTTGTAACTACTTTCGAAGTGGAATCGCTGTATCAGGGAACTGTGAAGCTGGAATGAACCCATGACAGTATCAATCCATTTCACAGATTAGAACCCAAGAGCCCCACTGAAAAAGTTTCCACACAGTTAATGAGAAGCTAGGGCCTGACCCTAGGCTTGCAACTTAATCCAGGTTCTTTCTGGCATTTTATATTGCTCTTCTACATCTTGAGAAGTTGTGTATTTATTTAAAAAACACAGACACCACGGAAACATTTTTGAACTCTTTTGGAATTGTGTTTAGAATCATTTCAAGTAACAAGAGAACATCTACTTCATTTTGCTAGAATTGCATTTTATCTTGGACTTAAAATTCTGCTCCCTGCGCTTTTTGAAAATGTAAATTATTTGTTGACTAAAGTCTGAATATTACCAAACCCCAAAGCCACTTCTGAAAAATAAATAAAAATAAATAAACAAGATACCCTTACTAAGGATAGACATGAAAATGCTGAAGTTAATTTTCAAAGATCTAAAACCAGTCTGAGCAAGAGCAATGTAACAGGAATAAACCATATGACTTAAAAGGTGACTACTTTGAAAAGGCCAACACTCATTTGGATGTATATTTTTATATGTGTATGTGCGTGTGTTTTGCAATGCCTAGGAAGTTTCATGACCTTATACTCATTTCTTAGAGCTCACGGATTTTCAAGATATAAAGTTATACTACCATTATTCACTTAGTAATATCATTAATCAAGAGATTAGTATAAAGTATGGACAGCAAAAACAACACAAGAAGGTATGATGGAAAGAGAGTGTGGATGTGAAACTCCCTTTCACAGTTTTGTGTGATTATGTTTGTTGTCTATACACTGGCGTTTTCGGGGAGGCATCTGGATGGCTCAGTTGGTTAAGCGTCTGACTCAGCTCAGGTCCTGATCTCGCAGTTTGTGAGTCTGAGCCCCATGCTGGTCTCTGTGACAGCTCAGAACCTGGAACCTGCTTGGGATTCTTGTCTCCCTCTCTCTCTGCCCCTTCCCCCACTTGTGATCTGTCTTTCTCTCAAAAATATAAATAAACATAAAAAAATAAACTTTTTTTAAAGTTTATTTTTTAGTTTATTTTGAGAGAGAGAGAGAGAAGCAGGGGAGGTGCAGAGAGAGAGGGGGAGGCGGAATCCCAAGCAGGCTCCATGCTGCCAGCACAGAGCCCAATGCGGGGCTTAAATTCACAAACCGTGAGATTGTGACCTGAGTTGAAGTCAAGGGTCAGACGCTTAACCAACCGAGGCACCCACGGGCCCCACTATATACTGTTTTTAACTGGGAAGGAAAGAGACTCCGTTTTCCACTCCCCCCTACACCAATCTTACCCAATACAGGCCATGCATGTGCCTGGCCAAGGAGAGTGTGCACAATGATCTTGGAGGAGTCACTATGGTCTACTGCAGCAGAGATGGTAGGCCAGGCGTTTGTACCATTCTGTATTGACCTGACAGGCAGTGACCGCTCAAAAAAAGCTGTCATCTATCATCGCACTCATCTGTCGATTACAAGGTTTGCATGTCCTTCCATTTGGAATTAGAAAACTACTAAGAGGAAGAGCTCTCATCTAAAAAAGCTAACAATAAGTAGTAGACAACATTTAGAATATTTTATCTCAAGTCTTTCTACAGGCACCGTGCCACTCACTCGGGTATACGTCCAACATGTCACTGAGGACTATGGAAGAACTCTGTCCTCTGTCCACATGGCTTACTGGCAGAAGAACTTGCCCACTAACATGTGGTTAAAATCTAAATTAGCTGGCTGGTACCAACACTGGACAGTGCCTCTTGTGGTTGGAAGAACTAATAAGAAATGAGAAATGAAACACTTAAAAAAAGTGGCATAAAATGAAAAATATGAATTCTTTCCACCTCAACACAAAACTTCAAATTCTCAAATCATTATTGTTCTATGGAGAGGCCAGGTCACGGTCAACTTGGGACCGTGCACTCATCTACTTGGTGGCCTCTGTCATGACTGGTACAATATAATGAGGATGGCTGATAGCATTCATTTACCCTATAAGATACCACCATGCAAGAGAACAGAGAGAAAATTCAGTGCACGCTGGTCAGCTGGGAGCCCCTGGGTACCAGTCTGCTTGGAAACAGGTGGCAGTGCTTGAACTGGGGAACTCATCATTCTTGGGACTGGCTTTGCCTTGTGGGTACTTCCCTGACATCCTACAAAATCTCAGTCCTGTCAACTACATTCCTGGGAGAACTGCATCTAAGATATCTTGCAGCTCTGACCTCTTTGGAGCCAGAAGACTGAGAATGATTCCTTGCCCTTGACCAGAGCAGAACGATCATGTCCTCTCTTGCCTACTGTCACTCCTGGGCTGCTCCAGCAGCGGGCCCAGGATTCCAATTCTGCACCAGTGAAAACCGGCAGTGGCACTATTAGGCTGGTGCCAAAAGCAGTCATTTTAAGGCCCCGGGAGAGGCAGCTGCCCTCCATGTATGTCCCTGTCCTTCTAGGTTTAATGCAACTGCAGTGCTTTTGCTCCACACTATTTGTCTTGTGGCAAAATAGAAGGAAATATATAGCCAGGCCCTAGAACCCTTTTATCAAGTTCAATTAGGAGAAGGTAAAAAAGGAAAAGGGCTGTTAGCAGATATGGCTGCATGAAGAACAGGTTCTTCATGAGGCTGTCAAAAGCCAAAATAAACACTGAAGCCTTATGGGGAAGAGGGAACACATATGCTATGAGTGAATGTTTCAGAGACAGACGGACCTGGGGCCATTCTGTATCTTTTACCCCTACCGGTCTATTAATCTACTTGCATTTCCCCAGTTTTTATTGTCAAGGTATTATAAATTAGGAAACTTACAAAAGAGAGTATGTAATCTTCTCTGAAATGGCCTGCAGATATGTCACTGTACTAAATGTGTTTCAGATTTAATGAAGCTTTAATGTCCTTTTTAATTTTGCCTGTTTCTGTATCACCAGGGGTCGGGCAAGGCAATCAGCACTCAAGAGGGTGGTTTGGTTTAAAACTAGGAAAAAACTCATTTGCTTATGAGTTGCACTGTATTTTCTTAATTAAATTTACTGAGTAAAATGGTTTAAGTTCAGCCAACCAATGACCTTTGTATGTAGATTTAGATTTATAAATAGGTTAACAGTTAAAGGAAAGGAAAAAAAAAAAAAAGAATCACAACAGGCAAACAGATTAGGACTAAGCCAATAGAAATCTTTGCTCTCTTCATCATCTTTACAAAAGCAGCATTTAAATATAGGCAGCTTAAGTCCAGTTTAAAAAAAAAGCATATTGAAAAATGTGGATGCACTTAAGCGCCAGCAATTCATCAAATGACTCTCACATCCTTTTCATTCCCAGGAGGGGAGCGCCTTGCATTGTAAAAGATTTGGAAAAGCTTTATTTATTTTTGGAGGGTGGAGGTAGAGATGGGGGAGGGACAGGATTCTATTTAATGTTAAATTAAAAAAGTGCATTTTAATTCCAAATACTTAAGATTCTGCAAACTGCTAAATACTCTGTTCATTGTGGGAAATGCACTATATAAAAGGTAGAAAAAGAATGCTCTGAAAACACCTACCACTGGGAATACATTTAAATATCAGCAAACCACTAACACTTCGCTGTAAAACTAAAACCTCCTTAGTGTCATCTTATTGATCTTTGATATGTCCAATCAAAATCTATGGAATACTCACTCGAGTTAGCAGCATTTTAATATGTTGGATTTTATAATTTAAACAACAAATATGTAGGTGTGATCATAACGACTGCCAAACTGCAGAGCAATTGCATGATAGAAACATCTGTATTTTAACAAAAAGGTAGAAGATACTTATTTACAAAGCAACAAAAATTGCTTCTGTTGATAACAAGAATAATTATGGCCACGGAGTCATAAACGATAGAGAGCAAAAATATATTGTGGCAAGAATGCAAGAGCAGGACACAAACTCAAAATGTTTTTGGTGAATCAAGTTTCTTACCTAGAATATCAACAACGTGGGATGGGTTTTAAATTTACACTTATACCGAAGAGCCCTGGAATTTTTTTAAATTCTTAATTTAGACGTATCCTATGTTTCTTGGCATAACGGCAAATTGAAAATAAGCATTTTCAATATAGCCAGTGATCTAGCTGAAGGAGGACTTTATAGACTGAAATGTTCTAAAATTTGTTCTTAATTACCTTGTGCACATTTTACACAATTAAATTTCCATCTAAGGATCTTGCATTTAGATTGTGCACTGCAGTTAAACCTTCATTTTATAGAAATGCAGCAGCTACTGTGGAACATTCAGACACAGGAAAACTTTAAAAAAATCAGACTTAACTACTGGATTACATAAAATTCCCTAGGTGAGATTTCATCCCAAGACCAATTTACACAGTCCTAGAGAGAGAGTTTAAATCATCTGAAACTATGCTGGGAAAGAACCATAATAAATATTAAATACCTCAAAATCTACCCTAAGATTTTACTTTTCTTCCCATGTATCAATTTCACTATCCTCTTACTGAATGGTTTAGAAACAATCCAAAGGATATAACAGCAATTTACCAGTGTTAAAGTGCTTTGGAGGTTAAACTGACAACAAAGAACACAGAAACACAAAGCGTCTTGAAGTAGGGTTTCAATTAAATGTGGAGGATTTAGTAATGCAGGACCAAAAAAAAAAAAAAAAAAAAGAGTTACAAATTAATTTAATCTTCTGCCTATAGTTTGCAGCTGCACTCCAAAGTGTCTAGGGCTTAAGAACAAAGCCTTGAAAGGCCTCAGAGTGAGGAAAGCTTCAATTTTTAATGTATAACGCCATTAGCTGATAACTTGTGGAATCTGCGACCCCTGTGGAGGGGCATAAGTGCGAGTAACAGAGACTGATGAAGTGACATATTTGTTCATGTCTCCAACTATGAGGAAGAGGGTTATTACTAACACCATCAGGCCCAACAGAAATATGCCCTAATAACCTTGGGGACCTTCCACGTTATCAGTTCTCACTACATCAAATATATTAAAATCAAAACCTAATTCACTTTAATTAAAGACAATTAGTTTGTTTTTCTATTAGTGTTTTAACTTGTGTGATATTATAATACACTGCAAATTAAAGATGGGATAACAAATGTAACGAAAGCACCAAATGGTGTGTACCTTCCCACTCCTGCTTGGGGGAAATACACGCTTATCACGGGGGTCTATTTTAAGGAAACTGAAGGACACCATCATTAAAAGTGGTGTAGAAACATGGCACGTTGAAATGAATATAGTGGGACCGTGCATATCTTTTCCCTATTCAATTTATACTTTTCACATAACACTTTCCTATAAACTCTAAGGATTTCCTTAACACAAACAGAATTATGGCCCAATGGAGGCACCAGAAGCTTAATTAATTTGCCCAAGGTCATACTGCAGGTTGGTGGCAAAGCTTGTTAAATCACTAAGAACTGTGGGCTCTACAGATGTTTTTGGCAATGGCAAAGGACCCTGTCTGCAAAGGCCTCAGAGACTTCTAGTGCGGTGGGTGAAGCACGACAAATAACTCATTACGGCTGTACAGAAGTGCCAAGTGCTCCTGAGAGCTCGCAAATAACATGTTTTCTTTGTGTAGAGAGAACCTAAATGTGAGGTTCCCATCAGGAGTGCTTCTTAACATGTGCCAGTATTTAAAAAAGAACTACTCATCCTCACTAGAGTCCACGGATAAAAAGTAAATTTATTTTAACTTAAGGAGGCCAAACGTGGTAACACAAAGAAATAAATCAAGCACTTCTCCATCATTCAGAAGGTCCTGCCTTCTATCCCACAGATTACTAATAATAATGGAGAAAAGACAGCATTACAAATAAATGTTTCCAATACAGTGTGGGCTTTTTTTTTTTTTTTTAATTAGAAATGGGCTTATTACAGTGGACACTTAAATGGGGAGAGGGCAACAGTAATTCACAAGTACAATATCCTAATGCTGTTCCATTAATTGCTTTATTTGTTTCACGGTTAAAAATGATTGCTTGCTGTAGCCTAACCATGAATGCTGAAAAGCATGATACATTGAGGTCTCAACCTGGGCAAACTGTACCTAAACTTACACTTTATTGCAGCTTAGTTCACAATCTTCACCTAATATAGGGGTATATCCCAGTGCAGCAGGAGGATAAATCATCCTGGAATATTACTCCGGCAAAGTTTAGCTGTGATTGGAGCATATGTGCTTTCGAGCCACTGAAGCAAAGGCCCATAAAATACACTAATTACTGGAAGTTATGGTCACTGAGTGATTGATAGCGCTCTGCAAGGCAACTTCCTCATTTTCAGCTCTTCTGACGGGCTCATCCGCCACATAGCAATTATTAATTCATGACCCACCCCTCGGGCACTAGTACCTTTACCTCTAATTCTCCTGCTACCAAACTACTGCTACAGCTGGACACTGTCTTTCTTCATTCTGATGGCCGGGTAAGGATGATAAAAAGTAGATTTCATGCTAAACGCTATTGTTTTGAATCTTTAAACGTTGTTCGGTCTTTCTCATCCTGCTGTCCCAACACATAAATTCTCCTTCCTCTCCCATAATGCTAGCTCACTTGCCTCATTTTCCTTTGGACTGTGCATGTGTGTGTGTGTGTGTGTGTGTGTGTGTGTGTGTGTATCAATCTATCTGTCTATACTACTTTACACCAAAAACTCCGATGGAATTATTTTTTGTGTGAATACTATGGTTTAGATGCAATATATAATTTCACCAGGCCATAGTAAATATGAGGCGGCCGATTAAAAAAAAAGGAAAACAACCCCTCCTCTCTTTAAGGAGACCCACTTTTGTAGCTTTGAAAGACACTGTCGCAAGTTGATTTCCATCAGTACCTTTACTCAGAGCGATGCTAATGAAAATATCTGGATACATAACTAAATCTCTAAAAGTCACTGAGAAACAACTCGCAAAGGTCTCTTTTGTTGGTGTTCTGTGCACTGAAAGGAAATTCAGTGAGAAACTCTGAATTAAGAAGAGATAAAGCTCAGTCATGGTGGATGAAAGCAAACAATTTATTTTTCTAATAGAAAAAAAAATGAATGCTTTTCAAATGTTTGCACAACTCCAACTCAAAATGCAATACTGGGGGTAGCTGTCCTGCCTGGATTCTGAGATGGTGCAACAACAGATGAACAGATGGAATTCTAAGTTACTCATCCTTTCTGGGCTTGGTTCAAATTATTCCTCCGCTCCTGCAAGGAGTTACTCCCAGAAGACAACTTTGAAGACAAAATTCCCATCACTCCCTGTCCATACCATTTACTGGGCAGCCGAGCACATCCTCTACCTGGTGACATTTCCTACTGCTCTACATCTTCCTGTGTTTCTAATGCCTGGAAAGTTTTAAGTTTTGTTTAAGGGCAAACTTGAAGTCGTGTACGTTTATATGTTCTCCATGATGCCAGAAGTGGTATTTTGCAGTAGGTTGACAATAAGCGTTTGTTGATTATGATAAACCCCTGATGGTGATGTCTTCTAGAGCCTAGCCGACCTGGAAGTGCTTGGATTAGTTGTTTCTACGCTGCAATTCTTTAATGAACATAGTATACAAGCTCTTTAGTATTATGGGCTGATAGTCTTAACTGACAAGGCCCTCTTACACATCACTGCTTAGAATAATCACTATCATGTATTTAAGCATTATGATTAATTTAAATGGCTTATTTCTTATTAAAGACTTAAGGATTGAAAGAAGGGAAAAAGATTAGAGTTAACTGCCCCCTAATCCATCTCATATACTTAATTCAATAACCATTTTAATCTTCACAGTGAGAATTAAGAAATGACACCCTTTCAACACGGTTGTAAAATGCTGACCTGTTGTCCTCTAATAGTACACAACTTCAATCATAATAGCCCCTAGAGAACTAGCTCTGGGTTTGGCGGGGGTGGGGGTAGGGTCCTTATTTCTAAACTGCTCACTGGAGTCTTGCAGCTGTGACTACCGGAGAGAACGTCAGTGCTGGGGTACAGTCTACAAAGTTCAACCAACTCTACACTTCTGTGTCTAGATGTTTCAAAGTCAAGGGAGTCATAATCACATAGTATTTCCTAGTGTTTATATGCTTCTCCTGAGAGAGAGAGATGGAGTGGCCACTTCCACTGAGGTGCCACGCAGGCAGGTGCAGTCATCTTGGATCTTCCATTCTTAACCACCATCTGGCTGCATCCTTACCAGAGGCCCCTGAGGGTACCACGTGGAATGGCAGAGCCCTAAGATTCCTGACCCACAGAATCCTGAGTAAATAAATGGTTGTTATGTTAGGCCACTAATTCGGGGTACTTTATGAAGAGTAAGAGATAAATGAGATGCTTTCCTTGACATTGATGGCAGCCTTCCCTCTTGTCTTCCCAGTCCCATGCACTTCCATCACACTTCTATTTGTCTTTCTACCTACTGGTCAAGGAGCTCCTGAGGGCAAAGTTTGGGTCCTTTACTGCCAACACAGAACAGCGTGACATAAATATTTACTGATTAGATGGCATTCTCACCTGTCCGCTTCCCATTAGAGCAGACATATTGGAGATGAGGTTAATTTTTGTATTTCTTTAAAAATATAAACTAGGCTGTGGTTTCTGAAAAAGAATGGTAAATGTACACCTTAAAATATGGTAACACTCAACCAGCTACGGGGACAATGTAGGTAGTAGGCCTGTGTCAAGCAGTCTTGACTGACGAGCAGAATCCCAATAAACCAGCCTTTTCCTTTATCTAATTTCCTGCTCATTTACATGTACCATTTCTTTATCTCTTCTTTTCCCAGACTACTTCATCTACTTAATCTCTACAGTATAATGAAAGAAGCAGAGTCAGGACCCCTGACTGCTGCTCCTGGTCCAGTCACTTAACTTTTCTACAAAAGTCTAATTTCTCTGGATCTCAGTTTCTTTACTTGCAAAACGGGAGCTTTGATGCTTATACGGTGGAACAATCTTGGGCGCCTCAAGTTACTGATTTTTTTCAGTCATTTCCCATCACACTATGGAGGAGCTTAAATGCAGTGATGAATATCAAGTGGCTTTGTTAAGTGTTACGTAACATGTACAGGGTGGTTATGTCATCACCCTTCTTGCAAGAATGACACTGAGCAAGATGTCAACAGCAGAAAAAAAAGAGGACAAGAGCGCTAGACTTGCCATCAGAAGTCCTCAATTCCAGTCCTCTTCTGCATAAGGCTGACTGTGTGCTGTCACTAAGGGCATGCTCCCTCCTTCCTCTGGGCCCCAGGGTTCCTCACTGGTCAGAGGAGGGATCTGATTTATCAAGTTCTATAGACACTCTTTTGTTAAAAAAAATTCTCATCTCTAAGTGTAAGGTAAGGTATGTAAAAGAATTGTCTAAATAAATGCTATAAAAAATGTTAAAGTTACTATTAGCCAATTCAGAACCAAAGTATGTGATATGGTCTGCAGGATCTTCAGGAGGATTTTTTTTTGAAGTTTATTTATTTATATTGAGAGAGACAGAGAGCGCGAGCAGGGGCAGGGAGAGAGGGAGAATCCCAAGCAGACTCCATTCAATCAGTGCACAGAGCCCGACGTGGGGCCTTGAACTCACAAAACCATGAAATCATGACCTGAGCTAAAATCAAGAGTCATGCTTAACCCACTAAGCCACCCAGGCGCCCCTTCAAGAGGATTTTTTTTTAACTGAGTTGAATCCTCAGCAGCTTTTTTTTTTTTTTTTTAAAGTTTATTTATTTTTGAGACAGAGAGAGACAGAGCATGAACGGGGCATGGGCAGAGAGAGAGGGAGACACAGAATTGGAAGCAGGCTCCAGGCTCTGAGCCATCAGCCCCGAGCCCGACGCGGGGCTTGAACTCACGGACCGCGAGATCGTGACATGAGCTGAAGTCGGACGTTTAACCGACTGCGCCACCCAGGAGCCCCTCAAGAGAATTTTTAAAGCTAATTCCAGGTCACTGGATTTGAGTATTGACAGAATTCTAGGATCAGTGGTTCTGACCACTGGACATCTCAAGGGAGTGGCAGTGGTTCCCCCAAATCATCACTGAAAGAATTCAGAGTTGACAGATGTCACTAGAAGGTTGGCCCCTTATCTTTTAGCTCTCAAGTCAAAAGTAACCCCACACCACTCAGTTACTCGTACCATAGAATGAGGTTTGTTTCTGTCTAATGACTTGCTATTGTCACGCATCTTCTTTAAAACGTAGGTTCCATGAAAGCAGGGATTTTGTCAGTTTCATTCGTAGCAATGTTCCCAATGACTACCACAGTGCCTGTCACACGTTAGACACTCACTAAAAAATTTCGGAGTGACTAATGAATGATTGCATCTTATCTAACCTTATCCCAGCTTCTTCCACAAAGCATTTCTTCTCAACAAACAAACAAACAAAAACAACCTGAGACATGTGGTCATTCAGTCACTATGGAAATGCCGACATTTTTATCCCTAAAGGGGATTCCACTGTGGAGTAGGAAGGATGTAGGGATATCTATCCATTAGAACTTTCTTCTTTATATTGAATAGAAAATGATGGGATTTTTTTTTTCCAGTTTTGTTTGTTTGCTTGTTATGTTAACTTCAGAAAGTTTGGCCTGCCAGTCATTGAGTGGCAGTATCTCTTCTCTATGACAATCTTTCAAACATCTGAATATGGGTTGTCAAATGCTTGCTTTGTCTTCCCTTTCTTTCTTTATTCTTCACATGAAGACTTTGTGGATTTAATGTTTTCTTAAAAGTCCAAATTGTGGGCGGTTTTGTGCATACAAACACCCACAATTTGGACATGTGCTATTGGAAAAACTTTAAAATCAGTCTGAAATCCATCAAAATAATAAAATGCTTAGCTGCGACTGCCAGCACCTGTTCCATCTTGTTTTGTCAATCTCATGGTTGTTCAGATGGCTCTGAGCACAAAGCAAGCCCAACAATGCCTCTTTCAGTGGGAGACACTCACTTTGTCTGCCAGTTGCACATTCACTACGATCACTGACAACCTTGGAAAATGCACATTTAGGCATGGTAATCTGAGACAGCTGGATCCCTTCACAAACCTTGCAAAGGACTGAACTAGTCAATCCATCATCTCCCAAAGGTCAATTTAACAGCTCCTTTTTGCAATGGGTTACACAAAGTTTTAGATTAAAAAATGACAAGGGAAAAAAAATTAAAACAAAGTTAAAACAGAATTACAGAAAGTGGAGTAAGAGCAGGGGAATGAGTCAGAGAAACTGTTACATGCTCTTTTTCTCAACATTCTTGAATGGAAGGGAAGGAGGCCCATGACAAGGACTCCCCACCGCACTCCTGCCCACTTTCCTATACAACCTTCCAATCATACACTGAAATTTCCTTGGTGTTTGGACCCTTCACTTTGATCCCTTTGGCTTCTGATGATTTTCAGCAAAAGCTTCTGATCAACAGGTAAGATGTTTCACTAGATGGAGCAGCAGACCAAACATACAATAAGATTCAACTTTCACTCATATTCTTTTTTTTTTTTTTTTTAATTTTTTTTTCAACGTTTATTTATTTTTGGGACAGAGAGAGACAGAGCATGAACGGGGGAGGGGCAGAGAGAGAGGGAGTCACAGAATTGGAAACAAGCTCCAGGCTCTGAGCCATCAACCCAGAGCCTGACGCGGGGCTCAAACTCACGGACCGCGAGATCGTGACCTGGCTGAAGTCGGACGCTTAACCGACTGCGCCACCCAGGCGCCCCTCTTTCACTCATATTCTTGATGATAATTATAAAAACGGTGAGGAGAAAATATCCGTACTTAAGTGGAGCACACTGAATGCCAAGTTTTATGGTCTCAAGGAGCTGACAGCAGCTGCTCATAGGGTACCGAGCGCTATCCGTCACCTCTCAGACCAAGTTCATAATCACCAAGGGCTAGAAAAGCAAACAAAGCCGCAGCTGTAGACCACTAGAGACAGCTGTGTCTCTGGGTGTTTTTATGTAGGGGTGGGAGTTGGGGGTAGGGATAGGTTCTTCTGTATATTTAGGGGCAAGAACCAAGTCTAGATAATGCTCCATAATTCTTGTCACTTGGCAAAAACACCCAATATATAGATGAGATTGCTATTTCAAACAGAAGCCTACTCTCACAGTAACTTTATGGGGTTGTTATTATTAAATGAAAGTGTTGATAAGGGAGTCTAGAAAATTCAGAGCACCTGCTTTCAAAAAATGTGTTCACTATGATTGTTTATCGTCTGCCTCCCTCATTGTGTTGTTGGTTCAACAAGCAAAGGGAACATGCCTATTTAGTGTATCCTCAGCACTTAGTAAAGTGTTTGGAACATAAAAGATGCTCAGTAAATATTTGAGGAATGAATGAATTTTAAAGTTATCTTTACTTTACAGATAAGAGAGTGACACTTGGAGTGGCACACGACTTGGCCAAAATCACACTGATTGTAAGGGGTGGTGCCAACATATCTGGTTAATCCAAAGTCGGAACATTTTAAGACTTCAAGAATTAGGATGACAGCCCTTGAATCTGAAAATCCTATCACAGAAAGAAAATTGCCCACTTTTCATCAAATTTCTCCAGAGGCTCTGTCAAGGGTACTGGGCTGGGTGATCCATGCTTTTTTCAATACTTTTATTTTCATTTCACACACCTTTATGTGCTTGCTTGTAAATGCTGATTATACTTCGTTTTCTTGGTATCTTATGAGTCTTATCTAGCACCCATTAAAAATATACATATAAAGACAAAAAATTTTTTAATGAGATGTGTTCACAGGTTTTAACATTTCCATAAGACAAGGTGGTTCCATCCAACTATATTTACTTTTTATGCTAAAATTTCCTTGGGAAAAATTCTATCGTAGATGTCTACAGAAAATTCAAATATGTTATCATTCCTCAGTAAAAAGTCCCTTCCTCTAGGCAAAAGCATCGATAGATGTCCTTTAGAAAAAAAGTTAGGTTTTGTTTTTTGTTTTTGTTTTTTGCTATAGGTATAATAAAAAGGAAGGCAATCTCAAACAACACGTAAATATTTCTCTCATGCTATAAAATTAAAATGAAAACATGTGCTTTGGTGCTTTCTTCTCCTCTATTTCCTCTATTCTTTCTTCCTGAAACTTGTTTTTTACATTAGACTTCCTGACCTAGTTCTCTAATTTTCAATATCTGTTTGTTGTCATTGTTCTCAGAAAGTTCGTTTGTTACAGCAGCCTGTTCTTGTTTCCTGAATGTAACATTTTCTCTTTTCCCTCTGACAATACTAGAGGAGTTCATCTGAATTTTTCTTCACCTCACAGTTTCTAAGGCCCTCCAAGTTGTTTTCCAGTTATTTTAGGTCTCTGCCTTAAAGGCCTTCCTCACATGTCTTGCCAAGAGTAAGGCACTGAAAATCTGGCTGGAAACACTGTGCTCATTGGTGGAGCTTGCAGAATGATGTAAAGCAACATAACATGAAACCCCAATGTCTGGATCTTTAAGATTTCTTGGTCTGATTTCCTTTGAGAAAGTCTCTTCTGTCTGAAAGAGGAAGACACTTTGGCTGCTGGTGTCCTAGGAACAGGCTGGGAGGTCTCAACATTTACCATTCACTTAATGCCTCTGTACTTCAGTAGTGGGATGCACTCTTCTACAGTGCTAGGTGTCACTTATTTTACTCTTTCCAAAAAAGACTTCTACCCAGTCTTGTGTTGAGGGTGGGGAGTGGTGACTGTCCACACATGCTGAGTTAGGGGAAGAATCTGTGGGTCAAATGGCTTAAGTGCTTCTCAAACAGACTTTAAAATCATCCTCTTCTCTCTGGTCCCACTTTCATGCCTAGTTCCAGGTAACTGGTACCACCAATCCTTGGGCCTTTGGGGTGTTCCACAGGAATCAGAGTCTTTATCACTTTCTTTTAAAAAAATTTTTTTTTAATGTTATTTATTTTGGGGAGGGAGAGAGAGAGAGAGAGAGAGAGAGAGAGAGCGAGCGTGCACAAATGGGTGAGGGGCAGAGAGACAGAGAAGTAGACACAGGATTCAAAGCAGGCTTCAGGTTCCGAACTGTCAGCACAGAGGCCGATGCAGGGCTCAAACCCACACACTGTGACCTGAGCCGAAGCTGGACGCTCAACTGACTGAGCCACCCAGGCGCTCCTGTCACTTTCTTTACAGCTAGCTAAGGATTTCAGCATTCTTGGCTCTGCAGGTTGTTTGCCACTGTTCATCTGCTTTCCACATCCCGAAGTTGGTTGCTATAGTCTCCTTCCCTTTTTGTCTTCATGTAGTATGCCTTTTTAAAAAATTCCTTTATGGTTATTTTTAGTGGAGTTTGAGGTGCAAGGGGAAGCTACGGCAAGTGTTCCATGCTTTAATCAAATCAGTAGCTTTTTTGAACAGAAATATAAACATTTCAAGAAGTCATTCCTTTTAAAAAGAGGAGATAATGGCTTAATGTTCTCATTGTGACCTTTGTCCAGGAGCTCTGAAGTAAAGCTTCCATCTAAAGATGAAGAAGCTGAGGCCCAGAGATTAAATGACTTATCCAAGGATCTACGGTTTAGACTGCTAGAGGTGAAATCTGATCTAGGTCTATACTCCAGCAAACAGAAAACCGTTCTCCACGTGCAAAACATTTGTGATCTCTTCAGCCAACATTTATGTGTGCTTATGTTAAAGGCTCCATCCAACTTCTGCTTCAGAGCTGTGACAAAAGTATGAAAAAACTGAGTCAAAAGATTTCCTGAGCACCCACTGAGGGGCAGTGGAATTGCGCTAGGGAGTGTAGGTGGTGTTGAGAGTATCAGATTTGACTCCTATCATAAGGAAGTCTGACATGCCTCTAAATTATTATGGTACAAAGTGGAAAAGGCAGATGACATGAGGGAGATGAAGATGAAGGTCAGAAGAAGATGCTACTTTTAGTCGGAGAGATCAGAGCAGGTGTCACGAAGGATGGGTATCTGGCCTGTATCTTGGGGAGATGAAGGAAAATGATACGCCACATAGAGTGAAGGGCAGAGTGTTCCACAGATTTGCTTTTAACCTGGAAAGGTGATTCTAAAACTCACCAGAAAAACTCTCTTGGCCAAAACAACAGAACTCATAAAAATCTTCAGAAGATGGCGTTACCGTGATGACAATGACCTTGTGTGGCTCCCTGAATATGTTCTTCGCCTTTCTAGAAACGTTTCTCTAAGCCATGGACCTTCCTTCCATCATTTAACACATCATTCAAACCACTTCAATAAAACAGGGATCACGCTGAAGAGGGGTCTCAGAGGACTAGATGACACTCCAATTAACCAAGCACATCGAGCCAGATTGTTCTATGCCTCAGACTCAAGAGACTGGCGGAGAGAAGAGGCAAACAAAGGCAGAAAAAAGCGAGGACCCAAGTGAAAAGAGCAAAATGCATGTGTTAAAGATGGGCTTTCAGTCTGACTCCTGCAGAAAAGCCTGTCAGAAGATTATTCACCGCCAACCTTAATAAGGTTTATAATAACCCGCCGGCTAGAATCACAAACCAGAACGTGTACTCGTAGAGCATACTCAGTGAGAATAAGGGCAGTATAGGACTGGCCCGGTGCTTTTAAAATGTGTATGCGTTATTCTGGGTACTGCAAAATCAAGGCTGGAAGAAGGTGTGTGTTGACTTATATTTTGACCCAAGAAGGGCCAACTTAAAAATACAGCTTTTGCAAACATGTTGTGATTTAAATGACACAAGAATATGAGTGGAATGAGTAATTAGCAAAAAAAAAAATAGAGGGGCTTCTCTTCTTGAGCCAGTCTGTGGGAAGAGAGATAGGTACTGAGCTGCTTGTGAAATTAAGACATTGTGCCCCAGGGCACCTGGGTGGCTGAGTCGGTTGAGCGACCAACTTCGGCTCAGGTCATGATCTCACAGTTCATGAGTTCGAGCCCCATGTCGGGCTCTGTGCTGACAGCTCAGAGCCTGGAGCCTGCTTCAGATTCTGTGTCCTCCTCTTCTCTGCCCCTCCCCCGCTCGTGCTGTGTCTCTGTCTCTCTCAAAAATAAATAAAAATATATATTAAAAAATTGGCTCTTATTATGTACCAATTGTCATTTTAAAGTTTAGCTCTGAAGTTTGAATGGCAACTACTAGGGTGAAGAGTCCTAAAAATCACCACCTAGTTGACTGGATCAGTGTGAGCTTTCTAGAAGAGTCAAACAAATATGCTGGGGAGCAGATTAATCCTAGTTTGTTCTAGCTCAGGAATTTTATGCCTTTGTTGGTGGCATACAATTCTTTTTTTTTGTTCTTTTTCTTTTTATTCATACTTCTTTTTTTATTCTTACTTCTTACTTTTATTCTTACTTCTTTTTTTCTTTTTTTTTTTTCTTTTGCATTTTCACACTGATTTCCGTCATGAAGGTACAAGGAAGAAGTGCAATTCTACATGGATTCTTTCTCCCACGACAAAGTCAGCCCATACAAACCCCTCATATGGCAGTGACCTTTATTTGGCTTCATAACTAATCCACATGAGGAGAACTACAACACATTCAGAGATCTGAGTTGAAAACCATAAGCAAAACATAGAGAAAGGGGCCAAATTCTTCTCAACTAGTGACAATGCCATGCTTTAGTGAAGCTGAATAATCTCCTTTTTTCCCCTCTTAAGGGTAATCTCCATGTTTATGTTGCTTCTGCCAACTCCAAATACTACATACAGCTGACAGAATCCTGGAAGAGACCCATTTTATCCCACAGGGATACTGAACTGAGAGGAGATGGGGCAGTTCTGTCCCTGGATAAAAGATAGTCTGATATTAAAGATTCTTTGCTTAAGGCACAAATGTACCTGTCTGTGACTTTTTTAATGGCACATTTTAGTGGCATGTAGCATCATCTTTTATGAACAAGTGTGCGAGAGGCCTTGTTATGACCCCCATGGGGAGTATGACAGCACATTAACAAGGGAAGGGCAGCATGGAGACGGCAAGCAAAGGTGAGCCTCGCTATTTTAGGAGTTTAAAACGATGAAGGCACCTTCCGATTCCTGCCTCACCAAACCTCAGGGAAGGGTTGGGACTTTATGGAGTCTGGGGGAGGGGTGTACTAGTAGAGGTAGAAGGGATAGAAAACTCTAGTTTCCACGTAGTCTCTATTTGATTCTTGTGTGATCTCAGAACAATTCCCTTGCTCAGTTTCCTGTATTTTGATCCCATGTTTCTTTACCACCAGTACTCTAGGGGAATAAAATGACTCAAAACACTTTGAGGAAGGTGTCCACACAAATAGGTAGTAGAACAGCTTAGATGAGACCTTGCATGTTCTGACACTAGACCTCTCCTGAGGGGCTCACAGAGATCCACCTTAGGATGTGTGGGGCCATGGGGAGAGGCTCTTCCCTCTTTTCCTTCTTTCTCCCAGGGGCAAACTCTCTTCGAGACCAATTCCGTTGGTCAAGCATCTTATTAAGCATCTGACTTTGGCCCAGGTCATTATCTCATGGTTTGTGAGTTCGAGCCCTGCGTCAGGCTCTGTGCTGACAGCTAAGAGCCTGGAGCCTGCTTTGGATTCTGTGTCTCCCTCTCTCTCTGCCCCTTCCCCGTTCATTCATTTCTCTCTCTCTCTCTCTCTCTCTCTCTCTCTCTCTCTCAAAAATAAATAAACATTAAAGAAAAAAAAAAAAGACCAATCCAGCTCAACTGTAACTCCTTTGGAGAAACCCCGTCTCTCCCCCAGGCTTGGGGCTCAGAGTATCTTGGAAGCACCTTTACTGAAGGTGCTAGCACATTGTTTTGTTTTGTTTCGGGCTTTAGTGGTTGGTCTTCTCTATCAGAAGTTTGGTGTGACCCAGTCTCTATGGCCTGGCACATGATAAGTGCTTAGATAGTCAGTATTGAATGAATGGAAGTTTTTACTCTTCACAGCACACCCCTAGAAAGGAAGTCTTGTTTTTAAAAGTGAGGATAAACAGAAGAGAAGCAATTCTTTGAAGATGGTGACTCTAATTTGTTATTCAGAATTTTAAAATGCATGGAGATTCACACTTCTCTCTATGACTTTAAACAGGATTTGCCACATTTATCCCAAGAAGACTGTGGGTGAAAATAAAGAATCTTTATTTCGTGCTTTACTTCAAGTGCTTCTTGTGGACTAACCTCCACATCTTTTCAGGTAATAGTCTCATCACATCTGCCCTTAAGGAAAAAAAGAAGCTTGGGGTTCTCTTCATCACTGAATAATTCACAATTTCTCATCTACGGGCTCAAAACCTCCGACTCCCCTTCCCTATCACTTACTTTGTGTTACCTTGTATCCCAGATGAATTTGGTATAAGACACACACCAGGGGCCTTACTCTACTCTCTAGTGACTTACTGGTCTATCACTTGTGGTCAGTCACATGCTGTCACTTGCTTGTCTGGGAGGTTGTGAGCTCCTAGAAGGGCTACAATTACATAGTTCCCTCTAAAAGCATTTGGTTAAGCATCAAACACAAAGAGGTGTTCAACAACCTCTCTCGATGATCATAATCCCACTGCACTTGACATCCTGTACCTACATTACCTCCTCCTTCTGATTTAACATCTGGGTCTTCACCAACCATTTGAAAACACTGGGAGCATTAGGACGCCTAACCCTTCCTGTCCTCCGCTCCTCCCCACTTTGAGCCAACATATTCCTTCTGGCATTCAGGTGTCCCACACTCAATGTGACAATTTGTTACACAATCCCTATACCTTAATCCTCCTCAATCTTATAACTTCAATGAGTCTGTTTCCTTCAGTCATCTGGAGACCATTCAACAGTCTACCTCCAGGATAAATGAACATGATTGACAAAACACCAAATACAACAATGGCAAATTCCCTCCTTATACTATAAAGACCCTCTTTTCATTTTTAAAAAAAATTTTTTTTCAACGTTTATTTATTTTTGGGACAGAGAGAGACAGAGCATGAATGGGGGAGGGGCAGAGAGAGAGGGAGACACAGAATCAGAAATAGGCTCCAGGCTCTGAGCCATCAGCCCAGAGCCCGACGTGGGGCTCGAACTCACGGACTGCGAGATCATGACCTGGCTGAAGTCGGACGCCTAACCGACTGCGCCACCCAGGCGCCCCAAGACCCTCTTTTTAAATCTTTGCATCCCTAGCACCTAGCAGAATATTGGCAGAGATATGTTTCAATATGCAACATAAATATGTTCTATGTATTGGGCATCTATCTATCAATCTATCTGCCTACCTACCTATCTTATCTCCGTGTTTCCATGCGTGTCCCTCTACGGTCCGTGCTCCACAGAACACCCAATAATCTTTTGCAAATATAATTCAGTCATTTACTCTCAGAGGAAAATCTAAAGTTCTTACCATGGCCTACAAGGCAATATATGATCTAACCCTTGGCTACCTCTCTGTACTTTTTCCCATTTTTCCCCTTGATAACTCCACTACAGTCACCTTGGTCCCTCTGCTTCCCTTGAACATGCCAAACACACTCCAGCTTAGTGCCCCTGTATTTGCTGTTGCCTGGTGGCTCCCTCCATTTACATCATCCAAGTCTCTGCTCAAAGGTACTTTATCAGAAAGGCTTGCTCCACTTTATTTTTCTCCATAGGACTTGCCACCACCTGACAATTTATATAGTTCATTATCCTGTTTTCTGTCCTCCTCATGCCGTACTCCATGAGAGTCAAGACTAGAGTGTCCTTTCATTACCATATCCCCATTGCCTATCTAACAGGCATAGCAAGAGCTCAATATATAAATGAAAAAATGAATGTGGAAGGAAAGAACAGCGAATATACGTGTTCTAAATCTTAAATCTATTAGCTATGTTCTCTCATGGTACTATGTGTCTCTGCACGTTATATCATGCTCGGGTGTATCACCATCCAAGTCACTCAGCTCTAGAGTTGATGCAGAAGGTTAAAGAAAGACAACAGACCACTTAGAGTCATAGAATGTTAGTCCGGAAAGGGGCTGTGAGAGCATTATTTTACAGATGAAGAGACAGAAGCCTGGGAGGGATAGCGGCTTGCACAGGACACCTAGAAACCAGCAGCAAAGGTGAAACTGCTCTCTCTTTCATTCCCAATCTAGGTTCTTATCTGCACACCACGTACTTCTCCAGTGTTCTACACTCTATCTGGTTGTTTGTTAAACGCATTTGATGGCAATGGTTTAAACATGCAAAGGCATGGGGCGCCTGAGTAGCTCAGTTGGTTAAGTGTCCAACTTCAGCTCAGTCTCACGGTCCGTGAGTTCCAGCCCCTTGTCAGGCTCTGTGCTGACAGCTCAGAGCCTGGAGCCTGCTTCAGATTCTCTGTCTCTCCCTCTCTCTGCCCCTCCCCCTGACACATTCTATCTCTCTCAAAAATAAATAAACTTTAAACAAAAAATTTAAACATGCAAAGGGAATTTATATTAACAGTAAGGCCTGAGCTCCACAAATCAAAAGTACAAGTTTCTCTCAAAACAGGTTAACTGAACAAGCCCTTCAGGCTTCTGCTGGGAAACTTGGTTCTGGGCTTCTGTCCACCATTATTGCTAACTGCTCAGCTGATGCATACATACTGTATTTCCTCTTAGATTCTCTTTTGTGAAGAAGCAGAAGAATATAGTTTAACAAACACCGATTATTTTTCTTTTCTTTCTATAGTGCAAGTGAATTGAGTCTAAAGATACTTCCTTATAAATTCAATTGCATTCATGTATTACAAAAATCATAGAAAAAAGTATGTATTTGACCCCAAAAAAGGTGATAAAAATGTGACTGCAACTCTATCCATGATCTTATTTAAGGATAGTCCTTTCTACTTTTTAAAAAAAATCCTCCTTCCTCTGAATCAATGTAGGTGAGAAACAATTCTTGAAGTACTGGAGAGGATCCAGATTCTATCCTAGTGCAATTCAAATTGAGCCAGGTGTCTTTCTAATAGAAATTGTACATACTTCCTTATAAATCAATTGTCATTATAAGAAACCTTAGCGCAGAGTTCTTGTGGGGTTACATGTAGCACACTAAGATAAAGTCCATTCTAAATACAGCTATAAAGAGTAAAGACATTAAAATTGTGCTAAATACATACCCCTCTCCTCCCCCAGATCGTATCATGCCCCATCCCCCAACATGTGAAATGACTATATTGGAGCGATGTGACTTTTTTTCTTTCTAAACAAACATATAGAAGTTATACATCCAAATGAGTAGGACTGCACTCTTTAAAGTAATCACCGTTGGAAGTTACATATGCATTCCAACAAGGGTACCATTACCCAGAACTCTGGAATCTTTTATTATAATGCAGGCTCTAGTGTGCATAAGGATCACCAGGGAATATGTTAATAATACAGATTCTTAAAGATTTGGATTTAATTAGTCTTAGATGGGAGTCTGGGAACCTGTATTTTTAAGAAGCTGTCCAGGTAAGTTTTGTACAGGTGATGTGTGAGAAACAGCACCTCCGAATAATCCATTCACAAGCCATTCAAGGATACCAAAATGAGGACTTTAGAGTTAAACTCTATGTGTACATACACATAACTAATAGAAATTGTACACATTTCTGTGTACACAGAAGTTTATTTTTAGTTTTTTCAAAATCTTCATTCTTCTTGATAGAAAATATTAGGACAGTTACACACAGAAGCATCTATTTGCAAACAACATACCTCCATGAAAGAGATTCCTAAACTCCAGACATCAGAATGGATTCCATACTGCTCCCCGGAAATTCTTTCAGGCTGTAAGATAACAGAAGGGAGCTTGTGAGTTGATGGAAGCTAGTCCAGGTTTGAAACACTAATATGGGTTTGGCTAAGGCAGGGTGCCATCAACATTTCATGACACTTTATGAAGAGCAAAACAATCTCATGTTGTATATGTGTGTATATATGTATATGCATACTAGATAGGTAACATATAGAAATTACATAGGTAATACAGAATCTCACTGAATCCTCACAAAGTCCCTGTGAAGAAAACTTTATTACCTCTATTTTAGAGATGAAGAAAATTAAGGCTCATATTGGTGAAATCATTTAGGCAAAGTCCTCAGCTAGTAAATGAGCTGAGATCTGAACCCAGGGTCCTCTCCCTCCAAATTCAGTGGTCTCAGCTGTGAAGTGAAAAACTACATAATATTATATAATGTTATCACTTATTTGCACTTTGAGAGATGGGTCTGTATCACTAGGGATATTTTTATTTTTATTTTTTTAACTTCTTACTTGGAAATAATTTCAAACTTACAAGAAAGTTGAAAAACTACGACTGATAAAAAAATCCATATTTCCTTTTACCCAGATTCACCTGCTGTTCAGCAATTTCATTCCAATTATCTGGGTTTCTTTTGATATGAACCAAGGAACAGTTTGAAAGGTCCATTTGGGACAACTCATCCTCCATTTAAGACGTGTAGCAAATACCTGGTCCAGAAAGCCACTACATGTACTCTCTATACTTCAAAAGGAGTAGTTTCATAGTGAAGTGGGTGCTGCCTGGTCTTCTATCCTTCTAGGATCTAGCATTCAGTAAGGTACTTCACAGAAATCTTTTGAATGAACACAGGAACACACAAACAGAAGTCTCATGGAGGTAGAATGGTCAGTCAAGGTCACAGAGCTGGTCGTGGCAGGGCTAGGATCATAACACACACCTCCCGGCCCTCAGGGCACCAGTCTGTTGTTTGTACCATCCCCGGGGGTCTTGATGGTCACCAATGGCATCAGCCTTCAGGAGCTTTCACGGGAGCCCTGAAGAGTACCTGGGGCCACACTCAGCCTGGTCCACTGCAGATGGAGGAGGTGAGCACCCACCAGCCATCAGCAGGGGATACACCAGGGGGGTAAAAGATGTGAGCAAGGTGCTTTCAGGTGAGTTGGCACAGTCCTACATCTCAAGGAGTTGGCTTAGCTGGGACCCAGAACTTCGCAACCTACTTTCTACTCATACCCATCAGGCTACCTCAATATACTTAACTGCCTTCTCCTGGGACCACTTGCCATAAAATTACATAAAGCCCTATCCTGAGGTAGCAGGTGGATTGTCTTATTTCCCTTCTTTTATTTATTTCTTTAATCTGTAAAACCCCTTTCCTACCAAGAACCATTCTTCCCAAGGGCCACGTGTCATGTGACCATTTCTCCCAGCTGATAATAGATGCACGCGGTCATCCCAATCCCCCAGTACTTTAACTTTCACATTCAAATCCCCCACACCATCATTTCTGAAGTTCCTTGTTCAGACATGAATGAACCCATTATCCAGTTCCAGCTAGTTCAACAGGGACTAGGATGAAAGCAGCCAGTTAGTTACAGGAATTACCATCACTATCATCATCATCATCAACACTACCGCATGCATTTATTGAAGAATTTCCATATGCCTGGCATTGTGTGCTAATGCATGTCTCATTTCGGATTCATAAGGACCCATATTAGATTGGTACCGTTATCATCCTCTTTTAACAGATGAGGAGAAGGAGGTACAGAGACGTTTAGTTTGCACTCACTACATACGGACAGTAATAGCTATCATTTGATGACCAGCTAGTATATTGCAGACACTGGGCTACTTTGCATTCTCTACGTTTTTTAACAATCTTGCAAAGATTATTACTGCCCTGATTTCACAGATGTAAAAACTGAGGCTTAGTAAAATTAAGTGGCTTGCTGAAGTCTAGAGCTGTGGACCAACATCAGGCGTATTGTTTAGGAACACAGCCAGGATTCAAATCCTGGTATGCCTGACTGCAAAATCAGGGTTCTTTCTACTGTGTCACACTGCCCCCAGAACCAGGAGTCAGAAGAGCCACACACTAATCTTGATCTGATCAGTATTTCTCAAAATATGGTCTTCAGACTAGCCATCAGAGAAGTGACTGCCTGAGGTGCATATTGTAGATGAACCTCCTGAATCAGAATCTCTGGAAGTGGTTCAGGGGATCTACCTTCTAAAAAATAATTTATCTGGATGATTCCTTGGTGTATACTCAGCTTCAGTCACTAAACATTTCCATGTTCCCTGCAGAGGCAATGACCCATCTTCCTCTTCTCTGCTTCATGAACATTTCTTTTATAGACCCCTGTCATGGGCCACCTTTCTTTGGTGACACATTCCCGTACTTATCAGGAAGAATTACAAATTCTTGCCTCTGTCCTTCATGAAAATGTTGTTTGTATTTTTAATATTAATTGATTGCACGGTGTTATAATCATCCGATTACTAGCCTGTTTCTCCCAAGAGGCCAAGAGAGTGTCTTACTCATCTCATACCTAGTACCATGGCTGCCACGTAGCCAGTGCGTGGTCAAGGTATGCTGCCTTGAAGGAATGTAATACATGTTTAGTGCACATTTGGTTTTAAGCATGTGCCAATTATTAAGTCCCCTGAAGTGTTCTACTAATATAACTTCCCCAATATTACTGCTATTCATGCCCATGAAGAAACATCCAGCAAACATGAAAATCCTAAAATCCTCTAGAACTCTTTATTTTATAAAAAAAAACAAAACAAAACTTTTTAATGTTTATTTATTTTTGAGACAGAGAGAGAGAGAGAGAGAGAGAGAGAGAGAGAGAGAGAGAGAATGAGTGGGGGAGGAGCAGAGAGAGACACACACAGAAGCTGAAGCAGGCTCCAGGCTCTGAGTTGTCAGCACAGAGTTTGACGTGGGGCTTGAACTCAGGAGCCGTGAGATCATGACCCGAGTCAAAGTTGGACGTTCAATCGACTGAGCCACTCAGCCGCCCCTAGAACTCTTAAAGAAATAACCAAATGTTGCCTTCCTGTCTGTGTCTTCTCTCCTTACTTTCTCCTTTTCTTCATCCCACTAGCTGACAGTTATCAAAATATAGCACTTCATTCAGCGTACAGAATAAGCAAACAAAAGTCGCGCCCACATACAAAATATTTTGACAGGACCAACGATAAGATTAAATACATTCGTAACATTTGCCCACTTAACTTTTTTTTTTAAGCTTATTTTTATTTATTTGAGAGAGAGACAGAGAGCATGTGGGGGAGGGCGGAGAGGAAGACAGAATCCCAAGCAGGCTCCATACTGCCAGCACAGAGCCAGACACAGAAACTCACAAACCGTTAGATCGTGACCTGAGCAGAAACCAAGAGCCAGATGCTTAACCTACTGAGCCACCCTGGTGCCCCTGCCCATTGCACCTTCAAAACAAATGCAAACAGGAAGCTGAAAATAAAGCATACAAAAAAATTAAATTAAAAAGAAAAAGAGAGGAAGTGATAATGGTCACAGATATCAGGTGGCCAATAGGAGAGCTCCTTAAGGAGTTCTCGCAATAAGCTAACAAAGCAAGATCACTGTTGTGGTGCTGTGCTCAAGCATGAATGCTTAGTGAGAGTCGGGAGCCAGCTCTACGGGTCTACCTGAAGAGCTGGTACAGTAGATACGGACTGGGAAATGCGCCCAGGCCCCTGAAACTGACACAGCAACAGCACAAGATAAGCCCCAATACATTTTGAATTTATGGAGCCAGGACTTGATGGCCTGAGGCTGCACGATTCAAATCTGTTCTTATACTTGAAGCCAAGGTGGTCTGCCCTGTTCTCTCCCCTCTAAAACAAAACAAAACCAACCACCAGGTACCACACTACTGACAGAAGATCTGTGATGGACATTTTGCAGTTAAAAATGGAAAGCTGGGTTACTTTCTGACATGGCAGCTGTCACCAGTGTGGAGAGCTAAATAATAGGAAAAACATGACTCCCTGTCTGAGGCACGTCTGTACTGAGGTTTAAGTGTAGGAGGAAAAGTCCTGGTCTATTCTTAACGAGAACAGTGGTGATGATATAAAAAGCAGATTTTATACAGGATCTGAAAGGGCAGTGGCTCCAAGCTGTACTCTCCACTCCTGCCAGCCACCCTCTGTGACTTGTTATTTACCCAGGACCCATATTTAGGTGACTCACTCTAGAACTATCTCTACACAATACCCCAGGACTTACTTGTCAAAATCAACAAGATATCAAGGTACATTCCTAATCTCTTCTGATAAAGAATTTCTGCTCAGGATTACACCACTCAGTAAATTAACAAAAGTATGCACAAATACTTTAGTTTAGTAAGCAATTGAAATACATATCACAAACAATAGGCATTTTTTAGATAATTTTTTTAATGTTTATTTAATTTTGAGAGAGAGAGACAGAGAGAGAGAGAGAGAGAGAGAGAGAGAGCGAGCGAGCATGAGCAGGGGAGGGACAGAGAGAGAGAGAGATACAGAATCTGAATCAGGCTCCAGACACTGAGCTGTCAGCACAGAGCCCGACGCGTGGCTCAAACTCGTAAACCGCAAGATCGTGACCTGAGCCAAAGTCAGATGCTTAACCGACTGAGACACCCAGGTGCCCCAGGGGGGATTGTTTTTTAAGCTGGCAAGATCCCTGTGAATAGTACAGCCTATTGGTTACCCAAGAGTCTGGAGTGGGACGGTTCTAACTCAATCCTGTCTTCCAGTTCATAAATTCTCTCTTCTGCTATATCCAATATACTAGCAAGTAGTGAGTTTTTAAATTTTAATCCAGAAGTTTTGAGATTTTATCCAATCTACCGTGTCACTTTTAAAACTTGTGATTTGAAGTCTGTATCTGTTGCTCCTGCTCGTTCTTTTTCATATTGCCTTGTTTCCTTGTGCACCTGGTTTTTTGTTCACTACTTGCTAGTTTTTGCTCTTGAAAAAATTTGAGAGATTCTCTGAGGCTTAAGGAAGATGTGCCCACCTGAAACCAAGTTCTTAGCATGAAGCTCCTTTTCCAACTCAAGTCATGAATACAAACAGTCAGACTGCAAATCTGTGTCAGTTAGTCTAAGGCCACAACTCTCCCCCTTCTCCTTTTCCCCCGGCTTTTCTGCTTGGCTCTGAGAAGCCTTCTCTTCTGGGGGAGGAGGAGCAGCTCTGGCTCTGGTTTGCTCTTACACTGAGAGTGAGCCCTTCAGGCTTCCAAGATGATATGGAGAAGATCTCCACGGAGACCTTCTGCGTTAGGAGGACGCCCACATCATTGATAGCGGTGGTATAGGCAGATGGCTATACCTACTTCGTCAGGAAGAATGAGCTTTGGTGTGCCAGATATTCCGCTTTCTTCTCTGTTGCAGGAGTCCACTTAAAAATTGTTCTAGGAGATTCCCATTGTCTTTTTAGCTCTTCAAAGCATTTGCGATAGTTTTTAAAGTATTTTACCTAGCATTTTTCAACAGAAGAGTTGGTGCGAATAACCTAACCTGCTGTCACTAGAAACTAGAAGCTGGTGTCCTAATTAAATCTTGACTCTCACTACTTGGCTAACTCTGAGATCCTGGGCTAAAGTTATTCCACCTTTGGTTACCTTATCTGTAAAATGAAGACAATGATAATATGTATGCTTCATGGGGTTGTGTGAAGATTAAATGAATCCATGCAATGTACTGGATTCGATACCTGTCACATGGTGAATGTGACTTCTACAAGTTCCACCTCTGAACATGCCTGTAAATTGTTAGCAGTATTATTTTTTAATGACTTAGGACCTTAAGAAAGCTGCCCTTTTTCCTAGTTATCATTTTCTTACACCATACACTTTAGATTATAGAAGAACGAACTGAGATTGCACATGCAGGGCTAGTTCTTTGAGTTATTTTCAATATCTGAGCAGCCTCGCTGACTGTATTTGAGTAATCTGGGGGCCTTCTATGCCTTATAATGCACGTAGGACACTTAACCTAAGAAGTTAAACACTCTGTTTGTAATCAGCAAAAAGTCGTCTTTGGAAGGCAGCTTTCATGAATGAACTCATTCGTTTCGCAGGGTGTGAAGGCCTGGATACAGAGAATGAGCAGAATAAACACTGCCCCTCTGGAGATCCGGGAGAGACCGACATAATCTGGACAGAGTGAGGGGCACAGCAGTTAAAAGTACAGTCCCTGCAGACTTGAGTACTTAGGCTTGAACCCTGGTTCTGCCACTCATTAAATGTATGAACTTGAGTAAGTTACTCAACTTCTCTATCCCTGTTTTTCACCTGTACAATGAGAATGATAATATTTACCTGATAGGGTTGTTGTAAGGATCTAAAGCATTAATAAAAGAGTGACTGGCACATGCAGCTAAATACTAGCTCTTATTATTTGTCATTACCACTGTATGAATATAAAGTAAGAAAAATGGATGTAAGGGTATCATACTAGCTCATCTCTAACTGTATATTCTCACAACTTATTATTTGTCCTCTACCGCACTTCCTGTCCCCAACTATGTCCCCTTACCTTCTATTTCTAATGTCTCAGCTCAACCCTCCACCGTGATCTCTTCTGTAAGTACCCTTTCACATACTGCTTTACATCAAATTTGTACACTGTATGACTTCTTACTCTCTAAATGTATATTTGATACAACCTAAGTCTTTATTACATCACACATAATGTGGCCACATATAATGCCACACTTCTATTCTTGCCCACATTGTAGGTGGATTTGAGTGGTTCCACCACAACCTGGCTGATGGCATGAAAGTGCTCAGTAAATACTGGTTGATTAACTCAAGGTACTCAGTTTCAGATACAGCTTTCGCTGGCATAGACCAGAGGCTGGCAAATTTTTCCTGTATGTGACCAGAGAGTAAATATTTCTCTCTCTGTAGGCCATATGGTCTCTGCTGCAACTGTCACAGGGACTCCACTCTGCCACTGCAGTGCTGAAGCAGCCACAGACAACCCCAAGCAAAAGGTCGTGGCCATGTCCCAATACAACTTTTGTTTCTTAGCCAATTTGTTTTAGTTTGAAATACTTATGGATTCACAAGTTGAAAAAATATATACAGGGAAGTTGTGCACACTCACCCAGGTTCCCCCAATAGTTTTATAGTACAGTATCATGGTGTATCAGGCAGGGATTAATACCCAGAACAGAATAACAAATGTTATTTCCATCTTTCCCCACTCCCAACCTCTAATCTCACACCAATTAGGTAAGTACGTGGTCAACGAGAGCCTCCTGAGTTATCAGGCTATCACTCTTTGCTTTCTAGGTATCTTATGCTTTTTACAGCTTGAACCATAAAGCTGATGACTAGAATTCACTCGCCCAAGAAGCAAAGCAATTTTAGCTCTGCCAACCTTAGCTAACATTTCATAATTTTAATCCTCACATATTCAATTAATAGATGGATGCATCACACTCATCCATAAAGCAAGAGGAAAAAAGGTAATTTCTTTAATGTACACCTGGGAAAGACGACTGTAATCTAGATTTGTACATTCAAACATAACGCAATTTAATTATTAGAGCAATTTAAAGCTACTAAAAACATGACAGGTAGAAAACATGGTGCGTAGATGAGAAGTTGTTTCTTCTCTCTATTTTAGAAAGAGGGAGTGAGCGTGAGCAAGGGAGAAAAGCAGAGAGAGACAGAGAAGAGAGAATCATTAAAAAAAATTTTTTTTATGTTTATTCATTTTTGAAAGACAGAGACAGAGCACAAGCAGGGGTGGGGTGGTGAGAAAGGGGGACACAGAATCTAAAGCGGGCTCCAGGCTCTGAGCTGTCAGCACCAGGGCCTGATGTGGGGCTTGAACTCATGAACCACGAGATCATGACCTGAGCCGAAGTCGGATGCTCAACCGACTGAGCCACCCAGGCGCCCCGAGAAAAGAGAATCTTAAGCAGGCTCCGTGCTCAGTGTGGAGCCTGACAAAAGGCTCGATCCCACCACCGTGGGATCATGACCTGAGCTGAAACCAAGTCAGACACTCAACCGACTAAGCCACCCAGGTGCCCCAAAAAGTTGTTTCATTTATAATCTTATTCCTTAAAAAAAAATTTTTTTAACATTGATTCTTGAGAGACAGAGAACTGAGTAGGGGAAGAGTAGAGAGAAAGGGAGACAGAGACTCTGAAGTGGGCTCTGCAATGTCAGTGCAAAGCCTGACCTGGGGCTTGAACCACAAACTGTGAGACCATGACCTGAGCCAAAGGTGGATGCTCAACCAACGGAGCCACCCAGGTGCCCCTATTCATTTTTTTTTTTTTTTTAACCACAGCATTCCATATTCTTTCAAAGACTGAAACTATGGGATCTGGTAGGGATTTATTAATGGTTTGGGTTTTTTTTTTTTGAGTTTATTTATTTTGAGAGAGAGAGAGCGAGCACGAGCAGGGGAGGGGCAGAGAGAGAAGGGGTGGGGAGAGAAATCCCAAGCAGGCTCTGCACTGTCAACAGAGTCTGATGTGGGACTCGAATCCATGAACCGCATGATCAGGACCTGAGCTGAAATCAAGAGTCGGACACTTAACTGACTGAGCCACCCAGGTGCCCCAGGATTTATTAATTGTAAAGGTGGCTCACCAATCTCAGCTAACCTGGTAGAGCCAAGAGGGCGATTATGTTTTATGAAAACAGATATGATGACTTCAGGGGTTAATTTTTTTTTTTTTTCACATTACTTAGAAAAATGAGAAAGAATGAATTTTCTTTAAAAACCAGGCAGAACAAACATTAACTATTCTGGTATTTCAATATAAAAAAAATGGTTTGCACTGTTCTGAGAAGAAGATTCAGAGTGACATCTTTTTATTATCAAGATAATATATGAACTGAGAGTAAGATCCAGGTTTCCATCCAACTAATGTGTTTAACGTCATATAAAGACCATGGGGTTGGGGCACCTGGGTGGCTCAGTCGGTTAAGTGTCCGACTTCAGCTCAGGTCATCATCTCAAGGCTCGTGGATTCGAGCCCCGTCTCAGGCTCTGCACTGACAGCTTAGAGCCTGGAGCCTGCTTCAGATTCTGTGTCTTTCTCTCTCTCTCTGTTCCTCCCCCACTTGCATTCTGTCTCTCTCTCTCTCTCTCTCAAAAATAAACATTAAAAAAAAAAAAGACTATGGGAAGTAAAACAGACTAAATAAATCTAGAATCCTCATTAAAAAAATGACCTTAAGGTGTTAAAACAAAACTTGGTTCCAAAATGATATTAGATAACCTTCCTGCTTGTCTCTCCCAATCACCCACTCTTGAAATGATTGTGGAAATTAATTATAGCATTTGTGCCCCCCAAACTTCCCTTAGTTAAAAGGTAGGAAAAAGGAAAAGGTCTACATCAAGTCCAGCTTGGGTCTTTGAAACAGCTCTATGCTTCTAATTTTTATACTTGGTAAATTTATTTCAGAAGAGTTAATAAATTATCTTATGACAGGAATGAACCCAACAAGTAAACAGAATATAGGTGTATAAGTTCGAAAAAGAATTTCCTGCTAAACCTTTACATTCAGAGATCCATAAGTAAGAGCTGATCACATCAATAATTTAATTCTGATCCAGTGACAAAGCATGTTTGTATTTCTGGAAAAAACAGCCAATCTTATTGACTGACATTTTGGGATACTTGAGGGTTAATTAAATAAGCAATGTGGCAAAGCGGCCAATGTGCTGTAAGGTGCAATTTTTCTGTGGGATTAAACTTCAAAACTCAGCAATTTCACCCTCGAACCAACTAGTTAAGTCAACTAAGCAGATAAGTTGGTAGCTCCTGGATAAAATCTAATGCCTTTTAGAAAGACTTAAAAATCAGATCATGACTGGATTGACTTTGTAATTTATGATCTGTTAGGATAAAGCTGTGGAATTAATTCAAGAATTCTACATTACCAAGTACATAAAGATAAAGATGTTGGTTTTAAATGTTATTTTTGCATAAGTTTACTTACCGCCATATAAGCATTTGTTCCAACATACGTCTTGGCTATAGAATTCACCAGCTATGAGACAAAACAGTCTGTTAGAACAATATAAAGATAATGTGGAAATAAAATGGGCAATTATTCCTCATTTAACCTACAATCATCATTTCTATAAATCAACTAAAAATTATGTAAAAGGGAACAAATTTATCTACAAAGGCATTAAAAATGATTAAATCTCTCTTTTCTTTTGAATGTGATTTCCAATTTAAACAAGCACAGCATTACAGTTTATAGCAGATAACCTTAAACAATTCACTTAAGCAGGATGCTTATCGCTTTAGTACCCCAAACCCGCCTGATATAAAAAGTCAATTTGAAGTAGAATTTGAACACACTCATTTTTCAGTCAGATGGCTCAAGATGTGAATGGCGCCCATGCATTGCTAGAATGAAATGGGCACTAAATACGCTGGAGGGATAACAGACTTTGACAACTCATAATACAACGATGACCTTCGCTTTGGTCTTCGTGTTTGGCTGGGAGTAAAGGTGGCTGCAATTCAAATCAACATCACAGCACGCTCGTGGGTCACTATCACCGGGGTTCTCAGGGGAGGCCCAAAATGGAAATTAATTAAAATTTGTGCTGCACATTGTAATGGCCCTCCACCATTGTTCCTCCCAATATTAATTTTTATTGTGGGCCAGTTGGGCTCCCCAGGCACAGCTCCCACTCTGCCCTCCCTTTTGTCTGGTCAAAACGCTTTCATATCAAAGCTGCATCTCAATGAAGTTTGCTATTCGTAAGTAGTAATTACAATATCAGCAGTTTTTACTGTCATTAAACAATGAACAATCATATTCTGATGAAGGAAACTCGCTCGGAGATTAAAAATGAATAACACGCTCCCAGCCGAGGAGAAGATGCAGAGTTCTGTTTGTCTGGCAGCGAGGTGATTTTTCAATCCGAAGAGTGGACTGAAAATAAAAAGCGAATGTTGCAGACAGGAGAGCAGATTGGGAGGAAAAAGAGACCTACCTGAGTGCTAACTCCAAAATCACACAGCTTGACCTGTCCTCTTGTGTTTACTAGCATATTGGAGGGCTTCACATCTAGAAGGGGACCAAAAAAGTCCATATAACTAAGTCTGTATCTACAGTGCACGTTTAAAAAAAGCACACATGCACACCATACCATATTGCAGAAATGACATCATCTGTTCAACCCGGAATTCTAATCACAAATTTAATGCAAAGCATTTTATCTGGAGGCAAAATGTAAGGTCCTAACTCCTTCACTTCCAACCATTTCTGGTTTCTATGGAAGCAAGGGTTTATTTCAAGTGAAAGTCAAATAAAACCTTGGCTTCCAACAACAGTAAATACATCCATCATCCTATCCCCAGGCTTTCAGGAAAAGTAGGTAGATAAGAAAATGTAATCTTGCAAAGAATTTGCACAAAAAGGTTTGGCTTTGCTGTTGATGTGAAACTACTCCTCCCATCTAAGAAGCAGTAAGGCCAACGGGAAGCCAATGAGAAAAAAAAATCATTCATATGTTTCTGGTAACAGGACATATCTATATGAAACAATGACAAAATGAATGCACTATTGCTATCTCCTGGTTTTATGTGACAAATGCTACTTCAGATAACACTCAGAAATTGGTCTAAAGGCGAGGGTAGATGTGTGTGCATATATGCACTTACTGATCATGGTTTCATTTCTCCTTCTCTCCCCTTACATCACTTTTGACTGCTGTTATAGTTAACAAAAGAATTGACATAGCTTTTGCCAAGGCAGTCAGTTGCTAAATAATAACACAAAGGGTTTCTGTGAAGCACTGTCAGTGACAACAATGAGCCATTTCAGGAATTCCGGGAGCCCACAAAAACCATCCAAGCAGGATAAGAGCACACCACTGTTGACGGTACAGAAAAGCACCTGCTTCAACATTTCATCTTCAACTGCGAAAGTGGTCTGGAACAGACAACTTGTTATATTTAATACATCATACAACCTGCATTATCCCAAAACTGAACAAGAGACTCAACTTTTTATGTAACATTTTTAAAAGACATGTGAGTATTCTCACCCCAAGCCTTCACTTTGCAAAAGAGTACCCTAACAAAGTATCCTGCCAACAGTAGGTACTTAATCCAAACTTCAAGTTCAAACTCAGTAAACAATTACTGAACTCTACTTCCTACGTGACAGGCAATGTGCCAGGCACTTTCTCATACATGTGCTCATTTGGTGTCACCTGGCTGACACTAGAATGTAAATGGCATGAAGGCAGGGACTTTGTTTCTTTTACTGACTACTGTATTCCCAGCCCCTAGAAGAGTTTCAGGCATATAGCAAGTGCTTAATAAATACTTGTTGAATGGATGAGAGAATAAACTAATGGAAACCATAAACACAAAGCATTATTTTATGCTGATGATTCTATTTCAGTGATCAGGGTTCGCTATAGAACATGTCTCTGTTGCATGACCTTCATACAAGACATACTATGTATTATCTTTAGGGGCACTCTCTCTATGAAAACAAGTTAGCATGCCTACGGCTGGTATAGGTTCTTTTCCCAACTAGTCTTTCTGCCTCCAACCTTCCTCAATTTGAACATAAATCTTATACACCATCGTACTAAATATCCACTTTTACTACCTCATTTCTCTTCTTGGTGAGGAAGTAAAATATTCCCTGACCTCCCCCGCCAACCTGAATGTGAACTCCTAGTTAGCACAATACATACACATTACAGCACTATTAGACATTCGATAAATGTTTGGTGAACTGAAGGAAATGTTAGACTCCACATATGCGGGTCTTATTTTCCAAATCCAATTCTCATTACAGGCACTCAACTTAGAATATTTTTCTTTTGGACAACCTACTCTTTTATATATTGACATCTTTAAACCCCTCTTAAGCTGCCACATCAGATGGAGACAGTTAATGAACAAATATTTTGAGCTCCTGGAAGATGGAGCTGCCTGGAAATCATGAGGTATGCCAAAATTAACAAATCTTTAGCTTTAATCAGATACACTTTTGACTTAAGTGGATCAATAGAGAGAGAAACAATAAAACAAGAGAACTGCTAGATTATACTCTAAAAGGCAGGTGTAAATAAGAACTTCATTGCATTTTTCAGCTAAGGACATCGTTTTAAACTTACATGCCAGCCTGCTCTATGACTTTTGCACATTCACCTCTCAGCCTAGTTCTCAGGAACACTTTATATGTGAAAGCAGTAAACACCAGTCATCCTCATGTCAAGCTTTGTACTCTAACTGACCAGTTTAATCATTATCTCGATAGAAACAAAACCCTCCATCACCAAGCCTTTGTTCATGCTGCGTGTTCCCCTCTCCCTTCCGCTCCGAAGTTGAGAAATGCTTCCTCGATATGTCCTGACTGAATCTTGCCCATATTTCAACTCAAGAACCCTCTCTCCCTGTTGCCTTAACTACTCAGGTCAACAAAGTCATGGCTTCCTCTGAACTGCTAACGCATTTACTGTCTGTGCCATTTGTTTGGAACTAAGCATGTGACACTGTTTGACTAGTAGTTATTTACCATATTTACTGGTGGAGGTGTCACCACCCCAAGTAATAAGTTCACAGGGTAGGAAAAGGCTTCACACATCCTTGTGTGCATCCCTTCCGACAACAGTGTCTTGATCACTGGTTAATGGCTTGTTAAACAATATACTAAATTTGCTAAGTACTCCCCTCGCACTAATATCTGGAGACATCACTTGAACATAACAGACTCCTTTAAACAAAACCAATGGATGTAGGCTAGGAGGCAGAGGATCTGTGTTTTGGTCTTTCTGGCCCTGCCACAAACTTGGCATGTGAATTTCACCAGTCAGGTGACGTTTTAATTTCTACCACTACAGGGAAATAGTAATAGCCATTCTGCCAATCTTAAAGAACTGTGGGGACTGGATGAGATAATAAATAAACTGCTCCCCCCACCCAAAGGAATGTAAAACTGCTTTTAAACTGTCAAATATTCCATAAATACAAGGTACTATTATCCATTGGTAATCAACCGAACTGTTATACAACAACAAGTGGGGTATTTTGACATATTTAGGAAATAGCTTGTTGTTACTGCAGCAAGTTTTACCTGTATTTGAGTAAATGCTAGCTGAAAGAAGGTAATTCCCAAAGTGTAGTCAGTAGAACTATAAAACCAATTTAATGTTTATGAGGATGCATTCTGGCCAGATCATGAGCACACATTCTTCAACAAGGCTACTGGTCTCTCTGTATTTGTGCTTGCCTATTACAGTCTGTGTTAAACAACTAAAGTGTTAAGCAACTAAAGTGATCCATTTATTATTTTTTTAATTAAAAAATAATTTTTAATGACACTTTTAAAACTAAATCACCCCATGTCACTTCTCTGCCTAAAACCTAAAAGGGCTTCCTACCTCAACACAAAACACGGCCCTACAATCCTCATGATAGTCTCTGAGGCTGTCTCTGAGCTGGTCCCCGCTAACCCTGTGCTCACACCCTTCCTATTCCTCTCTCTGCCCAAGCTGCTTCCTTTCACTGGCCTCCTTGCTAGACCTGTTCCTGCTTTGGGGCTCTATCTCCCTGGAATACTCTGATCCCATACATATATATGCGCAGAGCTTGCTCCTTCATTTCCTTTAGGTTTTTAACTCACATGTAAAGAAACCTTCCCCAGTCACCCGGTATGAACAGCAATCCCTTCCCACCCCAGACATATATGTAAATCTGTTTCTCAGTCCCTCCATCTCGAAGGGAACCTACACAAACACAGAGAGTAGATGTTTGATCACTACTATACCTAGGATGGTGTCTGGTACTGACAAGAAATGATAGTTGTTGAACAAATGGTGAATGAATGATATCGCTACTAAACAGATGGACAAACGTGCCCATCCAGAGAACTTGGCCTGAGAAGGAGCTAATCTTTTCCCACCTAATGGCATATACATTTCGCTACTAATGAATACATTTTTTTTTCAACATTTATTTATTTTTGGGACAGAGAGAGACAGAGCATGAATGGGGGAGGGGCAGAGAGAGAGGGAGACACAGAATCGGAAACAGGCTCCAGGCTCCGAGCCATCAGCCCAGAGCCTGACGCGGGGCTCGAACTCACGGACCGCGAGATCGTGACCTGGCTGAAGTCGGACGCTTAACCGACTGCGCCATCCAGGCGCCCCAATGAATACATTTTTAAATGACATTTTTCATTCTGGAAAGAATCCATAGTTGTTCAAAAACACTTATTCAACAAGTATTGACTGACACCTTAACAAGTGCCTGATATGGTAAATGATGTGGAGAGAAAATGAGTCAGACCCTATCTCTGCCCTTCAGGCCACTGCAGACTGAATACCTGTTGGTATATTCTTTTACCAAAATAGAGCACATGAGATTTCAGGAAAACCACACTGCTTATGTATAATCTAAATGGGATTCTCCTCCTGAACAACCGGTGTGCTTCCTATAATAAAAACAATGAGAATTATATAACTAAAGAGCTCCCAAGCTTGGCTGTGCATAAAACCCCCCACAAAACTGAAAAAACAAACAAACAAACAAACCCACAAACAAACCACAAAATTCCAAAACCAACTTTTTTGAGTTTCACCTCAGATCTACTGAATCAGAAATCAATCTAACACAGCCTGGTCTTCAGACCAGCATTTAGAAAAGACTAACATAACCTGCTATATTGCTTCCAACTTATCTGCTATACAGTTAAGAATATCTGAAGAGAAATTTCTTCTCTACTTTTAAAAATCTATTTTATTCATTAAAAAAACAATTTTAGGGGCGCCTGGGTGGCGCAGTCGGTTGGGCATCCGACTTCAGCCAGGTCACGATCTCGCGGTCCGTGAGTTCGAGCCCCGCGTCGGGCTCTGGGCTGATGGCTCAGAGCCTGGAGCCTGTTTCCGATTCTGTGTCTCCCTCTCTCTCTGCCCCTCCCCCGTTCACGCTCTGTCTCTCTCTGTCCCAAAAATAAATAAACGTTGAAAAAAAAATTAAAAAAAAAACCAATTTTATTGCAATCATTTTGAACTCTGAGTGTGACAAATGTAAACATCCATGTATCCACACCACAATCAAGATATGAAACATTTATGTCACCCCAAAAAGTTCCCTGAGCCCCTTTATAGTCAACTCCTCTCTGACCCCTGGCAACCATTGACTGGTTACTGTTGTTACAGTTTTGCCTTTTCTACATACATTATAAATCCCATAATATGTTGGTTACTGTTTAGATGGTATATCTGTCATTAGCATTCAAAGTTGATATGCTGCAGACAGTACACAGTTGGGTCTTGCTTTTTTAACTACGTGACAATTTGTGCTTTTAATTGGAAAATTTAGACCATTTACATTTAATGTAATTATTGATATGGTTGAGTTCAACCTTACCATCTCACTATTTGTCCCATCTGTTCTTAGTTTCTTTTTTTCTTGTCTCCTTGCTTTTTTTTGGATTGTGTGTGTGTGTGTGTGTGTGTGTGTGTGTGTGTAAAATGAATCCACTGATCTCTACCATGGGCTTATAAGCCAGAGGCTGGCAACCTTTTCTATAAAAAAACATATTTCAGGCTTTGAAGGCCATATGGTTTTTGTTATAACTACTCAATTTTGCTGTAGTGTAAAAGCAATCATAGGCAAAACATAAACTAATGGGCATGACTGTGTTGCAATAAAATTTTGTTTATAAAAACAGGCAGTGAGCCAAATAGCCTGCAGGCTAAAGTTTGCCAGCCCCTGTTTGAAGCTTTTTTTTTTTTTTTTTTTTACAGCTGCTCTAGAATTTGCAGAATGTTTAACTTCTCACAGTATACTTTCAAGTAATATTTGGATATTTCATTTATAATGTAAGAACTTACAACAATACACTTTCATTTTTTCCTTCCATCCTTTGTGTACTGTTACATATCTTTTTTCTACATATGTTATACGCTCCACAATACACTCTTTATTTTTGTTTTAATCTTTTAAAGACATTTAGAACTGATAAAAAAAAAGTCTTTTATAATATCTACATGTTTACCATTTCTAATGCTATTTATTACTTTATGTAGGCCTAATCATGTATTTGATACCATTTTTGTTCTGCCTCAATAACTTCAACATTTTTTTATAATGTTGGTCTACTGGCAATAAATAAAAAATTTTCTCTTCTTTGTTTGTCTAGAGAAGTCTTATTTGTTAATTTTGAAATGTATATTTAGTAAACAGAACTCTGGATTGATAGGGTTCCCATCCCTAAACATTTTCAGGGTGTCCTTCCATTATCTTCTGGTTTGCATAGCTTCAGACAAGAAGTCTGCTGTCATTCTTATTTTATTTTATTTTTGTTCTACTTGTTTTCTCTGAATTATTTTAAAGATTTTTTAAATCACTGGTTCTTAAATTTTTTATTTTGTTGCATTTTGGTATGGTTTTGTGTTTATCCTGGTTAGGGTTTGTTGAACTTCTTAGATCTATGGGTTTATGGGTTTCATCAAATTTACAAAATCTGGAGTCTATTTTTTCAAATTATTTGTTGTTCCTTTTTTTTCCTCTCCTTTCCTTCTGAGACTTGAGACTCCGTTACACATATATCCTAGATTTCCTGATACTGTCACAAAGGTCACTAAGCCTATGCTAATTTTGTTTTGTTTTGTTTTGTTTTGTTTTGGTCTCTTTTGCTCTTTTGTTTTTTTGTTTTTAGTAATTTTGGATAATTTCTGTATTTCTAACATCAAGATCACTGACTGCTTTTTTCTGTGTGTTTAATCCACTGTTAAGTCCATCAAGTGAAATTTCTATTTTAGATATTTATTTTTCATCTCTAGATGCTCCATTTGATTCTTTATGACTTCCATTTCTCTCCTCATAATGCTCATGTTTCCCTTGAGATCCTTGAAAATACTTATAACATTTATAGTAAATGTTCTAAAGTCCTTGTCTGCTCAGTCCATTATCTAAGAGTGTGGGGGTGAGGGGTGCTGTTTACATTAATTTTTTTCCCTCCTGGTTATGATCTTTCATCCATTATCAGAAAAATTCTTTACCTACTAATTCTTATTCAGATGCCAGATGTTGCGAATCTTATGTTATTAAGATCTGAATTTTGTTGTAGTCCTTTAAAGAGTGTTGGACTTGATAACAGCAGGTAGTTACCTTATTTGCAGATAGCCATTTCATGTTGAAGCTTATTTTAGATTCTTTATTCATGGAGGGCCTAGAGTAACCCCTACTGTAGGGTTAGTTTAGCCCCACTATGAAAGCATGACCCTTTTCAAAAGTCTCTCTTGAATGCTCCAATGTATTCAGCAATGTCTCCCCACTCTAGCTGATTCAGATTTAAAAAATTCTGAACCTTGTATAAGCTTTGGGAATTGTTTAGCTTATAGTTCCCCAGAAATATTCTTTCCAAGACAGTACTTTGTCTAGCTTTGTAACACTTCACTCTACAAATGCACAGAATACTTGGCTAACAACTTGAGGAGACCCTAATACAATTTCTTGAGTTCTTTTTCTGCATAATTCCTGCCTCTGTAGGGCTCTGCCCTGTAAATTCTAGCCATTTTGCTTTCTTGACCTCCAAACTTGGCCTCTTCAGCTCTTCAGACCTTTGGGCTCTGTCTAGGTGCCCTCTCCCTAAGCTCCACTCCAGAAACTGCCTCAAGCAGAAAGCTTGGGGGATTATAGAGCTCACTTCATCTGTTCACCTCTTCTCAGGGATCACAGTCCTGCAGTGCTTGTTATCTAATGTCTGAAAACAGATGTTTAATAAATTTTGTCCAGTTTCCTAGTTGTTTTTGGTGGACGGTTAAGTCCCATAGCAGTGATTCCTTCCTGGGCAGAAGTGGGAATATCTCTTTATTTAAAAATTCTTGTCTTTTCATCTTTTGTTCATTGTTTTGACCTGATGTTGTAAGTTGTCTTAATTTTTTTTTGTTGTTTGTTTGAAACAGAGAGAGTGTGTGAGTGGGGGAGAGGGCAGTGGGAGAGAGAATCTTAAGCAAGCTCCATGCTCAGCACACAGCCCAACAGAGGGCTTGATCCCATAACCATGGGATCATGATCTGAGCCAAAAATCGAGTGTTGGACACTCAACTGACTGAGCCACCCAAGATCAAGAGTCACATGCTCTTCTGACTGACCCAGCCGGCTGCCCCTCAAAGCCGTTTTTGAAATAAGGAGGGTATAATATTAGGGCTTTATTCAGTTAGGCTAAATCTTAATTCATGTGGCAGAATTTGAAACAAATGTAATCTCTTTTAAATGTTGGAATGAGGATCGCTCCTTCAATTTAAGTTTCACTTCAGCTGAATAAGATATTCCACCTTGTATCTGAGGTATCAACAATCCTAGTATACAGCCACTGAACATATTACTTCCAACCTAACACTTAAAACATATGAATTCAGCAACTCTCAAAAACAGCTCCTGGAATACTGAAGTGATGTTTTCAACCTTATTCCAAGCCATAAACATGACAGATTAGGCAGAGAGCTTCTTTTAAGTAGTTATATCTATGCTTATTAAACATTTTGTAATGTTTATTTTTGAGAGAGAGAAACAGAGCATGAGCAGGGGAGGGGGCAGAGAGAGGGAGACACAGAATCCAAAGTAGTCTCCAGGTTCTAGCTAGCCATCAGCACAGAGCCCAGCACAGGCTTGAACTCATGAACCGTGAGATCATGACCTGAGCTGAAGTCAGACGCTTAACCGACTAAGTCATACAAGCACCCCTCTATGCATATTTTAATGTAGTCTCAAGTTATAAGAAACAAACAGCAATTGAAAGCATACAGTTTTTTATTCAGCTCACTTAAAAACACCATAGCCTTTCTTCTGTAAGCAAAGCACAGAAAAGACGAGTCATTAAAGTGAGTGATTATAAATGGCAATCATCAGGGCAGATGTAAGTCATTTTGGTTTAATCAGGCCATTAATTATCAGGGTTTATCAATTAGTTTTATTGAAGGCAAGGGAGCTTAAATGAATAGTAGAGCATTGATTTTAACTGAGACATTTTCTCAAAGAAAATACAAATGAAGTGTGTAAAATTACAGGTCCTTTTCATACCACTAAAAAGAAATAAGCTTCAGGGCGCCTGCGTGGCTCAGTGGGTTAAGTGTCCAACTCTTAATTTCGTCTCAGGTCATGATCTCAGGGTTCATGGGTTTGAGCCCCACGTCAGGCTCTGTGCTGTCAGATTCTCCAATAGAGCATCTGGGATTCTTCTCTCCCTCTCTCTCTGCCCCTCCCCTGCTTCTACACTCTCTCTCTCTCACAAATAAATAAATAAACATTAAAAAAAAGAGAGAGAAATAAGCTTCATCTATTGTAAAACAAAAGGCTTTGGTGAAAAACCAAATTAACTCTAATTCTCTTTGCTTTACATATAAAGTATGTTCCCTAACTTGCAGCAGTCTGATTTTATCTTGGCCAAGAGTTCAACAGTGTGTTGGGGAAATTGAGATAAAGGTACAATGCAGGGGCACCTGGGTAGCTCAGTCAGTTGAGTTTCCAACTCTTGGTTGCAGCTCAGGTCATGATCTCGCAGTTTGTGGATTCAATCCCCATGTCGGGTTCCATGCTGTCAGCAAGGAGACTGCTTGGGATTCTCTCTCTCCTCTTTCTGCCCCTCCCCTACTCGCTTGCTCTCTCCCTCTCTAAAAATAAATCAACTTATAAAAAAAAGGTACAACGCAAAGTGACTCATTTTAAAAATCAGGTTATTTCTTATCTTCTTTCATTTTAGAAAAAAATTTAGTCATTTTATGCAGATAGACTTTTATGGGAATCAGAATAGATATCTATTGGTCAGACCCTCTCAGAGAAGATGACATGGAAAGTGTGTGTGCGCACGTGCACATACATCCGCTCATGTGCGTATGATATACAAGATCATGGGTGATACATGATCTGCCTACACTGACAAGGTTGTTATGAAAACTGAGTGAGACCGTGGGCTTAGCAGTGCCCGTCGCAGAGCTGGAGCTCAACAAATTGCCAAATAAATGAAAAGAATGGGAGAAACATTTTGTAAACTTGAACGCACTTTGTATACCACTTTGTAGAGTTGGTAATGACAATGACTCTCACCCTAGAAAGTCAGGAAGTGGATTATCTAATACACTGAACCAGATGCAGTGCTAAATAAAGTTCACTCTCATTATACAAGCTCTACCTGAAGACAGGCTCCACCAGGATGGCCAGTGCTGTTCAGGGGAGATCACAGAAGAGTTAACAATCACAACACGTGTCTCCTGTCACAATATATGCCCACTCCTTCAGTGAGATTTCACAGTAAGCTGGGCTAGTTATTGATGATGTACTGAATATCTGAGCTGCAGCAGGGACATCCCACATAAATAATAGCCAGTTATGATGCAGTTCTATTTCATAATTTGAAGTGCTTAGCAGATTACTAGAAAGATATCAAGGAGTGAGAAGAATAAAAGAATTTACAAACAGGGTCTCATGTAATGCAGAAGATAGCAGTAGACAGTTTTCTACAGGAGCCTATAATTGAATAAAAATTAGCCTTAAAGTGTTTAAAAATTAAACACAAACTTACCATATAACCCTTGTGGTCACTTTCCTACTCCATATTTAACAAAATATGAGACATCAGTTAACTATACTGATCAAGAGTAAAATGGTTACATCTTCTCAAAACTGGTATGTACCAGATAACCTGATTCACTGTGATTACAAATATTTAAAGAAAAATACTAACCACCCTCCCCCATATCTACTCAAGAGATATGAAAACAGAATCAAATAGACTATGAATGGAATATGAATAGAAGCTTTATGAATAGAAGCATTATCATAACAGCCCCAAACTTAGACACAAACCAAATGTCTATTGGCAAATGGATGAATAAAATGTGATCTATCCAGAAAATGGATTATTACAAAGGAACGGGCGACACACTGTACAACATGGTGAACCTCAAAAACATTATTTATTTAAAAAAAATTTTTTTTAACGTTTACTTATTTTTGAGACAGAGAGAGACAGAGCATGAATGGGGGAAGGGCAGAGAGAGAGGGAGACACAGAATCAGAAGCAGGCTCCAGGCTCCGAGCCATCAGCCCAGAGCCCGAAGCGGGGCTCAAACTCATGGACTGCGAGATCGTGACCTGAGCTGAAGTTGGACGCTTAACCGACTGAGCCACCCAGACGCCCCTCAAAAACATTATATTAACGGAAAGAAGTGAAATAGAAAAGATTCTTTTCTAATTGGGAGTTGTTTTTTTTTTTTTTTTTAAGTTTATTTATTATTTATTTTGAGAGAGACAGAGAGTGTGAGTAGGGGAAGGGCAGAGAGAAAGGGAGACAGAGAATCCCAAGTAGGCTCCTCACTATCAGCCCAGAACCTGATGTGGGGCTCAAACTCACGAAACTGTGAGATCAGGACCTGAGCTGAAACCAAGAGTCAGACGCCTAACTGACTGAGCCACCCAGGCGCCCTGAGATAGAAAACACTTTTTATTGAGGTGTCTGGCTGGCTCATTCAATAGAGCATGCACTCTTGATCTCAGGGTTGTGACTTCAGGCCCCATGTTGGGGATAGAGTTTACTTAAAAAAAAAAGAATGAGTGAATGAATGAATGAATGAATGAAAGGAAGGAAAGAAAGAAAATATTTTATACTGTATGATTCTATTTATATAAAATGTCCAGAAAAGGCAAATCAATAAAGTGAGAAAATAGATTAGTAGCTCCCTGGGGATGGGAGCAGGGACTGCAAATGGGCATGAGGACTTTTTTGGGGGTGATGGAAATGTTCTAAAATGGATTATGGGAATAGCTGCACAATTCTGTAACTTCTTAAAAACCCCTGAATCATACACTTAAAATGGGTGCATTTTATGATATACAGGCTACCTACCAATAAAACTTAAAAAAAATCAGCCTTAAAACACAATTTGACTTATTCTCCATAGTGTCTCAGGTGCTTTGTGGCCACCAGGGTCACTTTCCTACTCTACTTATAATTAGATATGAAACACATAGTTAGTTAAACCGACCATATGCTAAATACAAAATGGCAAAACTAATATGCACTAGAAGGCCTGACTGTGGCTATCAATATTTAAAGACACTCATTTTTAGGTGTCACTTCTGCGTGTTTAAGACTATTCCCCCCAAATGACTAAGGCTATGTATACAAAATGTGAAAACAACTGGTTCAAACATGAAAAATTTGGTCAACCAACCATAGTTGCCTCAATAACCTCCAGAAACGGCTTTGATTTTCAGGCTGGACTGGCTCATTTTTTTTTCCACTGAATTGACCAAACTGACTGTGGAAATTGGTATCATGTTGAGACAACCCATGTTGCCACCCATAACCGCCTCATGCAAGAAACTGTATCTTGACTCATGCTGCATCAATTAGCCATTAAACAATCCACACAAACAGCGTCAAGCTGAAGCTTGCTAATAAAGCTCGGAGCCCACAGGAGCATGGGCTTTCTGAGGCTCTTCACAAAAGCCCCCACCGCCCACAGCCCAGCCCCCGCTCCCAACACAATCAGGGGTCAGAGGGGGGAGGATACCCTCCGTCAGGATATGGCTGGGTGACGAAGGGGCTGTTCAAAATAGATAAATAAGAGCGCTTTCACTAAACTACAGTTGGAGTTACCCAAGGAGCTTTGTACAGGGATCTACACGTCGATATCCTGGTAAGATTAGCTCCAAAGAAAATCTTGGCTTTGTCGATGCTACCACATGTTTTCTCTTGTCAGAAAAGGAAAGTCACGCAAATTGAGGATTCCCTTTTTTGCTGTGATCTATTCATATCAAGGGCTGATGGTATTCTACTTCTGTTCCCTTTTGGACTCCATTTTGTTTGATGCTTAAAATATTTAACTTGCTCCGTGCTTTCCCGGGTAAGCCTCACTGGACGCTTCTAGAAATAGGCACGGGACAATTCTTAAAGGAACATGAGCTCAGTTTTAAAATGTGGCATGTGGCTCTGTGGTGGGATGACAATGAAAGCAGAAATAAACTTCCCTGCAACTTTTCCCTCTATAAAGCAATTACACGGTTTTGCCTGCATCCCAGGAAGCCGCTCTCAGTTTACCAGGAGCCAGAGGACACATTAGCAGGTCTCCCCTCCTGGTAACCTCTCCTAGCACTGTGGCAGGGTACTGCGGCAAAACCCTCTTACATTATGTTTCATTGTCTCATGAAAAGACAACAACTAATATATTTACCTCGTTATTTCTTGGGGACTACATTCTAATGAATGAGAACAGCAGGTACAATTAGATATAGACTATGCTGACAGTCTGCATTACAAATTCATCTGTGCACAACGGGGACACACATAAGAGAAAACCACAATGCGATATAAAAGTTATTCTAATCACTCCATCATGTAATAAAGGGTAGGTCATCCAAATATTCTTGTAAAGCCTTAAATAAAATTAAGCAGCATAATTAGCTGTGCGAAACGACAGTTATCATCTAGAGTCTCATGATTCAGTTCAGAAAGGAGGCAACAAACCTGGTTTTCTCCTTCACTTCCGAGAAAGGCCAAAGACAAACAGCTGATACAGGGCTGATACCAACGGCAAAATGGCTTCTGCCTTCCCTCAATCTTTTCACAGTAAGTAAAGGAGGCTCCCTTCCAGCAAAGTGGATTTTTTTTAATGTTTATTTAGTTTTGAGAGACACAGAGAGAGAGGGAGAGAGAGAGGGGCTGAGCATGAGTGGGGGAGGGACAGAGAGAGAGAGAGGGAGACATAGCATGTGATGCAGGCGCCAGGCTCTGAGCTGTTAGCACAGAGCCTGAAGCAGGGCTTGAACCCATGAACCTTGAGATCATGACCTGAGCCGAAGTTGGACGCTTAACTGACTGAGCCACCCAGGTGCCCCCCAACATATATTTTAGATTCCTACCCGGCAATATGTACATATTCAGGTCAGTGTGTGGGAAACACCAGGTGTGGAGGAACAAGTTCCTGGGAGTCGGAAGGGACATATATTCTGCCCCAGCCCTGGAAGAACCTACTTGTCCAAGTCTAAGACACCACAAATTGTTAAGACTCCTACTAACTATGAAGGCTTCTCAGTGAAAAAGGAAAATTACATTAAATGCATAAATAAAAGGTAAGATGCATTTTCATTGCAGATTTGGAGCAGCATGTCTATAAGATCAACTCTGGTAAACTGTTCAAAAGAAATAAAAATTCCAACAGCTAATACTTCTTTGGCACTTGCTGTATGCCCAGCACTGAGTTAAATGCATGATCGTCATACGCATTATTAACTCATTTAGTTCTCATTATAACTGATGAGATAAATATCATTAGCCCCAATACATAGATGAGTAAATTGAGGCTCAAATTAATGAAATTACTTGCCCAAGGCCACACAATTAGAGTCTCCAATCCTAAGTCTTAAGCCTTAACAAACTGCACTATATTTACAAGATCAACCTCATTTGAATGTATAGGTTGGCCTATTATTCCAGCTTTGGCACTGAAGAGCTGACCGATCTTCAGAGGTTTTATTTCAGTCTTTTCCACTTCTTACAGAAAAGTAGATTAGGAGGAAAGTTTGGGGAAGTTTCTAACTATTCTCTCACATAACCTCTTGCTGTTTTCCTCGTGAAGCAGTTATTTGAACCATACAATAGCTGTTATGTCCCAGACATAAGGCTATGACCTCTTTGAGGAACTGACCCAAGGTCATGTAGCAAAGTTGAATGAAGAGGCAGAAGCAGAATTTAAACCCGGGTCTGACCCTAAAACTAGAGCTCTTCCATTAGACCACCAACTACTGATTGCCCTTTTTATGGCTAAATTATTTAGCCTTATGGAGCCTCAGTTTCCTCATCTAAAAATGGGGATACAATGATACTTTTCTTGCAAGGTTATCATGAAGCCTGAATGAAATAACATACACAAAAGATCTAATACAGTAGTGTATGGAAGGCATTCAATGAATGATAACAATTACTGTTGCATGCAGTCTAGAGGAAACTTAATACTCCAACAGCAAAATAATGGATTTGATTTCCATGGTGCTGATCACTTCAAACTATGTCTTGGAGCAAAGAACAGACGTGAAGAGGTCTTCTAACTGCTACACATTCTGGCAGAATGTTCTATCTTAGGACAAATCTCTTACTTTAATAATAGAAAGGGCAACAAAGGATAACTTTCAATGAAATCCCATAAAACTATAGTATAATTTTTTCTCTTAGAAAAAATTCTAGGAGAAAAACATTATTTCCAGAAAGATATGATTCAATTCATTCATCTAATAAACATGCACTGGCACACAATCAGTATCATAAATTAACTGTGGCCTCCAACCTCTAACCAAAGAAAGGACCATGACACAGGTGTTCTCCTTCTCCCTCTGATAAGCTCCTAAACTTCATGGTCTGCCTATGAGACAAAGTGATGATCAGAGCTGAGGGGCTTGGTGAATCAAACATTCATCAAAACCACATACAGAGTATCCTGCTGGGTGGTTGGACAGGGCTCACTGTAAAACCCAGGGGCTCATGTTAGGGTACTATAAAAACCTGTGAGTCAAAACACACAATGATCACATAATCTACTTTAAACCCCAACCCTCCAGCAAGGGAGAAGGATTTTAGGGGAGGTGACAGGGCATAACGACCCTCTCCCACTTGTATTCCTTCCCTGTGTGCCACATATCTCTTCTCTCTCCTCTAAGGCTTCCAAAGATACTCATTTCAGAACGGGAGGGCAAGGTGGCCTGCATGATTTCCCTGGGTTCTTCATCTTTTTTGGTATGTCCTAAAAGGAATGACTATGCTATGATAAATCCTATCACAGATGTAAAGGAGAAAGAAAAACTAAGCCCTCTCAGATTAAGTAGACTACCCAAAAGACAGCTACAATTTTTTTTTAATTAAGCTTTTTATTTTGAGAAAATTATAAACCCACATGCAGTTCAAGACATAATAGAGACATCCTGTATTCCCTCTGTCCATGGTAACATCTTGTAAAACTACACTACAATATCATAAACAGGGTATTGACACTGATAGAGTCAAGATAGACAACGTGCCCAACACCATACCCTTTTACAGCTACACCCACTTCCCTCTGGCTCCCGAACCCTCTCGTTAGCTCCTGGAAACCACTAATCTACTCTCCATTTCTATAATTTTGTCATTTAAAAAATATGAAAATAGAATCATATAGTATGCAATATTTTGTGCCTGGCTTTTTTTCACTCAGCATAATTCTATGGAAAGTCATCCAGGTTATATATACCAACAGCTCAGTCCTTCTCATTGCTGAGTAATATTATACAGTATAAATGTACCACAGGTTGTTTCATTATTCACTCACTAGAGGACACATGGGTTGTTTCCAGTTTGGGGCTACTATGAACAAAGCTGCTATCAACATTTGTGTACAGGTTTTTGTGTGAACCCAAGTCTTCATTTCTTTGGGACAAAGAGTCCCAAAAGGACTCAGGAGTGCATATGCTGGGTTGTATGTAGTTGCATGCTTAAATTTTTAAGACATGCCAAACTGTTTTCCACTGGGCTATATCACTTTATATTCCTGTCAGCAATTTAAATTTTCTACATTTTGGTAGGTATGTAGTAATATTTCGTTGCGGTTTTAATTTGGCTAATGATGCTGAACATCCTTTCATGTGCTTATCTGCCATTTGTATATCCTCTGCAGTGGAATGTCTCTTCATGTCTTTTTACTGTTGAGTTTTCAGAGTTCTTTATATATTCTAGACACATACTCTTTTATAAGAACACTTTTAAGTAATGCCATGTGGGGTTTCTTGTCTTTTGAAGATTGTTACCACAAATACAGAAATCCCCAGCGATTACTGGAGGCAAGGAGAATGAATGACCAACGTGGGGAAGGAGGCTGAATTTCTAGAAGCGTTCATTCGTGTGGATAGTAAGAGCTGGAGAAAAACCAACAACCCACAGTCATTAAACTAGTTTGTTTACCTCAGTTAATGGGCTAAGTCTATTTTTTTTTTCAAAAACACAAATGTTTGTGAGTTATGATCTACTACAGCACTGGCATGTGATTAATATTTACGTTTAAAGGACAGTATTCACAGGATTGAAAAACAGGAGCCACGGCAACTGTGCTTCTATCACTAGCACTTGCTTAACATAAATGCCCCTTCCAGACACATTTGACTGAAACAGTCACAGAGCTCAGGGCAAGAGCCACCACACCTCAGTTCTCTCATTCTCTCATGTTGCAACATAAAACCAATGGAAGGACGATTCCTTTCTAAATGACTTGGGTTGCCCAAACACTAACCAACTCTTAAAACAAAAACAAAAACAAAAACAAAAACAAAAACAAAAACTGTGGCTGCTCCTCCAGATGGCAAAAATATGGCTTAGATTAAAAACTCACTATAACCTATGGGTAAGTACACAATGAGTTACATCTCCACTAAAGAGGTTGTTATGAAAATTCTGTGCACATTTTTCGTAAGTTACTTAAAATTAACCAGGTTAATTTTCTATTGAAGGCAATGCTTTCCAACAGTCCTTTCCCTAATCACTTTTTCCAGCAAATGATCATTCCCTAATTAGTTTTTGCCAAAATCCCAACTTTTGATAGACACTAAGGTATTGTTTTAACACTGCCACTTTGACAACAAAATTTATTTCCTGAGGGATTCAAAGGTCTTACTTCTATCATCCATTCCTCTTCTCTTGTTTAATAAACATAATAAAACAATTTTGGAACATAATACAAATACTACTGTAGCACTTTTTAAACCTTAAAATTTATACTGATCTCATTTAATAGGCATTCACAAATATATACAGCATTTTCCTGCCTACACTCTTGGATTATCAGCCTGCAATTCTCTTCCACGTTCCTTCCTTAAAAAAGAATGCCCTTGCACGAGACCTTCTTGTACCTTTTTTGGCAAGTTCCTATGGATCTACAATTATTTCAAAATAAAAAGATTTAAAAAAATGCCCTTGCTTTCCATCCAAGTTGTTCTTTTTATAATTCTTTGTTAATGAAAATACTTTATTTCAGTATACTTTATAGTTTAAAAACCCTTTCCCCTTAAAGATGTCTTTTGATTTTACTACACAAGTCTGTTTTAGAAAGCAACCATTGTCTTAGCTACGCCACATGTGTTAATTTTCAATTATTTGTTTGCATTTCAGTCTCTTATCTTCATTTCTAAAATACTTCATATTTCCTAGAATTCCCCACTTTGAAGGAACACAAAACAGTTTATACATATCAAGCACTTCAGGCAGTATCTGGTACAGAGTAATGCTTAATAAATATTCATTATTATATACTATCACTACTACTATTGTTATTTTCATAGCATAATCTACTCTTGGGGAATTACCAATCTTTTTCTTTCTTGTCCCATACACCTCTCTGATTTGCCTTGTTCCCTTACCTTGCTAGCATGTCATACTTCCGTCTTTCCTGGATTGCAGAATCCAAGATCCTAGTGCTTGAAGGAACTTGAGTGATCACCTAGTCATGCCCTCAATGTATATATGAGGAAACTGAGGCACAGAGAGGAGAGACCGGCCTTTATAGGGTCACACAATGAGGCAGTCAATCAGTGTGACCGAATTGAAAATTCAAACAAAGCTTTTTACTCCTTCCTAGAAATTAAGCTTTTTACATTTTTTTAATGTTTATTTATTTTTGAGACAGAGAGAAACAGCACGGGTGGGGTAGGGGCAGAGAGAGAGGGAGACACAGAATCCGAAGCAGGCTCCAGGCTCTGAGCTGACAGCACAGAGCCCGACATGGGGCTCGAACCCACCAACTGCGAGATCTTGACCTGTGCCGAAGTCAAACGCTCAACCGACTGAGCCACCCAGGCGCCCCTAGAAATTAAGCTTTTTAAATTGTCCAAGTCAGGCCAAGTCAGTTCTGCACCCTGTAGTTCTTTACTAATATCCAAGGGAATAAAATGGCTTAACTAACGAAAGGAAATTTTGTCCAATTTCCGGATGCTCTCAATTGCTGGCCAATGACAGCAAGAACTTTTACATTTCTCTCTCTCTCTTTCTGACATTGCAAATGTCCTTTAAATCATGAGGGATTTTTTTTTTGTCCAACTTACTGGTTTCCTAGACCAAACCTAGGTAGGATTGTTCAAGAATGATGAGATATGGTAATAATGACAGAATCCCCAAGACCCTTTGAAAGAAAGGTTTGTCTTTTTGATAGGGGAAACTTCTTTCTCAAGTACAGCTTCTACCACACTGCTAAGAAGAGACTTCCTTCTTTCTTTCTTTTTTTCTTTACAGCCTGAGATACTATGGTAAAATTCACTCTTTCTGGGCATATAGGTCTATGTGTTCTAACAAATGCTACAGTTGTGTAACCACCAGCGAAATCAAGATATAGAACATTTCTAACACTTCCCCAAATTCCCTCATAGCTTTATAGTCAACCCATGCGCTACCCCTCGGCAACCACCTATGCATTTTCTATCCATATAGTTTTGCCTTTTCCAAAATGTCATATAAGTGGACTACACAACAGGTAGCCGATTGAGTCTGGCTTCTTTCACTCAGCAGAAAGTATGTGATACCCATCCATGTTGCTGCATATATCAGTAGTTTGTTCCCTATAATTTCTGACTGGTATCCCACTGTCCGGATTAACTACAGCTTGTTTGTTCATTCACCGTCTAGAAGTCATCTGAGCTGTTTCCAGTTTGGGGGGTCATGAATAAAAGCCACCAGGAGTGGGGCTGCTGGCTCATGTTGCAGGAGAGCGCCAAGCTGCTTCTCATTTCATAGTTCCACTGGCAACACAGGAGAGTTTCAGCTGCTTGCTGTATTCTTGTCAGCACTTATATTATCAGTTTTTTCTTTAATTTTAATGAAGGGCTCCTTTTTAGAAAAAAGTAGCAGGAAACATTTTTTAGCACTCTGAACAACCACTGAAACTTCAAGCAACCTTTCTTGACTCCTTTCTCTTAACACCGACAAGCAATCTGTTGGGAAATTCTGTTGATTCTACCCTTAGAATATATCCAGAATCTGACCACTTCTACCCATCTTCACAACTGTCTCCCTGGTCTAAGCCCCTGTGACTCACCTGGATTATGCAACTGTTCCTAACGGCTGCTTCTGCCCTCGGCCGCAGACACAATGGCTTCCTCACTGTTCTGTGAACACTCCAGACACATCCCACCTGGTGTCTTCTGCTCTAACTTCCTCCATCAACCTACTTGACTAGCTCCTCTCCTCCTTCAAGCCTCTGCTGCAGTCTCATCTTCTCTATGAGGCCTAGCTGGTCAACACTGCAACCTACCCTTTGCCTGCCCCAAGCCTGATCTCCTTTTTCTTTTCTCCATGTTAGTAACCACCTTCTTACACTCTGTATTTTTTCTTACATTTATTTTTCATGGATTCTTTCCCAAGCCTGCCCCATCCCTGCTAGAATGTGTTCCACAAGTATAGAAATCTTTCATTTTTTTATATTGATGTATTCCAAGTACTTAGAGCAGTGCCTGGAGCATAGTAGGTATTAAATAAATAGTTGCTAGATGAACGAACTAACAACATGACATTGGCATCTGAGGTAGCACCAACTGGAAGATCTGTGTGAGGCCAGATTTATCAAAAGTAAAGACAGGGGTAGAAGAGAACATTTCTAACATGCACACTGGAAACACAAGACTTAGTTTCTCCAAATAAAAATCTATTCACATACCATTTGCTTCAGAATAACATTAAAAAATTAAAAAATATATAAGTAATATAAAAAATATTAAAAAGCTCTCCTACTAGAGAAAATAGTTCATATATACAAAAAATGTCTTGGGACATCAACAACCTAGGTTTTTTTTCTTTCTATAAACTTCCCCATCTGTATAAGATTGCGCCAGCCTGATTGCCAATTTTATTTTCTTAATCTAAGCTCTATTCTCATTACCCTTCCGTTTCTATTTTTTATCCTCAGGGAAAGAGAGAGCAGTTACTGCCAGGGCATTCTCACATCTTCCAAAGAAATGGCATAGGTGTTAATCTTGTATTTATGTTTGATGTGGGTAATGATGGCTATGACTGGAGCTGCAGCTTTATTAATATGCAGGGCTCTCACCTCATTAGTGGCGATGTATGTTTTGAAGTTAAGCTGCAATGTTTGCTGTAATGTCAAATCTGGTCTACCAGACTTTCTCACTGTTCATTTTCTTTGTTTTTACCCAGTCAGTACACGTTATGCTTATGGGACTCACACATGTGCTATTTAATAAAGACAATTTTCCACAGTAGTTAATCTTGATGGAACTTTCAAACATTTTTAATAATTATGTCCTCATGTGATATCACGTATCTATCTTAGAGAAAAGATTTTCATAATGTTTGACCTGGTAATACAAAGAATAATAAACTCTATTCCTGGTTCGATCTGGAAGTGGTACATGCTTACTAACTTAAAGTGATTAATTCATAGTTATTGTATAATAAAAACTTGCACTCATTATCAGGCTTTGATAGTTTATGAAGTACTTTCACATGTATCTCAACCAAATCTTAAAAGAACAAAATAAATAAAACTTTATTGAATATAATACTTGATAATCCATTATGAACAGTAACTGTTATACTTCAATTTCTAAAGAAAATTTCCAGTTGACATAATACACACAAAGAAACTAACCTGTACCAGACTAACAAGCCTCATGGGGTGGGTGGTCTGTCACTGTCGCTGCTCAGGTGTCCTTCCCTTCTACAGTCCTTACTGCCTATGCACTGCAGAGAAGACTCCTAATGTTCACCAGCTTGTCTGGACGTCATTAACTGGGTTTTACTCATTCCAAAAGATACTATACATGTACGTGTGTGTGTGTGTGTGTGTGTATGTATACACATATATATGTATGTGTATGTGTATGTGTGTGTGTGTCTGTGTATGTATATGTATATGTATATGTATATGTATATGTATATGTATATCTATATCTATATCTATATCTATATCTATATCTATATCTATATCTATATATTTTTAAGCTAAAACTCCAGGACCACAGTATTCCAAGGAAGCTATTTAAATGTGAGATATCGTTTTTTGCCTCTTTACTCATTAGGTAACTGAATAAATCTCTATTTCTTAATCTTTTAAAGTCTGTGTTCATGAGTACAAGACCCTGGCTCTAGGGGCAGCATTTGTGGGGAAGAAAATGACGATGGGAAGTGAACACAGGTATTTAGATCAAGACAAAGAAGAAAGAAACTCAGACGGCTCATGAGTGTTTCCCGGTACCCTCTTGTTTTTATTCTGTTCTCAAAGTCCCTGTACCCACCCCTCACCCCCCGCAGAAGGACCACCGCCTTTGATTTGACAATGTGACACATATTCAGCTAGAATTCCCATCATCATTCATTTAGAGAAAGCAAAAATGAATATATGGGCTTTTAAGAAGGTACAGCAATGAGCTTATACAGCAAAAGTGTATAAACAAGTATATTACCTATTTAATTGCCTTAGTTGAACTTAGAAGCTCTGATCTTTAATTGCCTGATTGAACTGATCTAAAAGCTATAATTTTTTAATCAGGGAGAAAATTAAATAGCTTTCTGGTAAATAAAAAGGCATCTTTAATCTTATTTTTATGGAATCCAAGTTATTAAATATGGACAAAACCTCTAAAATATTAAGTTAACGACTCAATCTAGAGTAAATTTCTCATTACAATGCTTCACAAAAGTCTTCAGGGACACCTGGCTTCATCCACTCTTCAATAAAAACACATGCTTTTAATCCAGAAGGTAAAAGTTCTCATGAATAACTAGGAAACTCAAAAGCAAAGTGTATAGAGATATTTAATGAGGTATATTACCACCGCATCTTATTTCTTTAGCTGAGTACCCATAATTACTGGGGAATAACTGTTCATCTGCACTGTAATTCATTAGTCCTTCCATCTACACAGATGCAGATGCACATTCACTCCCTGGTGTTTATTTACGACTGAAATCCCTTGGGAGGGTTTCTTGGCCTATTACCAGTGTCCCCACTCAGCCCCTCACAGTATTGTCTTCCCTTAACTAGTAGCATTTTACAGTGGGTTACACCATAGGAAGGGAGCTAGCCAGCAAAGACTGAAAAGAAAAGTTCAGGATTCCTTTTTGAAATCTTTATATCCTCCATCAGGAAAACCACCAAGATCACCTAGGTATATGAAGCAATCTCTTAAGGAACAGGGTTTGATGATATCTGAAACATGAATAAGAGGAAGGGATACAATTGTATAGAAAGTGAAGGTTTTGCATTAAGTGATCAAAGAACCTTTTCTTTGCTCAAGCTGCATCCGGAGCTGGGAAGAACCAACCAGCCTCCGAGAGGCTGTGGTCAACCACACTTGCCAAGGTGATTACAGATGGTTGTTCTGAGAATCTGACAGACACCTTAGACTTCACTTTTAGATCCCAGGCATAATCTTTCAAAGAAAAATTCAATTATTTTTCCAAAACAAAGGGTGAAATTAAAACCAATCATTGCAAAGAAGAAAAACCAACGATGACTGCAGAATAACAAAACAGTATTTCCCTATCCACTATATATAGTTCTTAGTGCCACTATGAACCCTTCTAGAGAAAGTTATGACTAGGGAGAATTCACTATAAGCCAGAAGTATGCTGTATGTCCACAGTGTAGGATGATCCTAAGGATCACTTTAATAGTAACATTTGCATTTCCATGGCAAGGTCCTTTTAATGAAGGTTTTGCTATGGAGAATTGATGACTTCCTTTACTTCCTTTGTCAAATGGATAGCAGATGTCCATAAAGATCACTACAATGACAAGAACTGACCACTGTGTTAACTTCTATTAAAATGGCCATAACCACTTTATGGGTTAATGAGTATAGGGAACAGAAGCAATACAGGTCATGTGATATTAAATACCATTCTCTCTTAATCTTGGAGCTGAAAATGCTCCATTTCTTTTTTCTCACCCACCAGATGTGTTCACATGATGATTTCTTCCCAGGAAAAGTAACACTAACACAACTCAGCTCACTCTCCCTACATCTATCTACATTTTGTACCAACTACACCCTAGAGATAGACTGGACTGGCTTTAAGGGAAAATTTGGATCATGATTCCAGTTAATCTGCATAAATACCTTCAAGAACTGCAAGTTTTGCTTGTCAAAATTTACACACCCTCTTCAAGAGGGGACGAGGGATTTAGGAAGAAATCTGAAATCACTAGGATAGTAAAACTGCCACAACAAAAAACAACCCTTAGTGACAGATGTGATAGCACAATTGAAGGCATCAGTTGTTTACTCACTCTCAAAGCTTATACCTTTTTTAAAAAAAAGTCCCTTTAATCACATGTAATGTGTATGCTGGTGCATTCCCCAAATGTGCATAAAGCAAGGCTGAGCAGATGTGTAAAACTAAACAGGACTGTCAGTAACATGAGGCCCAGAAGTGGCTTTGCTATAGTCTGTTTCTCACTTAATAATTTGCTCCAAATGAATTCAGACATTTTGGAAATGTTGGAAAACACAACGGGAACTTGGTTTTGCAGCATTCATTTAATTGATCATTCTTCTCAAGTGTTCTGTCAATAGACCCAGAGACTAATTTCTGATGCATTCACCAACTCCTTGTTTAGGTTTCCCTTTCAAGGTATGTGAAGCCATCTCTTAAGGAACTGTGTATGATGATATCTAAAATGTTAATAAGGGGAAGGGATGCAATTGTATAGAAAGTGAAGGTTTTGCATTAACTAGAGTTAAGATTAAAAATAAGATCCTGTCATTTTCAAATACTATGTTATGAAATACCTTTACGTGTTTGGTAAACATCTACAAAAATACCAAGTTTATAATCTAAATCAAAGTAGTTGAAGGAGAAGATAAGAAAAACATTTAGAAAGCAGCCATCTTTTGATTACCAAATATATCAGCTGGCTTAAATAGCAGATCATGTATTTTAAAATGAAGGTATCCTGGAGTGGTCCGCACTCAATGTCAAATTAAGTTAGAGCTCGTAAGCTCAGTACATACCTCTATGTAAAATCTTTAAACTCCACAAATAGGTAAGGCCTTTAACAACCTAAATTTAAGAAAGAGAAACAGTACAATGATGATTTTTATCAGGAACTTTCCATATTTAAACATATAATCATATCAACCATAACTCTTCCTTTAAAACTCTAAAAACCAATAAACATTTATTGAACATCTCCCATTTCTGTGCCAGGTTCTTGGAGGATGCCAAATGTATAAGCTACAGGTTTCTTCTCTAATGGGCTTTCAATTTTCTGAAGATAAGGCATGATTAATGAAAAAAATAAGTGTATGTGCATGGAAAATGACCTAGAAGTACATCTACTAAGTTCTCAGTGGTGGAATGGATGGGGGAAAAAAAGGACAGGAAAAAGGGACAAAGATTTTCATTTTTTTTCCTATACTTTTATACACAGAATTTTTAAAAAAGTCATGACATTTAAGGGGTGCCTGGGTGGCTCAGTTGGTTAAGCGTCCAACTCTTGGTTTCAGCTCAGGTCACGATCTCATGGTTCATGGGTTCAAGCCCCACATCAGGCTTCGTGCTAACAGCATGGAGCCTGCTGGGATTGTCTCTCTCCCTCTCTCCCTCTCTCTCTCTCTCCCTCTCTCCCTCTCTCTCTCTCTCTCTCTCTCTGCTTCTCCTCTGCTCTGTCTCTCAAAATAAATAAACTAAAAAAAAAAAAAAAGTCATGACTTTTAAGACCAAGGAAAGATATTTTTAAAAAGTTGGCTAATGAAAGCAATCTCTGTCAGTAATCAGGATTGCTTTTCTTGTCAGTATTCAGGAAGGCTTTACTAAAGTTCTGGGCCCTAAGAAACAGATTCAACTGATGTGATGAAAAGAGAAGAAAGTGTTCAGGCCAGGATAAAAATATACAACCAAAGTGTTGGGGCCATGTACTCTTCCAAAAAATCAAGGTCAGGAAAGACAAAGAAACACTGAGACTACTCCAAGTTAACAGAGACCAGAGACATGACAACTAAATGCAGTATATAATCCTAAACTGGATGCCGGACAAGAAATTTTTTTCTTTTGGTCTATAAAGGGTATTACTGGACAACTGTCAAAATCTAAGTCAGGACTGTTGATTATATAATAGTATTGTACCATTGCTAATTTCCTGATTTTGATCAGTATACAGCAAGGATGTGAGAGAATACCCTTATTCTCAAGAAATATACACCTTAAGTATTTACGGGTAAAGGGTCATGACGTCTGCAACTTACTCTCAAATGTTACAGGGAAAAAAATACATACATACACACACATATATATGTAAATGTATATATACACACATACACACACATATACATATACATATATACATATACATATATATATATATATATATACATACAGTAAAACCTTAGATTGTAACTTGTCCTATGAATGTTCGACAAGACAAGCAAACATTTCTAATAAATTTTAACTCAATAAACGAGCGATGTCTTGCAATACGAGTAGTATCTGACACCGAACATCACATGATCACGACTGAGCCAAAGGCTCTCACTCTCTCCCACTGCAGGATCGTGGGTGATCGTCTCCCATGCTCAGATGCTCGGTCTCAGGCCACAGTGTTTGGCAGAAGTCAGTGATTTTTCAGAACATTGGAAGGTGCCCACAACTGGCACTTGTGTATTTTTGGTCATTTCAAAGCACCTATGGACAGTCCTTTGCTTTTCCATACAAGAGTAAGTTTAGGGATGCTTTGCTTCATTCTAGGTCAGGCTGCCTGCAGATATAGACCCTTTCCTCTGCTGTTTTATTGCCAGTTACACTAAATACAGTGTCTGACAAGAGTTTTTTAACATTGTACTGTAGTCAACATCTGTGAGAGCATATACAATGGCCCCCATGCAGAAAAAGATTCCATTCAGCCAATAGATAGCAGTGATTCCATTAGTGATAGTGGAAGTTGTCCTGCACAATAACCCTCCTCTCTCTTGTCTTCCTCATACCAGCCACGAAGGTTTTCAAAGGTACGTGCAGGTTAATTTATTTTTCTTTATGTTTTTTATTTTCTTTAACATTTTGTATTACATTATAGTATTATAATCATTCTCTTTTTAATATAATTTTTTAATGCTTATTTAGTTTTGACACAGAGAGAGAGACAGAGAGTGAGTGGGGGTGGGGCACAGAATCTAAAGTGGGCTCCAGGCTCTGAGCTGGACACTTAACCAACTGTGAGGCACCCAGGTGCCCCTTGTAATCATTCTTATATGAATATTTTGGGGTTGTAGAACAAATCATCTGAGTTTACATTATTTCTTATGGGGAAATTCACTTTGATATACAAGTGCTTTGGATTACAAGCATGTTTCCAGAATGAATTACGCTCTCAAACCAAGGGGTGTGTGTGTATGTGTGTGTGTGTGTGTGTGTGTGTGGTTGTGCGTATTTTTAAAACCAAACGTAGTTAACTGTTGACAACTGGGAAATCTGGAGGAAGCATCTTACAACTTTTCTGTAAGTTTAAAATAGTTTAAAAAAAGTTTCTAAAAAAATGTTTTAAATGATATTAGGGTAGGAAAGAACAAAGTATATCAAGATGATCAGCCTCACAAGCCAGTCTGGCAGGTGCAAGTGTAGACTCACCTAGAAAATACTGAAAGGGCAGGGCAAGAAAATAAAGTGAGAAAATAAAAACATTCACATTAGATTGGATTTTTGATTGAACAGCCTGTGTTAAGAATAGTCAAATAAGATTCTGGAAAAAAAAATGTTTCTAAGACCCTAAGTATGTGGGTTACAAGTGCTACCTTCTATGTGGGAAGTTTAATCACTAATCTTTTGTAAAAATCTTTATATAGAAATTGTTATAAAAGGGGAAGCACATGTTTTTATTCACACCCACTGACCCTGTATGCAGATGAGCGTGAATTTAACAATTTCAAGGTTGACCATTCATAATTACATATCAGAAACAATGCATGAACCACTATCACTCAAAATTTGCTCAAGAATTTAAAAGTACTCATCATATTAGAACATTTTAGGTGAGTCAGGAGTATAAGAACAAGGAAATCTACCATTATGAGGAGTAACTGAGTGATTTATGTATTTTTGAAAATGATGAAAAGAAGCCTAGAGCTAAATACACAAGGAGTTTAGTTGATCAAGAAAGACTATGAGCAATTCTAAAAACAGAAATGCACAGGAAGAAACCCAATTTCTAAATACTAAAGATCTAGAAGAAGGTAAAATCTACATCAATTAATGCTGAGCAGAAATTAACGTATTTTCATTGTTTTCTTAGAGAGGGATGTACTCCTGAAAGATTTGCTAGCAAGGTATGATTATTTCCATGATAAGTTTGTCTGTTTTAAGAGAACAGAATATATATTTATAGCAAATCATTTCTTCCAGGATTTGGAAAAAGTGGCATTACAATAAAACACATATGTTCTAGACAGTAAGATAGTAAAAAAAAAGAAAGAAAAAAAGAAAAAGAAACTACCAAAATAGTAAAATGGCAACCAATAGGAGGAGGAAATAAGACAAAAATATTTCCTTAAATGTTTATTAAAATAACATCAATAATGAAAACAATTTTCTCTTTGAGTAGTAGGATAAGGCTATCTTATTTGGCATGGAAATAATCACCTCTGAGCTGGGAAATAGGGTTAAGCTTTTCAACTTATAAGGTTAGTTGCATATTATAAAACCTTCCCATCAAAGATGGTTCACCACTAAAAATCAGTCCACAAAAAAGATGAATAACCAGAAAACACACAAGGGGAAGGCAAACCATTATATATTCAGATCAGGCAGGAAAAAAGTAAAACAAATACTGATTGTATGACACTTGCTAAAATTATAAATCTTGTTAGTGATTCAAAAGAATATGTCACTCTTCCAACTTTGTCAAAATACACATTTTCCTTTAGAAGTATATGAAAAGCAGTATATGGAGAGCTAGAAATCTGTCCATTGAAAATCTAGAGGGTATTATTGGTATTCAGTAGGCTGGGTTTCACAACAATGACTTGACAAAGCCTTGACACTAAAAGTACTTATATCTGCTGTCAATCACTCACTCCTTGACATGTCAAGTGCACATCCTTTCAGGGACAACTTCCATCAACATTAGCACTCAAAATACAGTACACAGTGTCACTGCTTCAGAAATGAGAAGAAAAATAAAATGTGCAAGATGGCAGGGAATGGCAAGAAGGCATTCCTCTTTCTCAGAGACCACATTCAAATGGAAAACAGATAAAAATCACTGAGCAAGCTAGAAGCTGAAATCAGCCAGTTTATATTAATTTTTTTTTATATCCTCTTGCCATATATCCTACAAGAGAAAATTTGAACAACATATCATCAAGGCTGACAGGGGGCCATCCTATAATGAACCTTGGATCTTTGGACCTCCACAGCATGCCAGATTATTAGAACCTGGAAAATAAAGTTAATTGGGGGTGGGAGAGGTGCCTACATATGGTTCTAAGACATGAAAAGAATCTGAAGCAATTGTATGTGTCACTCCATTACTGTCTTATGTACTTCTCCTTTTTTCCTTTTTTCTTTTCTTTGTACCCTTGTTCTCCCTTTCAGTCCTTCCTCCCCTTTTTTCTCCTTCTCTTAGGAAAGCAGCGTGAAAAAGCATGGGGTCTGGAGTGAAACAGCCCTGGGTTCAAATTATTACTGATTAGTTGTAGGTAACTTGAACTTCTCTAAATCTCATCTTGCCATGTATAAAATATGTTCAATAACCTACATGTTACAGAGTTTGCTATAAAGATTAAATGACATAAAATTTATACATAAAATACGTATCAACAATTGGCACAGGAGGTATTCAACATGCACCCATTTCCCTCTTCTCTCATCTGATTCTGTTGCTTCTGACTTGGCAAGAGCACACACGTGCTTCCTTGGCCTCACTGAGGGAACCCAAGGGAACAGAAGATGATGCTCTGTCTTCACAATACTAGAGGAGAAACAACTAAGGATACCAGGAACCCAGTCAGGCTATGAGAGTATTTATTTACTTTTACAAACCCTGACCTGGAAACCATCAAGTTGCTAGTCTTATTTTAACTGGGAGAATGCTTCCACTTGTGTTTGTCAGCTGCAACACAGGATTAGTTGTTTGTAGCCTACTCAAATTACATGAAACAAAAAAAATACACTTGGGAGGCATTATACAAGTTTAGGCCCCAGCAGAGTTTATAGAAAGTAGTAGATGAAGAGCAAAATTATCAAAAGCATTTCTTTTATTCTGGCCACAGGCAGTTTTCATTACTATGACCTGATGAGCCATAAAAGCTAAAGAAATTGGACACATATTAGGGGAAAAAAACCCTAATTTTAAAAAATGTAAGGGCAAATGTAAACAATGCTTTGGGCTAGTGCTTATTTTGAGTGCCTTTCACTAAAATAATTTTTGCCGTATTTTCAATTACCCAATAGGTAAACCTGGTATTTGAAACCGAATTATTATTATTATTATTTTTGCTGACTCCATTCACTTCACAGGCTTCTCACGCCAGTAGAAATGAAAAGAACAATGGCCTTGTGTGGATGCCCTACACAAGAGGGAGGTAAGATTTATGAAGTCCAGGAAGAACATGCTTCTCTAACAGAAGAAAGCAGATTCCTATTTTAGCCAAGTTCAACACATAAGTGAGTATACAGAACTCATATACTTTTTTCCTTTTCATTTGGTACCTTTGCCTTTTTTTGCCCTTTATTATACGTGTTATTAAACTTTAGAGCCAAGAACTGCCAAAAGCCACAAAGCATTCATTCCCTTCTGAGATTAAAAGAGGAAATGAAACATTTTTATTTTCATCTAAAATAGTGATTTAAGTACTCAAATTTCATACTAAACTAATCTACCTAAACATGTAGATTAGAAGCTACTTAGCAATAGCATCAGAAAAGAAAGTTCTCATCACCCTGGGCAGTTCATACTAATAATTAGAAAGAAGAAAGGAAAGCTGTGAATTACAATGAACTAAGACTAAATAAGTGTCCGTGTTGGATTAAAGGATCTGAGTTGTCAGTCTGATGTATAATGAATGTGAAAATCAGCCATTTAATTAAATGGTACATGGTATAATCGCTTTGTTCTGCATTAAACTGCTTAAGTTATCAGAGTACCTTTAGATTAGCAACTGTTTACTATTCCACCACCTCGTGACTTCTCTTCGACACTGTGTAGTCTACATTATTCCAAATTTGAAATCTGGAGTTTATATAGTAATGTTAGCTGAGTTGACATATTGTGTCAATTTATTTGTGTATTCAGAAAACAGAAAATCTGCTTTTAATCACAAAGGGAATGAATTCCTAGATATACTTGGTAAAAAAAATTAAAAACCAAAAACACAAAAAGTCTTCAAAAATCTTTAAGAATAAAGTCGTGTTTTTCTTATAAGTAGTTTTATTTTAATAATTTTGACTCTGAAAGTATTTTCTAATTATATGCCTGTAACTACAAAATGTCCCCTAAACAACTTTCTTGTTAAAGAACCTGGAAATTTTACTGGCTAACAAGTGTACTAAGGTCTCTGCAAACACAAGAAAGTACAATAGGTCACAACACCCATAAGCCTGAAGGATGTCCTGTGACTATGTTATTATTGTGGTTTGGTCTATAAAAGAAGAAAACACAAAAATGACAAGAAAAGAAGAGTTAAGAAGGCCCTGCAAGTCAACAGGGATTGAAGAAAAAGAACACAATATTCTGAGTATATAAGGAGAACAGGTTTGACTAGAAAAATTAAATCATCCAAATTTCATAAGGCGGAAGCCATATATACTCACTGCTATTGCAATTCTTCCAAGGACATGCTCTGGAATTTTTCTATATACATCCAAAGATCCTCCTGTAGAGACAGATATGTTTCATTATTATAAATAAAACTACCAGAACATTGCATTGGGCCCCTCCTCTGTGCATTCATTGGGAGAATATTTTTTTTCTTCTTACGTTATGCATTGGATGTCTATGGTAGAATTGGTTTTTAGTCCAATTTTATTTATAACATAATAGCATACTTCCAGATGAAGCATAATTAGGTATCTCCATTTTATTTCTAAGTACAATCGCCTACCTGTGAAAACTGAAAGAAACTAGTCAAGGGCAGCACAAGACTCTGCACTTTACATAAACTTAAATACATACTCAAAACTAAAGGTCAACAGCTCAACCACATTCAGGTATCTACCTTACTCTCAAATGTAAACCAGGATCATCTTAGAATTTTCACATTAACCAAACAAAAGGTGGTGAATATACGGACCAAAATACACATAAAAACTAATAAAGTAGTAATACTGACATCTGTCTAATGAATACTGCCCTTCAAATTAAGTACCAAGACAAGCAATCAATCTATTCCAAAGATCCTTGGTTCAAAATGGGTTTTGTTTGCTTTTTAAATTCTCTTTGATACCACTTTGAAAACCACTTTATGAAGTAAAAAAAAGAAAAACCAATCTCCTTGTGTCCTATTTGTCACTGAAACGGTATTCACTACCATCCTTCATCTTTACCAAATCCAGCTTCTGGCAGTTCCAAAAACCAAAACCATTAGACTGTGCACATAGGAAATGAAGGGCCACATTGTTTGCTGGTTTTAAGTTTTCATCAACCTAGAAATTAGTACAACTAGAAGATAGCAGCTACTTGATAAATATCTATCAGATGAACATGCGGGTAAATTAAAATCACTGCGAACCTCACTAGATAGGTAGAACTGCTCTGAAAGCAGTTTCAAAAGAAGGGACCGCAGCCAACAATAACATCACTGAAATAACCGCACAACTTTCCTCGGCAAGTATTTTATTTATTTATTTATTTATTTATTTATTTATTATTTTTTAATATATGAAATTTATTGTCAAATTGTTTCCCATACAACACCCAGTGCTCATCCCAAAAGATGCCCTCTTCAATACCCATCACCCACCCTCCCATCAGCCCTCAGTTTGTTCTCAGTTTTTAAGAGTCTCTTATGCTCGACAAGTATTTTAAAGGAAACAATATTCATTTGCAGGTATAAATTTGGGTACAATTGTTAAATTTCCAATCTCACAGATTTTCGGAAAGATATGCAAAGAACCACTACCTCGCTCATGTTAACAATATGATTGTATGAGACCTACTTAACAACAGGTAATAACCTTTCTTTGAGTCAAGTTGAGGTTTAGTCTTTCAGTTCTATAAAGGAATTATCCAGGATATTTGAAAAATAATTTCCATTTCAATCAAAGGCTAAAAATTCATATTTACCTACTTTACTACTGGATGATTTCTAAGTATGCCTCATATGATACTAAAATGGAGCATGTTACTGTTTTGAAATGCAGTTAAGTATATTTCACAGATATGAATATTTTTATATGTCAAATTTTCCTAAAGCTGAACATCAGAAAAAAATTTTTTTTTCCTATGAAAACAAATTATATATATATATATATATATTGCATATATATAAAGCTACTGACTTTGTATTTATTCTGTTTACAATAGAAAAACGATCACTTCCTTAGGTAACTGGCTTGTAGTTTCCAGATTCTTACAAGAAGCTGGAAAACCACAGTGTGACTAAACTTTATGCTTTGGCTATGAGTGTTCCCTGGAAGATAATGAAAAAAAAAAAAAAAAAAAAAGACACTTCTGCAATGAACTGAACCATCTTTATTTACTTAAATAGCATTTTTATGATAGATGCAATAAAAGTGAAAATATGTTAAGAAAACATTTCATGTTCTCATTGATCTTTCAGAAGAATTGGCAGTTGCAAGGAGCTTTACATGCTGGTATTTGGAAGACTGACAAATGCAGTTTACTAGACCAATCCCTTGTGAAGTGAACAGCTTGACTGGCTCAAAACTAGGAGGTGCAAATTCATTCACATAGACTAGTAAGAAGTCCTAACAGGAGATGCTTTTTTTAAAAATATATATATACATAAGATGCAAATCAGGATTTAATTGGCTAAACAGATAACAGACAACAGTCTAAACCAAAAAGCCAAAGATTACATTACTACTCTTATTGGCAGAACAAGCCAAAAAAGAATCTCATTTTGAGGTATTTCACTGGTTTTTGTAAATATCCATTTAATCTCAGTTATATCCCACTCTTCTTAGCCATCCACATGGGTAAATCTTTACATACTGGCTTCGTGTCATCACAGATCCATCCTGTCCTTGACATAATCATTAGAGATAACTGTCAGAGGCAAAAAAAAGGATCTGGCAGATCCACTCAGAATCAAGAGTTCCTATTAAGCTTTAGTAGTTCTCTTTGTGCAACTAAATAAGTCTTAGCCTAAAAATGACAGAGTTTACAGTTTAATTTTCACTGAGTTTTACTATCATCTCTATCCTTCAGGCCTATCCCAAAAAGGCAATTCTTAGACTCATCATATATCACCCAACATTAGTGCTAGAGGGACATTAAAGAACAGTCCAATGACTTTATTCGACAAATGGGAAAAAGTGACTCCCAGAAAGTAAGTTTTCTAGTCATGGCTGTGAGTCAGTTGATGGGAGAGCTCAGGAAAGGTCTTGGCCTTTGAACTCCCAGAACTGCAAACATTTAAAAGGTTTCCCTGTAACATCATTGAGCTTGAGAATCACATGTGAACTTTTTACAGTTTAATGTAATGTGATATTACCATGACACACTCAGACAGTTTAATCTTAGTTGAGACACTGGTATTCAAGGCATTTAGAAACTCATTTCTATGTTACACAGTTGGTTTAAACCTTTTATTCATGATTCCAAGGTGACGTCACTGGTTTGCTTTCTGTGACCTGTCACTTCTCTGTATTCTCTGGCCTCAGATCACCCCTAGCAAGTCATTTCATTTCATGCTACAATCCATCATAGGAACCAGGAGGAAGAGTGCTAACAAATTAGCAAAAGAACCCATCTCAACTACCAAACTATATGTTTCTCTAGATGAATTAGGGCCATCATTTTCATGCAACTAAGCAAAAAGGACTCATGGCTGTGAGGTCTGTGTTTAACCTAACACAGGACTAAACATAAAGTAGTGCCCTGAATGTAGGATAAAACGCAAATATGTAGTTAATGAATGAGAAGCAACAATACTGTCATATTAATCCCAAAATTTTCTTAAAATGACCATGATTATTATTAATACTAATAAAATTAAAATCTGGAGCCATAAGCAAAAATTTCAGAAGAAGCTCTCCTAGACTCTGCTACTTGTAAAAATAAAGAGCCCTTTGTTTCAAGGACTCAAAGGAGTACTTGATACTCCTTTTCTTTCTCTGCAACATGGGTTTTTGAGGAAAAAAATTTGTTCCAATGACAGTAATCCAAAAACATGGGCATATATTCTGAGAAGCTATATTTGAGCATTTCTGAGTAGATTTAGTTTTACTTAATGAGAAGGCATATCACATCAGTCCCCTACTTGAACACTTCCAGTGGCATCTTAATTCAGATGAAAACACAAATTCCTTACATGCTCTATAAGGCCTACACAGTGTAGCTTCTACTTACTTCTTTGGCCCCCTCTCTGGTCCCAGGTCCTCCCATCAATACTCACTAGTCATTTTGGCCTTCCTGTGGGGCCGTCATTATACCAAGCTTGCTCCTACCTTGGAGTATTTATAACAGATACTCTGTCTTCCTCAAAGATGTTCCCCATGACCTTCCGTGAGTGGCTCATTGACATTAAAATCTGCTAAAATGTCACTCCCATAAAAAAGCCATCCCTGACCATCCTATCTAGCACCTCCTCTCCTATTAGTCATCATCTAGAGTGCTTTATGTTCCAATGAGACTTACTTAACTCTCTCTGAGAATGTACTAGATGTCTCTTCTCAGGCTCCCCTTCTAGAATTTAAGTTCCATAATGACAGGAATTAAGTCCTATTTACTGTTTGTGTCCCCAGGTTGAGAACTGTGTCTGAAGGAAAGTGTTCAATAAATATCTGGATATAGATGACTAATATGAGATTAAAATAGAGAGTGAGAATCTACACTAAAGGAATAGTACTAGGGTTGGGAGAAAATTGTCAAGAAGCTTAATTGCAAGGGAAGGGAATAGAAGAAATGATAGAGTGTGGTACACAGCTTCTGGTCCAAATATTTTTTGGGTACATTTTGCTGTATTATAGAGAATGAAGATACAAAAGAAAGAGGTTGAGGGATGGAGAGAATTTCACTAAGTGTATGCACATGTGGAGGGACTAACCTTATGCAGCCCTTCATGTGCAAGGAGGATCATGTTGGCTTACTTGTGCTAAGCTACAGATGGATAATGGAAGAGCAAGGAATTGTGAGAGCTCATACCTGAAAGTCTTCATTATCTTTGAAGGAGAAAGGAGGTCAGATCTGGAAGAGGGTAATAAAATTTTAGGATAGTTGATGTGGGAAATAACAGAAAGATAAGAAATGGAGAGCTAAATGTAAAAAGTGGAAAATTTTAGTGTTCTGGGACTGATTAGCGTGGAGTAAGGGAAGCCATCAAGCAGCAGTAAGAGAGCGGCTTTAGGCAGCTCAAGTCTAGAAAGAAGTTGCCTCAAAACAGAGATTTAAATATAGGCTGCAAAGTGAATGTTTTTAAAATTTTTTTTTTCCAACGTTTATTTATTTTTGGGACAGAGAGAGACAGAGCATGAACGGGGGAGGGGCCGAGAGAGAGGGAGACACAGAATCGGAAACAGGCTCCAGGCTCTGAGCCATCAGCCCAGAGCCCGACGCGGGGCTCGAACTCACGGACCGCGAGATCGTGACCTGGCTGAAGTTGGACGCTTAACCGACTGCGCCACCCAGGCGCCCCAAGTGAATGTTTTAAGATAAGGACTTAATATATTAAAAATGTGTATCTTCAATTTTTTCATCAGTGTTTTACAGTTTTCACAATAGAGGTCTTTTACCTCTTTGGTTAGGTTTCTTCCTAGGTATCTTACTATTTTTGGTGCAATGTAAATGAGATTGTTTTCTTAATTTCTCTTTTGCTGCTCCATTAGTATATAGAAATGCACATTGATTTTGTATCCTGTGACTTTACTGAATTCATTTATCAGTTCTAGTAGTTTTTTGGTGGTTTTCTATGTATAGTATCATGTCATCTGCAAATAGTGAAAGTTTTGCTTCTTCCTTGCTTGATTTGGATGTCTTTTATTTCTTTTTCTTGTCTGATTGCTATGGCTATGACTTCCAGTGCTATGTTGAATAAAAGTGGTCAGAGTGGGCATCCCTGTCTTTCAGACTCTAGGGGAAAAGCATTCAGTTTTTCACCATTTAGTATAATGTTTGCTTTAGGTTTTTCATATACAGGCTTTATCATGTTGAGGTGTGTTCTCTCTAAACCTACTCTGTTGAGAGTTTTTACCATGAATGGATGTTGTACTTTGTCAAATGCTTTTTCTGTATCTATTGAAATCATCATATGGTTTTCATCCTTTCTCTTATTGATGTGATGTATCACTTTGATTTACAAATACTGAATTCACCCTTACATACTGGGGATAAATCCCACTGGACTGTGGCAAACGATTTTTAAAATGTATTGTTGGATTCAGTTTGCCAGTATTTTCTCAAGGATTTTAGCATCTATGTTCATCAGAGATATTTGCCTGTAGTTCTGTTTTTTGTGTTGTCATTATCTGGTTTTGGTATCAGGGTAACACTGGCCTTATAGACTGAATTTTCCCATTCTCTTCTATATTTTTGGAATAGTTTGAGAAGGGTAGGTATTAACTCTTCTTTATTTTTTTTTATTTTTTTATTTTTTTAATTTTTTTTTTCAACGTTTTTATTTATTTTTGGGACAGAGAGAGACAGAGCATGAACGGGGGAGGGGCAGAGAGAGAGGGAGACACAGAATCGGAAACAGGCTCCAGGCTCTGAGCCATCAGCCCAGAGCCCGATGCGGGGCTCGAACTCACGGACCGCGAGATCGTGACCTGGCTGAAGTCGGATGCTTAACCGACTGCGCCACCCAGGCGCCCCTTAACTCTTCTTTAAATGTTTGGTAGAATTCGCTTGAGAAACTGGTCCTGGACTTCTGTTCATTGGGAGTTTTTTGATTACTGATTTAATCTCCCTGCTTGTAACTGGTCTACTCAATTTTTTTTCCTTCCTGCTGCAGCTTTGGTAGATTATATATTTCTAAAAATTTATCCATTTCCTCTAGGCTTTTCAGAGTATTCTCTTACAACTGTATTTCTGTAGTGTTGGTTGTTATTTCTCCTCTTTCATTTGTAATTTTATTTATTTGTGTCCTGTCTCTTTGTTTTTTTTGATGAGACTGGCTAGAGGTTCATGAATTTTGTTTATATTTTCAAAGAACTAGCTCCTGGTTTCATTTATCTGTCCTATTGTTTTTGCTTTTTTAGTTTCTATATCATTTATTTCTGCTTTAATTTTATTATTTCTTTCCTTCTGCTAGTTTTGGGGTTTGTTTGTTGTTCTTTTTTTCTAACTCCTTTAGGTGTAAGGTTAGGTTGTTTGAGATTTCTTTTTACTTCTTGAGGTGGGCCTGTACTGCTATAAACTTCCCTCTTAGAAACACTTTTGCTGCATCCCATTTGAACCACTGTGTTTTCATTTTCATTTGTTTCCATGTACTTTTAGATTTCTTCTTTGATTTCTCAGTTGATCAGTTCATTGTTTAGTAGCATGTTATTTAACCACCATGTATTTGCAGTCTTTCCAGATTTTTTCTTGTGGTTGATTTCTAGTTTCATAGCATTGTAGTCAGAAAACATGCAAGATCTTTTTTAATTTGTTAAGACTTGTTTTGTGGCCTAATACGTGATCTATTCTGGAGAATGTTCTGTGTGTAAGACATTCCATGCTCATGGACTGGAAGAACAAATATTATAAAAGTAATTAACAAAGCAATCTACAGATTTAATGCAATCCTTATCAAAATACCAACAAAATTTTTCACAAAACTAGAGCAAAAAAAATCCTAAAATGTATGTGCAACCACAAAAAACCCCAAATTGCCAAAGCAATTTTGACAAAAAAAAAAAAAAAAAAAAAAAAGCTGGAGGTATCACAGTTCCAGACTTCCAGCTGTACTGCAAAGCTGTAGTAACCAAAGCAGTATGGTACTGGTATCAAAATAGAACAGAATAGAAAACCCAGAAATAAACCCACAATTATATGGTCACTTAATCTTTGACAAAGCAGGAAAGAATATCCAATGGGAAAAAGACAGTCTCTTCAACAAAACTGGACAGCAACATGCAAAAGAAACTGGACTACTTCGTTATACCATATACAAAAATAAATTCAAAATGAATTAAACACCTAAACGTGAGACCTGAAACCATAAAAGTCCCAGAACACAAGAAGTAGGGTCTCTGACACTGACCATGGCAACATTTTTCTACATATGTCCCCTGACGTAAGGGAAATAAAAGCAAAAATAAACTATTGGGACTCCATCAAAATAAAAAGTTTCTGCATAGCGAAGGAAATAATCAACAAAACTAGAAGGCAACCTACAGAAGATATTTGCAAATATTTGCAAATGACATACCAAAAAAGGGTCAGTATCCAAAATATATAAAAAACTTATACAAATCAACACCTAAATAACAAATAAGCCAATTAAGAATGGGCAGAAGACATGAACAGACATTTCTGCAAAGAAGACATCCAGATGGCCAGCAGACACATGAAAAGATGCTCAACATCACTCACAATCAGGGAAATGCAAACCAAAACTACAATGAGATAATACTTCACACCTGTCAGAACAGCTAAAATCAAGAGCACAAGAAACACCAAGTGTTGGTGAGGATGTAGAGAAAAAGGAACCCTCTTGCACTGTTGGTGAGAATATAAATAGGTAGAGCCACTGTAGAAAACAATGGAGTTTCCTCAAAAAAAAAAAAAAATTAAAAACAGAATTACCATATGATCCAGTAATTCCACTACTGGGTATCTACCCAAACAATACAAAAATGCTAATTTGAAAAGATATATGCACCCCTATGTTCATAGGAACATTATCAACAATAGCCAAATTATGGAAAGAGCCCAGATGTATGTGTGTGTGTGTGTGTGTGTGTGTGTATATATATATATGTGTGTGGGGGGGGGGCACACACACACACACACACACACACACAGAGGAATATTATTCATCCATAAAAAAGAGTGAAATCTTGACATTCACAATGACATGGATGGAGCTAGAGAGTATAATGCTAAGTGAAATAAGTCAGAGAAAGACAAATACCAACTGATTTCACTCGTAGGTACAATTTAAGAAACAAAACAAATGAGCAAGGGGAAAAAGAGAGAGACAAATATGCCAAGAAACAATCTTAGCTGTAGAGAACAAACTGATGGTTACTAGAGGGGAGGTGGTTGGGGGATGGGTGAAGTAGGTGATGGGCATTAAGGAGTACTCTTGTTGTGAAGAGCACTAGGTAATGTATGGAATTGTTGAATCACTATATTGTACACCCGAAACCAATGTAACATGTATGTTAACTATACTGGAATTAAAATAAAATGAAACTTTTAAAAAAGCATTAAAAATGTAATTAAAAGGTGGCATTAGCAAAAATTGTCAGACCAATCTTTGCAGAACTCTGGGAATGAGTAAAAGGACTACAGCAACCCAAAAATCATTTATTGAAGATTTGGGGCATTTTAACTTGCCCTGTTCCCAGTGCCTCCTCTCCAGCTTCACTGAAGCCTTGAAAAGCAGCAGCCTGCAATCCCAGGGAACACAGGAGCCAGGGGGGGCACTGTACAGGTAGAACTGAGTTGGTGCTCCCTCAAATACACTTTCTCAGAAAAGTTTTATTTTTGACCTGTCTGGTGGTTCCCTGGAAGACCTTCCTGGACACGTTGCCTTTATTCAACCTGACTTATAGGTTGCCTAGTACAAAAAGTCTTTTCCTTTGGGGCATTTGTTAAAAACAATTAGAAAGAACTGATTAACTTTGCAACTGACTGAGATGGTGGATAACAGCTGGGGTGAACTAGCTCAACAAAAATCTTAAAGAGGAAATCTAGGAAATGCAATGTCCATAGAAGCTTTGAAAAATTCTATCATATTCTTGGGAATCTAGGATGTGTGCATGTATACGGCTGTGTACATGCTTAGAAAGGCTCTGAGGAGGCTGTAAGCAGGTACTGGGGCTGACCAGGAACCTCTGCACAAGCAGGAAGCAAAAACTAAGACAAAGTTACCAACTGCCTGGGCGAGTGTTGAAGATGTGCCCCAAACACACATGGAACCCCCCTCAACAAAGACAAGGAGACTTAATAGCTCTAAGCATTTAAGGAAATCTCTGTCGAATCATTAGCTGACTTGGAAGCTCACTGAAAAGAGGCTTCAGTGGCCATACACCAAAGATATAAACATGACAGAATACTTCAGAAAAGTCACTGAACAGCAGCAACAAACTCTGGGGATGAGAGAGAATCTGATTTCCAATGTTAACACAGTATTTACTTTAAAATGTCCAGTTTTCAGGACAGCTGGGTGGCTCAGTCATGACCTCGCAGTCTGCGAGTTTGAGCCCTGCATCAGGCTTTGTGCTAATAGCTTAGGGCCTGGGGCCTACCTTGGATTCTGTCTCCCTGTCTCTCTGTCCCTATCCCACTTGTGCTCAGTCTCTCTCTCTCTCTCTCTCTCTCTCTCTCTCTCTCTCTCTCTTTCTCTCTCTCTCTCTCCCAAAATTAAATAAAAATTAAAAAATAAATAAAAATAAAAAAGAATTATTTAAAAAATAAAATTGAATGTCCAGTTTTCAATAACAAAACCAAAAAAGTATGACCCATACAAAAGACTAAAAGCAATCAATAGAAACTATCCGTACAAAAGCTCAGATGTTGGACTTACTAGAAAAAAATCTTTAATGAGTTATTTAAGAAACACTCTGGGAAATCACGTAAGGAACTAAAGTATGAAGATAATGTCTCCCCTAATAAAGGATATTAATAAAGAGATAGAAAGTATACAACTACACACATATACATACATACACACATAGGTATGTGTGTATATATATATATATATATGTACACACATATATATACACATACATACATACATACATACATACGTAAAAATAAATAAATTCTGGAGTTAAAAATAAATAAGACATTATTCACCAGAATATATCTACATAAGCTGAAAACAGAATCAGGGAATATAAAGATACGTCAATTGAGATTATCCAGTCTGAGGAACAGAAGGAAAAAAGAATAGAAAAATGAACACATTATCAGAGACCTGTAAGACATCATCAAGCATATAACATATGCATTATAGGAGACCTAAAAGACAAGGAAAGATGCAGAAAGAATATTTGAAGAAGTAACAGCCAAAAATTTCCCAAATTGGATGAAACCATTAATTTGCACATCGAAGACATGCAATAAACTCCAAGATAAATGAAGAGACTAACACCTAGATACATTATGAAACTGTCCAGAGACAAAGACAAAAGAAAATCTTGAAAGCCAAAAGAGAAGCAATACAAGAAATTCTCAAAAATATTAACAGAGCCATGCAGATCAAAGGCAATGGATGGCATATTCAAATAGCTGAAAGAAAAAGACTGTTGACCAAAAACTTTATATCCAGCAAAACTATACTACAAAAGTGAAGGATAAGACACTCTGAAATCAACAAAAACTGAGGGAATTCATCACTAGCTGACCTATCCTACAAGAAATAAAAGGGAGTCCCTTCCAACTGAAGGAATTTCAGAGGAAAGTTACTAGATAGTAACTCAAATCCATACACAGAAATAAAGGGTACTGGTAATGGTTACTATATAGGTAAATATAAAAGGCAGTATAAATGTATTTTTGTTTGTAAGTCTTTTTCTCCTGTCTGACTGAAACAGAACTGTAGGGGCGCCTGAGTGTCTTAGTTGGTTGAGTGTCTGACTCTTGATTTCAGCTCAGGACATGATTGCTCAGTTTTGGGGGTCAAGTCCCGTGTCAGGCTCCATGCTGTCAGCACAGAGCCTGCTTGGGATTCATTCTCTCTCTCCCCCTTTCTCTGCCCCTCTCTCTCTCTCTAAAAAACAAAAACAAAAACAAAAACAAAAACAAAAACAAAACAAAACAAAACAAAACAAAAAAACAAAAGGAAATAAATTTAAAAAGAAACAGAACTTGGCACAAGAACAGATGCTCAGATCAATGGAACAGAACAGAGAACCCAGAAATTGACCCACAAACGTATGGCCAACTAATCTTTGACAAAGCAGGAAAGAATATCCAATGGAATAAAGACAGTCTCTTCAGCAAGTGGTGCTGGGAAAACTGGATGGCGACATGCAGAAGAATGAACCTGGACCACTTTCTTACACCATACACAAAAATAAACTCAAAATGGATGAAAGACCTAAATGTAAGACAGGGAGCCATCAAAATCCTCGAGGAGAAAGCAGACAAAAACCTCTTTGATCTTGCCCGCAGCAACTTCTTAGTCAAAATGTCTCTGGAGGCAAGGGAAACAAAAGCAAAAATGAACTACTGGGACCTCATCAAAATAAAAAGCTTCTGCACAGCGAAGGAAACAATCAGCAAAACTAAAAGGCAACCGACAGAATGGGAAAAGATATTTGCAAAGGACATATCAGATAAAGGGTTAGTATCCAAAATCTGTAGAGAACTTATCAAACTCAACACCCAAAAAACAAATAACCCAGTGAAGAAGTGGGCAAAAGACATGAATAGACACTTCTCCAAAGAAGACATCCAGATGGCCAACTGACACATGAAAAAATACTCAACATCACTCATCATCAGGGAAATACAAATCAAAACCACAAGGAGGGGTGCCTGGGTGGCTCAGTCAGTTGAGTGTCTGACTTTGGCTCAGGTCATGATCTCACTGTCAGTGAGTTCAAGCCCCGCATCGGGCTCTGTGCTGACAGCTCAGAGCCTGGAGCCTGTTTCAGATTGTGTCTCCCTCTCTCTCTGCCCCTCCCCCACTCATGCTGAGTCTGTCTCTCTCTCTCTGTCAAAAGTAAATAAACATTAAAAAAAAATTAAAAAAAAAAACCACAAGGAGATACCACCTCACACCTGTCAGAATGGCTAACATGAACAACTCAGGCAACAACAGATGTTGGCGAGGATGCAGAGAAAGAGGATCTCTTTTGCATTGTTGGTGGGAATGCAAGCTGGTGCAGCCACTCTGGAAAACAGTATGGAGGTCCCTCAAAAAACTAAACATAGAACTACCCTATGACCCAGCAATTGCACTACTAGGCATTTATCCCCGGGATACAGGTGTGCTGTTTCAAAGGGACATATGCACCCCCATGTTTATAGCAGCACTATCAACAATAGCCAAAGTATGGAAAGAGCCCAAATGTCCATTGATGGATGAATGGATAAAGAAAATGTGGTATATATATACAATGGAGTATTACTCAGCAATCAAAAAGAATGAAATCTTGCCATTTGCAACTACGTGGATGGAACTGGAGGATATTAAGTGAAATTAGTGAAATTAAGCTAAGTGAAATTAGTCAGAAAAAGACAAAAATCATATGACTTCACTCATATGAGGACTTTAAGAGACAAAACAGAGGAACATAAGGGAAGGGAAACAAAAATAATATAAAAACAGGGAGGGGGACAAAACAGAAGAGACTCCTAAATATGGAGAACAAACTGAGGGTTACTGGAGGGGTTGTGGGAAGGGGGATGGGCTAAATGGGTAAGAGGCATTAAGGAATCTACTCCTGAAATCATTGTTTCACTATATGCTAACTAATTTGGATATAAATTTTAAAAAACAAAAAATAAAATAAACAAAAACAGAACTGCACAAAGCAGTAAGTAAAAATCTGCATTAATAAGTACACAACTTATAAAGATGTAACTTCTATGACAGTAACAGCACAAAGGAGGGGGATGGAATGGAGCTATTAGGAGCAACAATTTTATAGACTTGAAAAAAGTTGATATTAATATGAACTAATTTGTCAGAAGTTAAGATGTTAATTGTAATCTCTAGGAAAATCAAAACTATAACTCAAAAAATATAGTAAAAGAAATCACGAGAATATAAACAATACATTAAAAATACCTATTTAACATAAAAGAAAGCAGTAATGAATAAATGCAACATAAAAGAATACAACTAAAGAAAACAAGTAGTAAAATGGCAGATATTGCTGGTAATTACATTAAATGTAAATGAATTAAACACTGAAAGATTGGCAGAATGGATTTAAAAATGACCCAACTCTATGATGTCTATGAGAGATGCACTTTGGATTCAAAGACCCAAATAGGTTGAAGGCAAAACAGTGGCAAAAGATAGAACAAGCAAATAAGAATCAATGGGGGGGCTGGGATGACTACACTAAGATTAGACAAAATAGACTTTAGACAAATATAGTAACTAGAGACACATTTTATAATGACTGAAGAGTTGATCATAATAACTATAAACATATATGCACCTAACAACAATGCCAAAATATATGAAGCATAAATTAACAGAATTGAAGGAGAAATACACAAGCAAAAAATATTAGGTGGAGACTTCAATATCCCACTTTCTTTTTTTTTTTTTAATGTTTATTTACTTTTGAGAGAGAGGGACACACAGAATCCGAAGCAGGCTCCAGGCTCTGAGCCGTCAGCACAGAGCCTGACATGGGGCTCAAATCCATGAACTGCAAGATCATGACCTGAGCCAAAGTTGGCCGCTCAACTGACTGGGCCACCCAGGTGCCCCTTCAATATCTCCCTTTCAATAATAAATAGAACTAAACTGAAGATCAACAAGGAAATAAAATACTTAAACAACACTGTAAATCAACTAGACCTAACAGACATCTAAGGAAAATCTAACCCATCAAGAGCAGAATACATTCTTCTCATGTATACATGAAACATTCTCCAGAACAGAATGTTAGGCATTAAAACAAACCTCAATAAATCTAAAAGAACTGAAGTCATACAAAGTATGTTCTCTGACCTCAAAAGAATATTAGAAATCAACAACAGAAGAACACTCAATGTGGAAAATGACACACTCCTAATGGAAAATGGGTCAAAAAAGAAATTGCAAGTGATTTTTCCTTTGGGGGGAATTAGAAAATACTTTAAACTAAATGAAAATGAAAACACAACATACCAAAACTTCTAGGATGCAGCTAAAGCAGTACTTAGAGGGAAATGTATAGCTGCAAATGGCTACATTAAGTAGGAAATATCTCAAATTAGTATCCTAACTTCGCACCTTAAAACACTAGAAAAAGAAGAGCAAACTAAACCCAAAGCTAGTAGAAGAAACAAATATTAAGGCAGAGAAAAACAGCAGAGAAAATCAAAGAAACCAAAGTTGGTTCTTTGGAAAAGGCAAAGAAACTGACCAACTTTTAGCTACACTGATAAAAAAAAGAAAAAAAAAGAAAGAGAAAGAAAGAAAGAAAGAAAGAAAGAGAAAGAAAGAAAGAAAGAAAGAAAGAAAGAAAGAGAGAAAGGAAGGAAGAAAGAAAGGAAGAAAAAGAAAAACTCAAATTACTAAAATTTGCAATGAAAGAAGAAGGAAAATTAACACCAATTTTACAGAAATAAAAATGATTATAAAGGAATATTAGGAACAACTGTGTATCAACAAATTAGGTAATCTAAATGAAATGGATAAATTTCTAGAAAGCTACAAACTATCAAAATTGAAGAAGAAATACGTATCTGAATAAACCTATAAGCACATATAATTATTAAAGAGATTGGTAATCAAAAAACTCACAAATATTATTCAGTCTTAAAAAGGAAAAAAATTCTGACACACACCACAGCATGGATGAACCTTGAGGACATTATGCAAAGTAAAATAAGCCAGTCCCAAAAAAAGACAAATACTGTATGATTGCACTGAAATGAGGTACCCAGAGTAGTCCAATTCATGTAGACAAAAACCCAGAATGTTAGTAGTCAGGGGCTGGGGTTAGGAGGCAATGGGTTACTGTTTAATGGGTACAGAGTCTCAGTTTTGCAAGATGCAAAGAGTTCTGGAGATTAATGGTGGCACTGGTTGCAGAGCAATGTGAATGTACTTACCAGTTATGAACTACACACTCAAAAATGGGTAGTACGGTAAATTATATGTTATCTGTGTAATATGCTACAATTAAAAACACTGTTGGGAAAGACGGTCTTATGTGCACTGTTCTTTGGACCCGATGTGGCCACATAAGAATGGGCCATGGGTCTGGAACACTTGCTTACCAGCAGATAAAGAGCCCAGGTAGCCTGTGCTGGGCTTACCTCTTTGTTTTGGACTGTTTTTCCCTGTTTCAAATTCAGTGTGTACTCCTTTGTCCTGCTTAAGCATGTGTGTCAATGACCTTCAGACATGTCCCCAGCCTTCGGTACTTCTGACACCACAGGAGTAGGGTGGGGTGGAGGATCCTTTTGCTGCAGCATGAGGGGTGTGTGTGGGCCAAGGGCCCTGTATAGGCTGCCAGGAAGGACTTACTGTTGGCCGCAGGGAACTGATACTCCCAAACTGATCTTGCTGTCTGTCTGTCTGTCTCTCTCTCTCTTTTTAATTTTATGTAAGGCACTGTTAAATCCAGCATTTCATTGCACTGTGTTTTCCTTGGCAACTCCATACTAAGATGCAGTGGGCAGAAGTGCTTGGATTTCTCCTGATAATAGGCAACAGATGCCACTTGACCATAAAAACTACTAACAAAGAAAACCCCAGGACCAGATGGCTTCACTGGTGAATTCTACCTAATGTTTAAAGAAAAATTAACATTAATCCATCATAAACTATTCCAAAAACTAGAGGAGGAAAAAATGCTTTCCAACTCCTTTGAGGCCAGAATTATCCTGATACCACAACCAGACAATGACATTACAAGAAAAGAAAACTATAGACCAATATTCTTTAAGAATATAAATCCAAAAATCCTCAACGAGATACTACCAAACTGAATCCAGCAATTTATAAAAAGCATTATACATCATGACCAATTGGAATTATCTCAGGAATACAAAATTGGTTCAACATGCAAAAGTCAATTAATATAATACTATTATGGAATAATGGATTTAATTATGGAATTATAGAAAAATGGATTTAAAAATCATTATCATTTCAACAAACACAGAAAAACCAAAAATACTCAACAAACTTGGAAGACAAGGGGACTTTGACAACCTGATAAAGGACATCTACTAAAACCCAAAACTAATATCACACTTAATAGTGAAAGACTAAAAGCTTTCCATCTAAGATCAGGAGAAAAAGAAGATGCCTGTTCACACCACTTCTATTTGACATTCTACTGCAGGTTCTAGCCAGGGTAATTAAACAAGGAAAAGAAATTAAAAGCACCCAGGTTGGTAAGAAAGAAGTAAAACTACGTCTATTTGCAGATGACATGTTTTATACAGACAATCTTAAGGAAGCTACAAAAATCTATTAGGATTGAGAAACAAATTTAATAAATTTATCCTACAAGGTAGCAGGATAGAGATCAATACACAAAAATCATTTATATTTATATACACTAGCAATGAATAATCCAAAATTGAAATAAAAGCCCAATTTATAATAGCATCAAAAAATATTTATGAATAAATTTAACAAAAGAACTGCAAAACTTGAATACCAAAAACTACAAAGTATCATTGAAAAAAATTAAAGAGGATCTAAATAAATGGGAAGATACTCTGTGTTCATGAAGTATAAGACTTCATATTGTTAAAGTGGCAGTACTCCCCAGACTGATGTACAGATTCACTGCAATCTGTATCAATATCTTAGTTGGACTTTTTGTGTGTGTGCAAATTTGGGAGGCTGACTGTAAAACTCATATGAAAATGCAAGGGACCCAGAATGGCTAAAACAATCTTGAAAAAGAATAAAGTTGGAGTACTCACACTTCTTAATTTCAAAACTTACTACAAAGCTAAAGTAACACAGAATAATAAAGTAAAAGTACAGGGTGCCTGGGTGGCTTAGTCGGTTAAGTGTCCAACTTTAGCTCATGTCATGATCTCATGGTTCGTTGAGTTCGAGCTCTGCTCTACGTCAGGCCCTGTGCTGACAGCTCAGAGCCCGGAGTCTGCTTTGGATTCTGTGTCTCCTCTCTCTCTCTACGCTCCTCCTCTGCTTGTGCTATCTCTCAAAAATAAATATTTTTTTTTAAAAAGTAAGCAAGGACAGACAGTCTAGTACTGCCACAAGGATGGGCAAATAGATCAATGGAATAGAACTGAGAGTCTAGAAATACATTTCATGGTCAATACATTTTTGACAAGTGCCAAGAAAATTCAATGGGAAAGAAAATTATAGTACTCTTAGAAGAAAACAGGTATAAACTTTCATGACTTTGGATTATACAATACTTTCTTACATATGACATCTAAAGTACAAGCCACCAAAGAAAAAACATATGAACTGAACTTCATAAAATTTTAAAACTTTTATGCTTCACGGGACACTATCAAGAAAATGAGAAGACAACTCAGAGTGGAAGAAAATATTTGCAAATCATACATCTGGTAAGATACTACTATCCAGAATACATACACAATTCTTACAACTCAACAATAAAAACACAAATAACCCATGTAAAAATAGACAAAAGATTTGAATACACATTTCTAAAGGAAGATATACAAATGGCCAACAAGTACATGGAAGTATTGTCAATGTCATTAGTCATTAGGAAATCTAAATCAAAACTAAAAAGATATCATTTCTCACAGGCTATACTAAAAAAGACACACAGTAACAAGTGTTGGCAAAGATGTGGAGAAATTGAAACCCACATCCATTGCAGCTGTGAATGCAAACGGGTGTGAAATAGAATGGAATGGTTTGACAGTTCCTCAAAAAAATTACAAATACAGTTATCATACAACCAAGCAATTGAACTCCTAGATATATACTCAAGAGAACTGAAAACTTCTATCCACACGAAAAACCTGCATATAAACATACAGAACAGCATTATTGGTAACAGCACAAAAGTGGAAACATCCCAAATGCTCACCAACTGCTAAATGAGTAGTTTATTATTCAGCCACAAAAAGGAATAAAGTACCGATACATGCTACAACATGGAAACCTTGATCACGTTATGCTAAGTAGAAGAAGCCACAGGGTGCCTGGGTGGCTCAGTTGGTTGAGTGTCCGACTTCAGCTCAGGTCATGATCTCACAGTTTATGGGTTTGAGCCCCATGTCAGGCTCTGTGCTGACAGTGCAAAGCCTGTTTCAGATTCTGTCTCCCTCTCTCTCTGCCCATTCCCTGCTTATGCTCTCTCTTTCAAAAATAATAAACAAAATTTAAAAATTTTTTTTTCATAAAATAAAAAGCCAAACACAAAGGCCACATCCTGCATGATTCCATATACGTGAAGAGTACAAAATCTGGAGACAGTAGATTAGCAGTTGCCACGGACTAGAGGAATAGCGAGTGGCTGCTAATGGCTAAGGAGTTTGTTTCTGGGGTAATAAAAATGTTTTGGAATTAGTGATGATGAGCTTGCACAACCTTGTGAAAATACTCAAAACCAATGAATTGTATACATCAAAATGGTGAATTTTATTGTGATTAAATATGCTATCTCAATAAATGCTTATTTTAATATGAAACAGAATTTAGAACACATTATCTACCTTATTATAGTATCAACCTACGAAAGATAACTTCTGAAAATGTCTTGCAAGGCATGAACTAGTTACTTTAGTTACACACTAAGAATCCACCAAATAAACTAAGTATAAGAAAAAATGCTGAAGGACACCTTGGTAGCTCAGTCAGTTAAGTATCTGACTCTTAATTTCGGCTTAGGTCACAATCTCAGAGTTGTGACTTCGAGCCCCACGGTGGGCTCCATGCTGACAGTGCAGAGCCAGCCTGGGATTCTCTCTCTCCTCCTCCCCTGTTCACATGTGCACACACACTCACTCTCTCAAAATAAATAAATAAACTTTAAAAAAATGTTGTGTTTTAATGGGCTAGAAACTGAAAAACTGAATATATAAAATCTAAAGACTGCTTTGATTTAAAATGGGTAAATAACAATGATGACATTATTTCAGGAACAGGGTACCAAGAAATCTACATTTTGCCATAATATTCAGACCAAGAAAGAGTTACCAAAATAGAAATGAATGAAAAATACAGATGAAAGGAAAGGGCTAGAGTCCAAAGAAAACTAAACACATCTTGGCTAAACAGCTGTGTTGAAAAACAATTTCTTATCTTGCAATTAAGAACCGATTTCTTTGTAAAAGACACAGGACATTGGGTTAATAGATTTCTTTAAAAGAAAATCTGTTTTGGCTATTGAAACATTAAAAGACAGAACATCTGTTTTGCAAGTAAAGACAGATTGTATGGAAGAATCAAATATCAAACCACCGATTAGGCCAGCATTTAATCTGTTCTATTTAAATTTTCAATAAAAGTAAATGAAATTACATTCTTGAAACTATAGCTCAGCTGTAAATATTTAACACCAGGAACCTCTAAAACTAGATGTTTTAGAGTATAAAGGAGGTCATTACTGGTATATTGTAATTATTTTTAATTCTACTTGACATCTATATCAGAACCAGGTTTTAAAGCAGTCTGCCTCCCAAGTCATTTTAAAAGTATTATGATAGGGAAAACTCACCATCCATGAATTCTGTACATATTGAAATCCTGTTTTCTACGAAAAATGCACCATAAAACCCTATGATATATGATGAATCACACTGTAATAAAAATAAGACAAAAATAGTTAAAAAAAAAAACAAAAAAACAACCAAAACCCTGCAAGTCAATACCATAAGCTGCTTTGTAAGAAAAAAATGACCAAGGAAAAATTACCTTATAAAGAATTTCCAATTCAGACATAATTTGCTTCTGAAGTTCCAGTGTAATATCTAACAGTATGACCTAAATACAGAAAGGAATCAACATTCACACATATATTCATCTTTAAATTAAATATAGCTATACTCACTATGAAATATAAAAAGAAAAAATATGGTGTTTCCTCTATTCATTGCCCCTTTCTCCTCTCCACCACTATAACCCTCAGGAATATAAACTGTATCCACATCTGCCTAACCTTTTGTATTGGGGGAGGTGGTATAGATGTGATTGATGGGACCAAGGAGAAAGCCAGGTCTCAAAGGTCAGTATTAATGGCTTTAAAAGTCAGTTAAGTTATAACACCCTTAATTTATACACCCTATTTTGGCCACATTGGTTATTTCCAGAAGAGGAAGAAAGGAATGACCCTGAAACCATTTTAAAAAATTGTCTTGTAATTCAGACACAAGGCGATGAGCAGAGAGGATGATGAGTAAAAATGACATTTAAAGTAGGCTTTTTAGAGAGAGAAAAGGAGTTTTTAAAATACATCATCTTTTTATATTCTTCAGTCACCTTTCTTTGCTAATACTGAAAAAAATGCTGGAGCTTGAAGGAACCACAGAAATGATTTCATCTAATTCTCTTCTTTTAAAGGAGGAAACCAAGGTTCTGAGAAGCCACAAAGCCTGGCAATGTCAAGGTCCCTCCCCGACTCTGAGGACTGTGTACTTTTTAGAACGTCCTGTGGTGGTTTATGGTTTTTCTTAACACATCAACCACTGAGTCAGATTCATGACACAGGAATGAAAAACAATTTACAAACTTACCTAGAATAAATTCTAGTTTATTTCAAACACTTACTTCCTAAGAAAGGAGACCATCAACTGTTCAAATTTTACTCAACAGTTCAGTGAAGCCAATTCAAGGGAAATTGTTTTTACTTAAAAAAGACAGTGCTGAGAATCAAATAGGTGAAAGGCAATTTTTAAGATTTGTGGCAGAGTTTCTGACTCTAGACATTTCTAGACAAAAACTTAACATTCACAATTACCATGATAGTGCAGTTATATACCATCCAATACTGAACTACATTTTGTGTTACAACTGCAGAATATATACACTCATACTGGGGAAAAAAACCATAAATTATGAATTGCAAACTGCTGACAGAGCAGGGAAAGAAAAGGATAATTCTAAAACGCACATTTTATAGTACTGACATCCATTTGAGGAAGGGGAAAGGGAAGGGGAAAAAAAGGCATGGCCAGTTTCTATCAAGAGTTTGCTTTAGGGTTATTTATAAAAGCTCTCACTAAACCTGATTGTAAGTGTAATACAAAACTGCCAAGAAACATTTAAACGTTTCTCTCGATCAATAGTCATTTGCCAACAATATTCACTTACATTTTTGTTCCTATATAAAACTTAGTGACAAAATTAATTCATCGAGTGTTGTTTCAATTCCATGCCATAAAATATCAGAACTTTTCACACCACCATGTCAAGTACAGGGCATCTTTCACCCTCAAAAACTGCTAAAAGGAATGAACGTATTATTTACCTTAGAGCAGTGGTTCTCAACCCTGGCCTCAGGTTATCATTACTTTTATATAAAGGTATTTATATAAATACATGACGGCACTCTAAACAAGTCCTCACGCACAGAACTTACCCTAGAATAACGGAATCAATCTTGGGTTGGGCCCACATCTTAATATTTTTTAAAAACTCTCCAGCCGATTTCTACTACACAGTAAGGTTGAGAACCACTTATCTAAGGTTTCAAAAATGCCATTTATTCAGTATTCAGTATTCAGAGATATACCACATCTCCAGGCCCCCAACCCAGAAATGATGCACCACAACCACCAACCAACACCTTACCGTTAACCCCAAACTACTGGCTATAAACAGATCATTCCCTTGATCAAGAAGCTTAATTAGGTTCCCATGTCCTAGCATAATGTTAGCATAACTCTAGCATGACATTCAAAGAATTCTTCCACAATCTGGTGATTCTAACTCCTTTTCCCACTACTCCCCACCACAAACCCAATCCTCATGTGAAACCAGATGATTTGGAAGGCAGCTATGCCCACCACCACACCACAAATGTAGAAACTAGGTGCTTTGTACTGGGGTCCACACACATGTCCTGTGCCTTCCTCACTTCCAGTCTTAATGATGCCTCCACATGAGTTGTGCTTCCTCGCTCTACTCCACAGTTAGTAACTTTCTTTCTTTCTTTCTTTCTTTCTTTCTTTCTTTCTTTCTTTTGAGAGAGTGCATGTGCACGTGAGCAAAGATGGGCAGAGGGAGAAGGAGAGAGAGAGAATCTTAAGCAGGCTCCACACTCAGTGCAGAGCCCTATGTGGGACTCGATCACATGAACCATGAGATCATGATCTGAGCCAAACTCGAGAGTTGGATGCTTAACCAACTGAGCCACCCAGGCGCCCCACTGTAAAACCTTTTCTATCTTTTAGATGAGCCTGAATGCTGCCACCACCTCTATGAAGCCATCCCCAAAGCCCTCTATCAGAATTTATTTCTAGTGGCACTCATGCCTCACCCCCTAAAACCATAAGCCTAGAGAGAAGAGTGGTTGTAAGCCCTGCAAGGGCAAGGACTGAATCATGGGCATCTTTCTCTGGTCCACCCCCACTCCCCACCCCCAGCACCCACCACAGGTCTTACTCACAGCAGTGCCCATTAAGTGAGGTGGGATTTAATTAAAGTGCTCCTTATGACCATAATCCTCTAAATAAGAAGCTGTTTCTAGACAGGAAAGAAGTGGATTGCTTGGTTTCTACAAATGAATTTAAAACCAAAGACACAAACAGCAAAATAAATAAAAGTGCCACACTGACCTAAAATGTAGCAAGTAACACTGTATTTGTAGGGCCAATCCATTGCATTCTAATGGGTCTTGATCATTCACGGTATTTGTTATGGTCTGGAAGAGTGGCGATTCCGTAACGGTGCAAAAGTGAATAAAGTAATTTCTGGAACTTAAGAGGGAAAGCAAAATTCACCTCAAAATAACTCTACTGCAATGCTCTTCTATTTTCTGGGAGACTTGGCACTCTAGGTATAAGGTTAATTCTCCTTCCCCTGGGCATTCCTGTGAGTGAGCTTTTAAACTGCTAAAAATAAGTCCAATTCCTTATTTGAAAGCCATGGAAAAAAGCATGGCAAATACTAATTTTCTTTTTGAAGTGCAAGGGAAGTGTGGGCTCCCCGAGTCTTCATTATTTTTATTTTTTCTCCTTAGGAAGAGCTAAATCTCCAACTGTAGAGGATGTGCACATGAAGCACTTCATGGAGAAAGGGTTAATGAGAGACTGAAATACCTGCGCACATTTCCGCTGCTCTCCACTACACCTCCAGGACAAATAAGGATGAGTTGTCAAGTTAAATCTAAGCAGTCAAGTGACTGAATTATAATTTACTCTGTGCTCAATTTAAATTAGTGTGAGGCTATTAAAATATACAGTATAAATACGGCAATTCATCACAAGCTGTCATGGATGACTTCATTTATTTGCTGGAGTGGCACACGCTCCACTAAAGGGAAGGAGAGCAAAATCACAGGTCAAATTAAGCCTCTATTCTGTTTTAATTCGCTTATTTAATCTGTGGCGACATAATTGTCTTTTACAGTATGTACAACTCAGAAAGGAAATTTGGGAGGATTACAGTCAGTATACAAATGATTAATCAAATGGTCCATTTAAATGCTAGTTTAAAAGCAGCAGAAACCCAAAGCAGTCAAAGAATGATAATCAGCACATGCTATATACAAGCTAAGAAATTTCCTGTTAGATGACTTTTTCCCAATCGGAATATAAAAAATATTAGGAAATACATTAAGCTGTACTCTTTGAAGGATTGTACAGAAACATTAATGATATAAAAAGGTTCCGTATGCAAGATGGCTAACTGTTTTTGTTTTCTGCTCTACTTGTTTGCGACTGTCTTGCGTATCTACACCCCTCCCCCTAAAATAAAGCTAGTTAGAAACACATTTCATGAGTTATAGTCATTATCAAACAGTTATCTTTAAAATACAATTAGCATTTTTCAAAATGGTCTCTTTAAGGTAGAAATTGTCTGAATTCAGTGGTGTAAAATAAAAATCCAAGGTATTTCTATTCCTCCGAAAGTTCAACTTGCTTTTTAAAATATCTGAATTAATGGCAGCTCTTCCTGCCCATGGGTACTTGTCCTCGTGCTTCAATAAAACCACCTTTTTGCACCACACGCACACACACAAAAATAATAATAAAATAAAATAAAATATCTGAAGTAATGATTTCCCACCTTTAAAGTCTGAAAGGGGAAACACTATGATATTCTTTTGTTGGTCTAAAACATAAGAAGATTTAAAAGTATAAAAAATACAAATATTTTGAGTAGGAAGAGAAAAGTAACAGATTTTCAAGGACTTTCCTCTGACTGTACCCACAGACATTCAAAGTGCTGGTCCAACTGACCACTTGGCTTGGGATATTAAATTTCCCACATCATTCTATGCAGGCATCAGAACCCTGCAGGTGATTCTGTTTAGACAAGGACTGTGATTTGCTGCTCTTCGCAATCCCTCTGTGACACAAGGCAGCCCCATCTTGCAGCTGAGGTCACAGAGAGGTTTAAGTGACATGCTTGAAGTCACACAAAAGTCAGGAGAGGGTCAGGAAAAGATCAAATGCACTTCTAACTCTTAACCTTTCATTTCACCCTTTAATATATATATATATATATATATATAAATAAGCTAAGAACTACTCTGGGTGAGAGCAATGGTCCATACAAAGAACACTATGGGATATTTTGTATGTGAGCTGAACCTGCTTTCAAGATGCTACTTCAAAAGATGAATGAGTGAACTAAAGAACGAATGAAAGAACCAAATTTATCTATTCAGTCATTTAACAAATTATGTGTTGAATACCTCGTCATTACATGGAGTGCTCTATCTAGGCCCAAATGCAAAGTTCAGCATGATTCAATGAGTAAGACAAGAAGATAAATAAGTCTTTTCTTTACTTACAAAGAGATTTCTTTCAATGTAAGAGAGGGAAGGCACATGTATATTAACAGCCAAATACAAGGCAGTATGTGATAACATCCACAAGAGACACATACAGAGAATTCTAGAGAGTTTCAAAGGACAAAGTGAGTGAGTGAGAGATAGACCATACGTGACAGGATTTGTCTAAGTAAGTTCAATAGAGGACCGGGCTTTGGAGCTGACCCTTGAAGGGTGTTAAGAATTTTGATAGGTAGAGACATGGGTGAAGGCATTCTAATTAGAGAAAAATACGTGAATCAAAGTGCTGAAGTGTGAAAGTACCTGGGTTCAGATAAAGCAAGGAGTTCAACTTAAAAGAAGCACAGCATTCAGACACATAAGATATGCTATAAAAGTAGGCTGATGACATATTGTGCAAGATCTTGAGTTTCACCCCATAGAGTTCTTAGTTTATTTGGGAGTTATATAGAGCCTTTCAAGCCTTCTGAGAGGGAAGACATGAGACCACAACTATGCTTTAGGAAGTCAAATCTGAGGGTAGCGAACAGCAATACAGTACACAGGTTGGAAGGAAGCATGAACCTGGGGAAGACTTGCCTGACTTCAAATCCTGGTTCTATTACTTATTAGTTACGGGACCTTAGGCAAGCTACTTATTTTTAAAGTTTATTATTTTGAGACAGACAGAGGGAGAGAGAGAGAACAAACATGTGCTCATGAATGGGGGAGGGGCAGAGAGAGAATCCCGACACGGGGCTTGAACCCATGAACCATGAGATCATGAGCTGGACGCTCAACCAACTGAGCCACCCCGGTGCCCATGGACAAGCTATTAATTAATTAATTAATTATTATATGAGAAAAACATGTAGAGTGCTCAGCACAGTATAAATGATCAATAAATGGTAGCCTCTATTTCTGTGAGAACAGTTTAAACATTGGTCAGTGTCTGACAAGAGACAAAACAAGCATCTGTACTGGAGAAGTGACGAGGAAGGAAGAGATCCAAAACCAAACCAAACCCAGAACAATTAACAGGCTTCCAAACATTGACAACAGCTACAACAGGACAGTGATCTTTGAGAGACAGAAAGCAAATGAGAGGAGCCCTATGATTGTCCAGCTTACTGACTAGAGAGTGTCCAGGCCCCTGTGCTGGGAGGGAAATCCAGGCAAAGCTCAGCCATCTCCCTAAGTTGAGGACATGGAAGTGGGGTGTGAGGAAGCCACAGCAGCTAGAGTTCCCTGACAGAACACCAAAGGGAGAGGGCTCCAGGGATGTGCTAAGGGACCCCCTGGAGTCTTCAGTGGATTAATGATCAATCAGCATCTGAAAGTCAGGGAACTAACACTGAGGCCAGGGAAAGAACTGCCAGAAAGACCAGAGAAACAATCCCCAGACCTCACACTAGGCAGAAAGAGTTTGCACTCCCACCAAGCAGTGTGGAAAATCCCGTAATGGTCGGGGCATTAGTGGAGTATTCAGAAGACTGTCACCTTAATTGTGTGGGGTTAAATAAGTTCCCAACTAACCACTGGGCTGGTCCCATCTAATAAAGCTTAAGAGTAAGTGTTGAAAGGATCAAACTTTCACAGTCACTAAATAGCATCTCAGAATAAGCTGAAAAGTATTTATAGCAATGCAAAAATATCTAGTATCTAGTATGAGACACAACTGGCATCCAATCAAAAATGATAAGATGTTTTAGGGGGCCTGGGTGGCTCAGTTGTTAAGCATCTGACTTCGGCTCAGGTGATGATCTCACAGTTGGTGAGTTTGAATTGCACATCCTGTGAGATTGTGCCCTGCTTTGGGTGAGCACAAGCCCCATATCAGGTGAGCACAAGCCCTGCATCAGGTGAGCACGAGTCCCACTTCGAGTGAGACTGAGACCCACTTTGGGTGAACATGAGCCCCGCATTGGGAGAGCTCAGGTTGGGTGAGCATGAGCCCCACTTCTCTGTCACTTGTGGGATTCTCTTCTCTCTCTCTCACTTGCACCCTCCTTCTCTCTTTCTCAAAAAGAAAAAAAAAAAAAAAAGAGGTTTTAAAAATAAGAAAATACAACCCAAAATGAGGAGAAAAAGTAATCAGTCAAAACTGACCCCAAATGACACATACCCTGGAATTAATAGACAAAACCATTAATAAAATTATATTCCACATATTCCATAACTACATTACATACATACAAGAAGGTAGAAGGAATACTGAGCATGTTAAGACACAGAAGATGTAAAAAAGACCCACATAAACTTCTAGGGATCAAAAGTACAATGCCTGAGATGAACAGTACACTGGACAAGAGTAATAGTAGATTAGACAGTGTAGATAAAAACTTGAGTACCTGAAACAGAAACTATCCAAAAATGAAACATTAGAGAGAAAAAAAGACTAAAACAAATAACAGAGGATCATTTTAGTATGGGACAACATCAAGTAACCTAACACAGATGGAATTTAAGTTCCCAAAGTTGGGGGAGGAGGTGTAATTGCTAAAAATTTCCCAAATTTGATGAAGGCTAAAAATCCACAGAGCCAAGAATCTCAACAAATCCTAAATACAATAAAACCTTGGTTTGTAAGTAACTTGTTCTATGAATGTTCTGCAACACGAGCAAACACTTCTAATAAATTTTAACTTGATAAATGAGCGATGGCTTGCAGTAGTAGTGATGCCGAATGTCACATGATCACAACTGAGCCAATGGTTTTCTCTCTCTCTCTCTCTCTCTCTCTCTCTCATTGTAGGATTGCGGGTGATCATCTCCCATGCTTGGATGGTTGGTTTCAGGCCACACAGTTTGGCAGAAGTCAGTGATTTTTCAGAACATTGGAAGGTGCCCACAACTGGTACTTGTGTAATTTTTTGTCACTTCAGATCACTTATAGACAATCCTTTGCTTTTCCATACAAGAGTAAGCTTAGGAATGCTTTGCTTCATTCTAGGTCAGGCTGACTGCAGATATAGACCCCTTCCTCTGCTGCCTTATTGCCAGTTACATTAAATACAGTATATGACAAGAGTTTATTAACACTGTACCATAGTCAACATCCGTGTGAGTGTATATATACAATGGCTCCCGTGCAGAAAAAGATTCCATTGAGCCAATAGATAGCAGTGATTCCATTAGTAATAGTGAAAGTCATCCTACACAATAATCCTCCTCTCTCTTGTCTCCCTCATACCAGCCACAAAGGTTTTTTTGTTTATTTTTCTTTATATTTTATATTTTCTTTATTATTTTGTATTACATTACAGTATTATAATCATTCTTTTTTTATATAATTTTTTTTTACTTTTTTTTAGTTTTGAGACAGAGACAGAGTGTGAGTGGGGGCAGAGAGAGAGGGAGACACAGAATTCAAAGTGGGCTCCAGGCTCTGAGCTGTCAGCACAGAGCCTGACATGGGCTCGAACTCACAAACTGTGAGATCACGACCTGAGCCAAAGTCGGGTGCTTCAACTGTGAGGCACCCAGGCGCCACTTGTAATCATTCTTATGTGAATATTTTTGGGTTGTGGAACAAATCATCTGAGTTTACATTATTTCTTATGGGGAAATTCACTTTGATATACAAGTGCTTTAGATTACAAGCATGTTTCCAGAATGAATTACACTCTCAAACCAAGGTGTGTGTGTGTATATATTTTTTTTAAACCAAACGTAGTTAACTGTTGACAACTGAGGAATCTGGAGGAAGCATCTTATAACTTTTCTGTAAGTTTAAGTAATTTTTTAAAAAAGTTTCCCAAAAAAATGTTTTAAATGATATTAGGGTAGGAAAGAACAAAGTATATCAAGATGACCAGCCTCACAAGCCAGTCTGGCAGGTGCAATTAAAAAGCAGAAATTGTGAGAATGGACTAAAATACAAGACCCTTATACGCTGGCTATAAGAAATTTATCTCAAATAGAATGACATAACAGGTTAAAAATAAAAGGCTATAGCATGCTAACACTAGTCAAAATAAAGCTGCAGTAGCTATCTATGTTAATATCAGACAATGTAGATTTCAGAGCAAAGACTATTATCATGGCCAAAGAAGGGTCACTTTGTAATGAAATAATAAAGGGGCCAATTCATCAACAAGACATAACACTCCTAAATATGCCTAACAGATTTGCAAAAAACATTAAGTAAAAGATGAAAGAACTGCAAGGAAAAAAACAGACAAATCCACAATTATTGCTGGGAATTTCCACACCCATCTTTCAACAGTTGACAGAACAAACAGATAAAAAGCAGTAAAGCATACAGAAATTTTGAACACTGTCAGCCAATTTGATCTAATTGACATTTACACAACACCCTATAAAACAGACTATACATTTTTTTCAAGTGCACAGGAAACACTTAACCAAGATAATTCATATCCTGGGCCATAATACAAATCTCAGTAAACTTAAAATAATTCCAATTATAGACAGTATGTTCTCTGACCACAACAGACTTAAATTAGAAACCAATAATGGAAAGATATCTAGAAAATCTCTAAATATGTAGAAACTGGGGCACCTGGGTGGCTCAGTCGGTTAAGCGGCCGACTTCGGCTCAGGTCATGATCTCACCGTCCGTGAGTTCGAGCCCCGCATCGGGCTCTGTGCTGACAGCTCAGAGCCTGGAGCCTGTTTCAGATTCTGTGTCTCCCTCTCTCTGACCCTCCCCCGTTCATGCTCTGTCTCTCTCTGTCTCAAGAATAAATAAACGTTAAAAAAAAAAAATTAAAAAAAAAAAAAAGAAACTAAATAACATACTGCTAAGATTTAATAAAAGAAACTGCCTGTTTTGAAGAAATAGCACATTTCTTTCTTTCAGAGTATGACTATTAAATAAGTTACTTGGATTTTGCATTGGCAGCCAAGAAGCTCAGGGCTAAACTAAAAGTTTAAATAGAATAACTATATCTACTCTTAAATCATTCATTCATTCAACTCAGATGAAGTTTCAACACAGCAATAATGTCTACTTTTTTTTTTTTTTACTAGGCTTCATGCCCAGTGTGGAGTCCAACATGGGGCTTGAACTCACAACCCTGAGATCAAGACCTGAGCTGAGATCAAGAGTCTAATGCTTAACTAGCTGAGCCACCCAGAACCTCAATCATACCTACTCTTAAATGATTCATTCAATCAACTCAGCTTCAACATCTAGTATGTTTTATAAATTTTACAGAATCTAGGAATATACAGTGACAACAATATAGTCCTTGCTCTAAACCTCAGTTTTATGGTCAGGTCTGGTAGACAGCATATTTGTAAACACCTGCTGTTTGCATTTATTCAAAGTCTCTAACAGCTCTGTTTTAAATGTGTCCTTTCTTTAAAATTGCTCTTAATCCTTTTCAGAAATAGCTATTAGCCCCTTGCCATACCTAACTAAATAATCATGCATGAGAATTTTAATATTAGCCAAGGTTAAGTGTAATTCAAAACATATGAAATTATGAGAAATTATAATGCCCTTGCAAGGCCAAACAGTTGAGTTTTTTAGATGATTTATAGGGGTGCTCCCTTCTCTTGGACTGAATAACCTAAAGTTGACTGTCTTTAAATATATTATTGACAACCATCTAAGGGTTCTGACATCTAAAGGAACAAATAACTCAACAGATAGGAAAACAGTGCTTGAGCTGGTGAAGGTATCCCGAGAGAAGGAGCTGATTATCACAGCAGGACCAAAGCTTCCATAACCTACCATCCAAATCTTTCATCTCCTCTTTCACAATAACTGTGACTCAAAGCTAACCGGAGAAGGACAAAGTAGTGAGCATTAAGAACTTCATGAATTTCATAAAACATATCCAGCACTTACCTTTACAGCTAATATTTTCCCACTTGGGACATGATATGCTCTATGGGAAGAAAAAAACATGACAAAATCACTTGGGATTCTAAACAACCTACAGAATGGTTAAGGATGTAAATATAAATTAGAACATATCTGCCAGCAATGGGATATGTGATACTTTCAAAGAACACTCATAACATGAGCAATAGATGTTTCTATCGAGCTTAATGGTTTATACAACGATTTACTATACATTACCTGAAAATAACCCTCTGAGGTAATGTGGATATTATTATCTTCCTTTTAGAGACTGATATCTCCGAAGGGCAGAGAAGCTAAGCAGTTTTCCCAAGGGCACAGAGTCGGTAAGTGGCAGAACGACACCTCAAACCCAAGTCTTCTGCCTCCAGATCCTCACAACTGACCATGACTGTGTGCGTGGGAATCTTCTAAGTCTTCAGCTAAACACTGTGCGGAGCCATTTGTAAAGTGGGAGGTTTTCCTTTTGTGTACTTCAACTATATATACAGGTAAACTAAATCTCTACATTTCATCAAAATCCTCTCAAAACACATGGGATTAGCTATGGCTTAAGATATAAATTCATATAAGAAATCACAGACTTATCAGGCTCAAGTATGTGGTTCATCTTTTCCTAATTTTAGCATCTCTCAATATTAAAAAACAAGGAAAAGAAACACACTCATTTATGAAAAGGAATAAAAGAATCGGGTTTGCAGAAACAAAAACCCATTACTTCTCATCAAGACCTTTTGTGTTTAAGTGACATGTGGCCTTTCACACACGTTCTGCAAGGAAGGTACATTCTGACCATTATCCAGGGACAATCCGTCTTATATAAAAGTGTCTAAACAAACCACACAGTATAAACAAGCACTGTTCTTGCAAGTCCATAAAAGTATAAATAAACAATCGGTTTGCAAGAGTTAAAATCTTGCACTGTAGAGGATCTTGCAAATTGGCCAAAATCAGATTGTTCTTCTTCTCACCCAGCTGTGTTAAGGTGTTTGGGCAGGGAAGATGTGGGACAGTGGAAGTTAGCTTCCTAGGAATTCCCTGACTTTACCTGCCAAGTTGCAAAATATATTTACCAGGCTCCCAATAGTTTACTTGGCAATGACTCAGTAGAAAAAATTGCTCATTTCTTAAACAAAACATATATTCTACTATTATCAAAATGAAAATATCAGTTTCTGTTGTTTCAGCAGAAATATCTGTGTGGCTGCTCTGACAAATTTTTTAACAGCTTTATTGAGGTGCAATTATATATGTAAAATTCACTTATTTGAAGTATGTAATTCAAATTTCAGAATTTTAGTAAGTTTACTGGCCTTTTGCAATCACTGACAAGTGTTTTTTAAGTGACTGACTCATAAAAATGGTTTCATTATTAAGAACCATCAAGTGTTTGTAAATTTTCACACATAAAATGTTACAAATTCAGGTAATACTAGAAAAAACATACATATATAGATATGTGTATATCTATATATGTATATATATGTGTGTGTATATATGTAGATATACACATATCTATATATGTCTATACCTATATATTAGTGTTACAAGAAATTTGTTCTGCTTTTCCTATTTGAGTGGACTACGGAAAGTAAACTTAGCCTTTAACAATTAATTGTAAAGAAACCCAAGTGTATCTCACTTAAAGAAAAGCAAGATTATAAAAATTAAGCGGCAACTATTCACCTTTCTTAAGAGTTCTTTAACCTGTAAGGTGTCTAAAGACTTTCTCTAAATATCAACCTCTCTAGTATACATAAATACTCTTGCATTTATAAAACTGAAATTTAAAAAATTTTACACTTTGCATCAAGTGGTATACATTTTATAAGAGGAACCCCTATAATATACTGGTTTTAGACAAATTACCATTTAATTTATTATCTATGTTAACATAAGACTTTCAGAATGTGAAGCTACATTTCAGGTCATGATTCGACTCATGATAGATCTGAACTCATATGATAGACTGGTATATAAAAACTAACATTGTGGTACTGTCACTGCCTGACAGAGAAGTTGTTAGATTATGCTAATCTGAAAGGTGATTTGAAGGAAGTTAATAACCTTATTCTGTGCGAATGTAGGTAATATAATATGTAAGATAACAATATATTATTTTCCCCTTGTATACTAGAAATTCTTCCAATTTCCACTTTAAGAAAAAAAAAAGAGGTTAGAGAGGGAGAGAGCCAAAGCATAAGAGACTCTGAAAAACTGAAAACAAACTGAGGGTTGATGGGGGGTGGGAGGGAGGGGAGGGTGGGTGATGGGTACTGAGGAGGGCAGCTTTTGGGATGAGCACTGGGTATTGTATGGAAACCAATTTGACAATTTCATATTAAAATTTCATGTTAAAAAATAAATAAACTTAAAAAAATGCTGCATATTAGAATTCCTAACGAAGGACTAAAATATGAAGATAGAACAGTTGAATGCATACACAAGGATTCAAAAGTTGCAAAAAGAACCGCGGTGCTACTTTGGACAACAAGCAACACTTGGACGTTTGAGACCAACAGCAGTGATAAGGAGATGACTAGAAGATAGTCTAATGTATACACTGTACTGGACAGTTTGGCAACTTAATTAGCTTGTCAAGAAGGCCGATGTCTTTTCCAAAAGAAAGGTCTCCTATTTCCAAGTGAATTAAAAGGGGGAGGCTTGATGATTTAATTATGACGCACGCTAATTCATCCGTGGAAGTTTGGGTTCAATTTCGAGCAATAAAGATGCTGGGAGGTTTGGTTTACAGTGCAATGACAGTACCAGTTTAACATTTAATCATCAGGGAGAAGTGGATGACAAAGGCAAGGCCAGTCATGAGTTGAACGTGTCCCTTAACTTTGCAAATGGCATTCTACCTGGAGAAAAGGAAATTTGTTTACTTTCAACAGATACTGCATCTCAATTGTCTTGACCTTCCCCAACACATTAACTATAAAGTGATTAATGAAGTTTGAATGGAGGCTCTGGTTACACCAAAAGACAACTATACACCTCTGCATTGTTTTAATTAACAGCTAACACTTCAAATTAGTTTATTGTTGCTACAGTAATTACCTGTTCCAATGAGTGCATGAAGGAAGCATTTTTATGTTATATTTTCAGTGCTGAGTCCTTGAGTGTTCCAGTTTGTCTGTGACCAGCACAGACCTTCTGGGAATACTCCCAGCCCTTAAAATTGAGCACACAACAACATATACACTTTTGGAAGGCACAAACTAGTAGCCTGGCATAAATTTTTTGAGTATTTAAAATAACAAGGAGATGGGTAACAGAGGGCAACACTTACTATCTGTATTTTCTTACTTTCTTTTTTCATTTGGAACAATAGGTTTTAGATGACTAGACAAAAAGTTGGCATCAACTTTTAATTTTGGTACAGAATCAGATAATTTATTGAGATAGTAGGTAATATAAAGAATTGTCTAATCTAATCCTTTCCTTTTACATTGGCTACACCCAAAAGCCAGGGTGAAAAAACTTGTCCCAACTTAACAATCAACGTCAAGGCCAAGATTGGAACTGTGGCAGAATACACACATTTTAGGACCTAAAAGAAATATGTGGTGATGTGTAAGTTTTCTTAACGGCATTCTAGGGCAGGGAAGCTCATAATTCAAAACTTAAAAGGTGCGACCTATTTCAGTCAGGCTGAGGACCACCACATCTGAATGTCTCCAGACAAAGAAGCATTCTGCAAGCACTGTCAACCCACCATGAGAGGGAGAAGAGCGAAGGGTGTAGGCTCTTAGTCACTGTCCAGGTTTTGATCCCAGCTCTGCCACTTCTTTTGTTTTTGTTTTTGTTTTTATTTAAATTCTAGTTAGTTAAGATACAGTGTAATATTAGTTTCAGGTGTACAATATAGTGATTCCATACTTCCATACAACACCTGGTGCTCGTCACGGGTGCACTCCTTAATCCCCGTACCCACTTCCCCTCTGGTAACCTTCAGTTTGTTCTCTATAGTTAAGAGTCTGTTTCTTTGTTTGCCTCTATCTTTCTTCCCTTTGCTTCTTTGTTTTAAATCCCGCATATGAGTGAAATCATAAGGTATTTATCTTTCTCTGACTTATTTCACTTAGCATTATACTCTCTAGCTCCATCCATGTTGTTGCAAATGGCAAGATTTCATTCTTTATGGCTGAATAATAGTCTACAGCGTGTGTGTGTCTGTGTGTGTGTATATATACAGAGACATACTGTATCTTCTTTATGCATTCAGTAGTCGATGACACTTGGTCTGTTTCCATAATTTGGCTACTGTAAATAAGACTGCTATAAACACCAGGGTGTATGTATCCCTTTGGATTAGTATTTTTGCATTCTTTGGGTAGATACCTAACAGTGCAACTGCTGGATTGTAGGGTAGTTCTATTTTTAATTTTTCAAGGAACCTCTGTACTGTCTCCCACTGTGGCTGCACCAGTTTGTGTTCCTACTGACAGTATAAGAGGGTTTCTTTCGCTCCAAATTCTTGCCAAAATGTGTTGTTTCTGGTGTTGTTAATTTTGGCCATTGTGACAGGCATGAAGTGATAGCTCACTGTGATTCTGATTTGCATTTCCCTGATGGAGAGTGATGTTGAGTTTTGTTTTGTTTTGTTGAGCATCTTTTCATGTGTCTGCTGGCTATCTGGATGTCTTCTTTGGAGAAATGTCTGTTCATGTCTTCTGCCCATCTTTAAAATGGATTATTTGTTTTGGGGGGTGTTGATTTGTATAAGTTCTTTATATATTTTGGATACTAACCCTTTGTCAGATGTCATTTACAAATATCTTCTCTCATTCTGTAGGTTGCTTTTTAGTTTTGTTGATTGTTTCCTTCACTGTGCAGAAGCTTTTTATTTTGATGAGGTCCCAATAGTTTATTTTTGCTTTTGTTTCCCTTGCTTCAGGAGACATATCTAGAAACATGTTGCTATGACCGATGTCAGAGAAATTACTGCCTGTGCTCTTCAAGGATTTTAGGTTTTTAATCCATTTTGTGGGGTTTTTTGTACATGGTGAAAGAGTAGGGTCTAGTTTCATTCTTTTGCATGTTCCAGCTCGGCCACTTCTTAATGTGAACTTAAATTGTTAGAAAACCTCACTGTGTCTCAAGTCTGGAAAGCGGAAATTGGTCCCCACCTACAGGGCTGTGAGGATTCAAGAAGATAAGTGCAGGTAAAGCACTGAGGACAAGGCCTGGCACATAGTAAGCATGCATTAAATGTCAGGATCCTGGGAAGTTTTCAGAGCAGCTAGGTGTTTTAAGAATAAAACCTGCTAAAACCGAAAGAGTAAGAGTACTCTCTGTGCTTTAAGAGTCAGGCTGTGTGCTCTACAAAAGAAGGCTAATAAAGCTTTAGGAAAGAAGACTGGAAAAAGGCTGCAGTGTATCATTTTTAGTTAAGAAAAGCAAGTTGTATTATTTCATGTAGAACCAACTTGCTGAAGACAAAGAATCAGTCATCTAAAATGCTAGGACTATACCATGATTCAAGGTCTAGATTTCTTACCATGTTTATCTCTTGCCCGTTACCAAAGCCTATTTTCACTACAGATAGTACCACATTCGGTGTTCATCTCAGCAGAAACACCACCTGCCAATCATTGTTGCTAAATGAGAAGCCTAATTTTCATTCTTCTGTTAACAGGAAAGCTTTTGTTAATTACTGTTAATATAAGCTACCTTAAAAATTCACATACCTTCTTTTAATATACACCCTCATATAAGATAAAATAAAAATTTGAGGCCTCTCCTAGTCTTCAGTCTTTAGTATCTGTTATAACACCTAGTACACTGCAGAAAATTGTTTCTATCTATCTCCCATACTGGGCAGGGAACACTACCATGTCCTAATCATCTTTGCTTTCTTTATACTTTGCATGAGTCTTGGCCCATGGGAGGTGCTCCGTACCTAATAAATGTTTGAAAAAATGAATACTACTTATGGGTGAAAAGAAAATCTATCACTTGGATAGAATTCTACATGCATTTAATTAATTGATTCCATAGTCTTAGGAGTAGGAATTATTTTTCCCCAGCTTTACTGAGATATAGTTCGACATATAACAGGAGGAGAAGTTATTATCATCATCCCCACTTTAAGGGTAGACTTCCAACTGTTGAATCAAAAGTCTTAGAAGGACTCCTTGGTTACTCATTGAGCTCTGCTGCTGCCAATCTCCCTTATCTACACTACTCACTCTGCTCCTCCAAACATCCTCCTGCTTCAGGCCATTCGTACCTACTCCTTAGGCCTGGGACACTCTTCCTCCAATTTCCACCTGGCTTGCTCCATCACTTACTTCAGGTCCAAAGTTACTTTTTTGACTATCTGAGATTAAAAAGCTCATTCTCCTTCTTTATTCTTCATAGAAATTTATCAACACCTAACATCGTTTATTAATTTATTATCTGTCTGCCACCGCTAGAAAGCAAGCTCCATGAAAACAGGTACTTCTGTTTTTTTGTTCCCTGCTGTATCTGCAGTGCCTAAAACTGTGCTGGGCGCATTTTATGAATATTTGTTGAATGAATAAATGAATGCATTTCCTTAATTGCTACAGATCTATTTTTGTTTTTTATTTTTCTTAAGGCAGTTTAAAGTTTTTCTAGGAAACTGCTCAATTTCTGTTTTTAATTTTATCATAAAATTTTCATTGTATCCTCTTAAAAATCTCTGCTCTGTCTAGAATCATGTCTTTTTTCACCCAAATTTTGTTATTTGTGCCTTCTTTCTGTAACACGTGCTCAATCTTTCCAAGGAACCAGCTGTTGGTTTTGAGTTGTTTCTTGAATTTTGATTTTTTTTCCTAAGTTTCTTTCCTTCCACTTTCTTTGGAATTAACCCCTGCCATCAAAAATTTTTTTCTTGAGGGGGCGCCTGGGTGGCTCAGTCAGTTGGGCGTCCGACTTAGGCTCAGGTCATGATCTCGCGGTCCGTGAGTTCGAGCCCCGCATCAGGCTCTGTGCTGACAGCTCAGAGCCTGGAGCCTGTTTCAGATTCTGTGTCTCCCTCTCTCTCTGACCTTCCCCCATTCATGCTCTGTCTCTCTCTGTCTCAAAAATGAATAAATGTTAAAAAAAATTTTTTTTAAATTTTTTTTCTTGAGTTAGATGTTAAGCCTATTAATATCTAGTTATTCTTCTCTAATGTTTATACAAAAAACTACCCTTTAGGTATGACTGTATCACATGAGCATTCATATATGGTTTTGATCAGTTGTGTTTTTATTCCATTATAATATATGACTTATAAGTTATTCAGATGTGTGCATTTTAATTTCCAAATGTAGGAGAAGGTTAACTTATTAATAATTTTTTTTTCAACTTTTTAAAATTTAAAGTGAGCTGTACACCCAATGTGGGGCTTGAACTCACGACCCCAAGATCAAGAGTCACGTGTTCTACTGACTAAGCCAGCCAGGCACCCCTTATTAATGATTTCTAAATTAACTACCATAGTCAGAAAAAGTGATCTATATGTTACAAACTTCAGTGAGACTTGCCTTGTGCCCTAGTATGGTTTTTAAAAATTAAATTTTCTGTACCTGAAAATAATTTATATTCTCATTTGATTGATGAAGGGTTTTTTTTTTTAATGTTTATTTGCTTATGTTGAGAGAAGGCATGCATGCAAGAGCAGGGGAGGGGTAGTGAGAGAAGGAGAGAGAGAAATAAGTAGGGTCCACGCTGTCAGTGCAGAGCTCAACGTGGGGCTCAAAGTCACAAACTGCGAGATCATGACCTGAGCTGAATCAAGAGTCAGACGTTTAACCAACTGAGCCACCCAGGCACCCCAAATGATGAAGAGTTCTATATATGACTATGTAACTAACCTGTTAAATGTGATGTTAAAATCTTTTATATCCTTACTAATTTTGGTCTGATTAATCTACTGAATACTGAGAGGCATTATCCCACTATGACTGAATTTACCAAATTTTCCTTGTACTTCTGAATATTTCTGCTTTACGTATCTTAAGATTGTTATTAGTTACATGTAAGTTCTGGGCTGTTATGTAATCACAGTCCTCTTCTTCTATCATTATATAGTAGTTTTTTCTATCTCTAATAATACTTTTTGCCTTAAGGACTTTTTTCCTATTATATTAACGTAACCACAGCTTTCTTTTGATTAGTTTTTCCTGGTACCTTCTCCCCATCTTTCCCTTTCAACCTTTCTCTGCTTTTAAATTTATTTATTCGTTTGTTTGTTTTTAGAGAGAGAACCCAGATGAGAATGGAAGAGGGGCTGAGATAGAATCTTAAGGAGGTTCCATGCTTAGTGTGGAGCGTGACGTGGAGCTCCATCCCATGACTCTGGGATCATGACCTCAGCCAAAATCAAGAGTCGGATGCTCAACTGACTGAGCCACCCAGGAGCCCCCCAACCTTTCTCTGTCTTTGTTTTAGGAATGTATCCTAAAATAGTCTAAAATAGCACATGGCTTTATTTCTAAAAGTTCAACCTAACCAATCTATTAATTGGCAATATATTTATTGTAATTGCTGATATTTATTGTCTGTTTATATTTGCTGTAATTACTAATACATTTGGATCTATTCCTACCACCAATTCATTTACTTTACACTTCTCTCTCTCTTCTTTACTGGATTACTACCCTTTTCTTCCTTCTATTTGTTTTGGAATTCTATATCCATTCTTTGCCTTTTAGTTATTACTTATACAATTTTTAATAATCACCCCTGATTTAACAAAATAGTAAGTTAATTGCTATCTTTATCCTTCTCTCAAACAATATAAAAATCTTAGAATATTTTAATTCCAATTAGCCCTTCTCACTTTATATTATTTTGTCCAGTCTTTTTGTTTGACTTCATTTTGACGTCCCTGAACTAATCACTACTATTGTTGTTTTGTATAGTCAGGTTTATCTGGGGCGCCTGAGTGGCTGTTGGTTAAGCATCCAAGTTTGGCTCAGGTCATGATCTCGCTGTTCATGGGTTCGAACCCGGTGTCGGGCTCCGTGCTGACAGCTCAGAGCCTGGAGCCTGCTTCGGATTCTGTGTTTCCCTCTCTCTCTCTCTCTCTGCCCCTCCTCTGCTTGTGCTCTGTCTCTCTCTCTCTCTCTCTCTCTCTCTCTGAAAAATAAGCATTGAAAAAAAATTTATATAGTTAGGTTTATCTAAATAGTCACCATTCCTTCTTTCATTTTACTCCTTTTTGGATTCAGTTTCGTTCTAGCTAAAGTACTTCCCAGTAATAAACTAACACGTCCTCCTCCCCCTATTTATCTTTCTCTCTCTGCCTACACATGTGCGCGCGCGCACACACACACATTCTTTTTATTAATTTCTGAAGGTGTATTTATTTTACCCTCACTCTTAAATGACGCTATATATAACTGAGACAAATATTTTCTCATAGTCTTTTAAGGATACCATTGTCTTTCAGCTTTTGGTACTGTTGTTCAACTTTTGGTGTACCCAATTTGCTGACCAATACAAAGCCACTGAAGGTTTTTAGATAGATGAGTGATATGATCAGACCTTAACTTAAAAAAATTTTTTTTAATGTTTATTTATTATTGAGAGACAGAGAGAGACAGAGCATGAGCAGGGGAGGGGCAGAGAGAGGGGGAGACACAGAATCCTAAGCAGGCTCCAGGCTCTGAGCTGTCAGCACAGAGCCTGATGCAGGGCTCGAACCCACAAATGGCGAGATCATGACCTGAGCTGAAATTGGACGCTTAACTGACCGAGCCACCCAGGAGCACCATAAAATCCTTACTCTAGGGGGGCGCGTGGGTGGCTCAGCTGGTTAAGTGTCCGACTCTTGGTTTTGGCTCAAGTCACCTCATGGTTTCGTGGGTTTGAGCCCCATGTCAGGCTGATGCGGAGCCTGCTCGGAATTCTCTCTCTCCCTCTCTATCTGCTTCTCCTCCACTAACACTGTCTCTGTCATTCTCAAAAATAAATAAACAAACTTAAAAAAATGTTTTAAACTTTACCGTGGCTGCAGATTACCACAATACTGTTAAAAAGGAGGAGTAACCAGAAAGGGCAAGGAGCATTTAGAAAGCTGCTACAGTAGTCTATGCAAGTAGTGGTGGTATGAACTCGGGTAGTAATTGTGGATGTGGAAAGGGAGAAAAAAGATACAAAAGACTTCGGTCAGAGAGTATTTATAAAATGTGGGAATGAGCAAAATAAACCTAAAATTTTAAGTTAAGATGACAGAGTTATGGTGTATTTATTAACAAAAACAGAGGAACTTTACCTAGTCAGCTTTAGACTATATAATCCTGTACTTTTTAGCTTCATGAAGGCAGAAACCACATTTACTTCATTCAATAATCCCTAGCATAATATGTAGCATACAGTAGCTACTCAAATATTTAGGAGTTAATAAATAAAGGGGTAGTCAGGAGAAGGCAGAAGGGGGGGAAACGGGGGGTATTGACAATTCCTAAGAGTCTACAGACATCTTCAAACTCCCCTATGATGTATCATAAGCCACTAAAGATAATAATAAAAACAGACTCTGGAATATTAAGGTATTAAGAAACTCATCCAGGGGTGCCTGGGTGGCTCAGTCGGTTAAGCGTCCGACTTCAGCTCAGGTCACGATCTCGCGGTCCGTGAGTTCGAGCCCCACATCGGGCTCTGGGCTGATGGCTCAGAGCCTGGAGCCTGCTTCTGATTGTGTGTCTCCCTCTCTCTCTGCCCCTCCCCCATTCATGCTCTGTCTCTCTCTGTCTCAAAAATAAATAAAGGTTAAAAAAAAAAAAAAAGAAACTCATCCAAGTTAATAAGAGTTCATGAGTGGCAAATACAGGATTCAAATTTGGGTCTATCTCAAGTCAGCCCTTGGGCTATTTCCAGTACAGACAGCATACACATACAGAATAGTTTACAATAAGGTTAGTTCAGGATATGTGTGAATGTAGAAGGTGGGATTCAAGAAAAGAATACATTAAACTTCCACCTACCAGATTCTCTACCTTGTGGTTTGTGTGGTTGGATTTTTTGTATTTATTTATTTTGAGAGCGAGCGAGAGGAGCATGCACACACACAAGTGCGCAGGGGAGGGGAGAAGAGAATGCGGGGGGAGTGGGGGGAGAGAATCCCAAGCAAGATCCACACTCAGCACAAAGCCTGACGTGGAGCTGAATCCCATGAGAGCAGGATCACAACCTGAGCCGATAGCAAGAGTTGGACACTTAACCAACTGGGCCACCCATGCACCTCTACATGGTTGAATTTATCCATTGGCATCAACTACTCTAATGCCTTACAATACTTCACATGTTGCTTTTTATTGTTTCTCTTCAAAGTCATTGTTTCACTTCACCAGTGTATGCTTTATTTAACTATGTTGTAAACTCGAATTACTAATTAAATACGATAGTAAATTCTTAATATAGGGTCTATGTCTTCTCCTACTTTAAGTTTCATGGGCAGTGTCAAGGTCTATTTTATTCATTTCTGTATCTCCAAATGCTACCACAGTATATGACACCCTTTCCTCCTAGAAACTTAGTTTATATGTTAACAAATACTTAAATGTATGTCTCCCAATTGCCAAGCACAATGAATGGGCATTGTGGATGGGACAGAGGACAAACCACAGTCCCTGCTCTAAGAGTTTACATTCTAGAGGAAAGACTGACCATAGTCAAATAACTACACAATTATGTCAGGTAGGGGAAGTACAATTAAAAAGAATAAAAGTAAGGACCAAGTGACCAGTGGCCAAGATTAGGAGCACTTTTTTTTTTAGGGGTAGGAAGGACATCAGGGAATGTCTCTCATCAGGTTACATTTGAGCAGTAAGGGACCACACCAAAGTTAGACATCTGAAAGAAGAGGACTCAAGGCAGAGGAGATGCAAGTTCAAAGGCCCTGAGGTAGAGGTGGAATAAACAACAGAGCTAGCTGTGCAAGACAAGGTCAGAAGGGTAATGGGAAGACAGACTGTGTAGTACCATTTAGGCCATGGTGAGAACTCCAACTATTATTCCGAGAGGCCATGGCAGGAGGGGAGAGAGCTTATATTTTAGATCGTTTTGGCTGCTGGATGGAGAGAACACATTGCAGGGAAACCAAGGATAGGGACTGGGAGACTTGATGGGAGGTTGCTGAAATAATCCTAGCAAGAGATAATAGTGGCTTAGACTTCGCTGGTAGAAAAGAGTGGTGAGAGGTGGCTGGTATCTTAAAGGAGTTTTGAGGAAGAGCCAACAGGATTTGTGAGTAAATTTGGTAGACGTTCTGAGAGAAAAATAAGGATCAAGAGTGCCTGCAAAGTTTCTATCATGAGCGACTTGTAGAATAGAGTTTCCATTTACTGAGACTGGAACAACTGCAGAAGGATCAGCTTTCAGGGGAAATCAAGAGTTCAATTTTGGGTAATTCTGACATGCGTAAAAGACGTCCAACTGGTAATGAGATAGGAGTTTGAAGTTTAGGGCAAAGGACTATGTAGGAGATGTGCTTTTGGGTTTCATCAACGAATGAATGATACGCAAAGCCATGGAACCACAAGAGCTCTCTTAGGAAATAAATTAATTAGAGACAAGGTCTGAGGACTGAACCCGAGGCACTCCAAATTCAGAAGTCGGAGAGATGAGAAGAAAGCAGTAAAGAGATGAAACAGTGCACACAGTCAGCCAGCAACAGAACCCGGGAATGGTGTCCCTGAGGCCCTGAAGGTTGGGGTTACTCCCCACAATGCCAAGTGCAGGAACTTGCCCAGAGTAGGGACTCAAAAAAAAAATCACGTGACTGATTTCAAAGCCATACTTGGGGACAAATGCAATTAATTCTGTTATTGGTTTTTGAAATTTTAAAGAAGACATTTTAAAGAATTTATATAATACAATATATACAAGGCTAAAAAAGGTGGGCTCACTTTCATATAAATCCTAATGAGAATTTGTTAAAAGACACATCAGTCTGGTGAATAAACTGAATTTCTCTAAGAATCTTTAAAAGTGTGTAAGGAAAAGAAAATTTCAAAACAAACTGTTAAGAAGTCCTACATTCACACAGGACATAAGGGAGAAACAACCTGTGTTCATTTTCCAACATCTGGACTCCCACACAAATTTATGTCATGCCTAAGATCAACTGCATCTGTATTTTACAATGTTTACTGAAATTATTTACGCTTAGAATTTCAAGTTCTAGGAGAACCAAAAAAATATCAATCGTCCCAGCTGACTCCTGTTCATAAAATAAATAACCTAGAGCTGATCATATATTTTCTCATAAAGCTTGTACAATCTCATACAATTAAAGTAGGCAACTAATTTCTACAGCACTATTCTGCACATTAACTTCTATACACGCTCTAATCAAATTATTTTCAACTGTGAGCAGAAAAAAATTTATAACAGGGAGTATCCGTGCTTCTCTACCGATCGTGAGGTAGGATATAATTTCAGAACGGAGGGGCTGGCCTACAATATGACTAAATATTTCAAGGTTCAGTAAAACTGATATGTTAGAAATGCCAATTTGTTAGCAAAATGGTCATTAAAATGAATAAGGAAACAAACACCTTTCCCTGTTTTTGCCCCTTGGAACAAGGATCTCAAGACTAACTGCATGTGTGATAACTTTTAATCACAGTGGCAAAACCAGGGCTCCACGGTCCCTGTCCTGTGCAGGAGAGAGACCGTCTTTCATACACCATGTGGAGTAAACACCACTGACGTAAGTTCTACTTCTCACATAACATACTGCAGAGGTTAGTGAAAAGAGGAACACAATTACTCTGTGAATTATTTATAGAGGGCTATCATTGTTGGAAAATTCTCCAAATGAATGGGAAACCTAAGAAAGGAATCCAGTCACTAAAATGATGAAAACCATAGTTAGGATTTGGCTTCAGAAGTAACCAGTAATCAGAAAGGGATGGTCTTATTTTAGGTAAGCAAGAAAGAACATGATGTTTATCTATGCTGCTCCCTGGATCTCTCACAGGATATGTACAAGGCAAAAAAGAAACGGAGCACAGACTATTTTAAATAAATAAAAGTTACAAATGCATTTGCTGTTACTCGCTCGCTTCGGCCATAGTAATGGCTTTTCTATATGACAAAATCACGTTTTTCAGGCAACGATTTCAAAGCTTCTGGGATATGCTGGATTCCTTGCTCCTCTGTTCTTTAAATGCCACAGAGATATGTCCAACATGTGCGTCAGAGGTAGGGCAGAATAAAGGAGACAAGGTGAAAGAGAAACCTCTCTGAGATCTAATTCATTAGGACAAAAAGTACGACTGGGAGGAGACAAATCACTATCTAAAATGAGATTTTTTTTTATTAGTTATCCATTTTAATTATCTATACAACTCTTAATTCTCATTAGCATAGAAAGTTAGAGTTGACCATACTCAGATTTAATTATTTTTTTATTTATTTTGAGAGAGAGAGAGAGAGAGAGAGAGAGAGAGAGAGAGAGAAGGGGACAGAGACAGAATCCCAAGCAGGTTTCGCACTGTCAGTGTGGAGCCCAATGCGGGCCTCGAACTCACAAACCGGGAAATCATGACCTGAGCAGAAATCAAGAGTCAGATGCTTAACTGACAGCCACCCAGGTGTCCCTCAGATTTAATTATTAAATCTATTTCTTTATTTAAAAAATTAGTATCCATTAAGGCCAATACCATACATCATATACCTTATCCGATATAAGATCATCAGTTTCCATAATTATAGATGCTGTTTCCTATTTTATTTATTCACCAAAAAAAAAAAAGTAACTCTGATTTTATGTAGATTTAGAATAACACATAGAAGTCTTTTTCCAACTCAGAAGTTTTTCCACCTAAAGATTTTATAGCTTTGGCACAAAAGAAAAGACAGAACATGATGGAAATTAAAGGGTTAACAATACCACAAGGAGACCCTTGGCCTGAGGAGATGTCCTTTGAGTCTCCTCTTTAAAAATAAGAAGCCTGGGGGGCACCTGGGTGGCGCAGTCGATTAAGCGTCCGACTTCAGCCAGGTCACGATCTCGCGGTCCGTGAGTTAGAGCCCCGCGTCAGGCTCTGGGCTGATGGCTCAGAGCCTGGAGCCTGTTTCCGATTCTGTGTCTCCCTCTCTCTCTGCCCCTCCCCCATTCATGCTCTGTCTCTCTCTGTCCCAAAAATAAATAAATGTTGAAAAAAAAATTAAAAAAAAAAAATAAGAAGCCTGAGATGCCTGCGTGGCGCAGTTGGTTAAGCATCCGGCTCTTGACGTCAGCTCAGGTCATGATCCCACGGTTGTGGGAACAAGCCAAGCACCATGTCGGGCTTGTGCTGAGCATGGAGCCTGCTTCGGATTCTCTCTCTCTTTCTGCCTCTCTCCCCAGTGGCACTCTGTCTCTCTCTCTCTCACTCTCAATAAAAAAAAATTTTTTTAATTAAATAAAATAAGGACCTGAGCCTTGATTCTATTAAATTATGCCAAAAGACTGCAAGGCTGAATGATTCTGAAGCCAACAGCAAACAAGTGAAAAGCAGTTCTTTGCCTTTATAAAGGTCAAGTGCATAAATTTGTGTGAATATATACATAAATACACAAACAAAAATCTTCTGTTATCTTGTGAGATTAACTTTTAATACCCCTGGATATCATCTTTTAATTCAGTGACACATTTTCAGTAACCACATGTAAATTAGCTGTGATTCAGTTCATGAAAATTTTATTTTATTCCTTGATCTTTTGAGAAATTTGTTCTCGTGGTACACTTCTTTGGGTGTGGATTTTATCAATGTCACATACTAAAATAGCCATCCACAGGAAAAAAAATCAAATAGTTTCAGGGAAATCAACACTGACAGTTGTTGCCTTCCATAATAGATAAACACATTAGCCAGGCTTTAGCTGTTAAAATAGGAAATCCAAAGTAAATAGCAGTTGTAAAAAGAAGCTTTTTTATGTAAACTGTCCGAGTTCAAATAGCAGTCTATGCCAACCTTCGTTCTGCCTAAAAACCTATTACAAATGCTTGACTACTGATTGTAAAATAATTTATGGTTAAGCAATAGAGCCTCCCCCCCTCACCCCCGCTGGCGATTGTTTAAGAATCGAATCAAACATGTTATTAGGTTACAGATATTAACAACTCTTTCAAGATGCTGATCATCCATAGGGTACTGGTTGCTAACCTATGATACATGGAATCTGGCAGGGTTAGAAAGAGTTCCAGTCAGAGAAAAGCTACTGTGGCCCTACATTCTGTCATTTCTTATTCTAATTACTCTGGTTACACACCCCTTTTTGCTCCCACACCTGCCTCAGTTAGTGTTGTCACCACTGCCTCCATATTTCTTCCGTAAGTTGATGTGGCCTGGTTCAAGCCTTTAACACTCCCCACATCAACTAGAGTAATGTCTTTTAATATATGGCCTAAATACCTTGGAGACCAAGGAAGCTACAATTACAGTGATCTCTTGATCAAAGGTTTGGAAAGAATGTGATGGACAAAACAGAGAGGCATGACATATAAAGCTGAATGGTGAGAATGAGAGAAATACATGATTTAGGCAATTCGTGTGGGGAAAAACAGGAACACACTGAGGATTAACGACCTGGGAAATTTCTCTCCTGAAATGATTTGATTACAATGAGGTATCTGCTTACAGTTTCTTTGTGGAAAGCTAACAATAAAACACTTTCTAAAATCAGACACAAAAATGGCTATTTCAGAAAACCTCCATAAACTAGTAACTAATATTCTATTATGCTTTTATAGCTTATATTTTTTATAGAGAGAAGCTATTTGATTTGCACAAACATTTCTTCTTATTATTCTTACTTTATAGGTAAGAAAACCAAAGTTTGATGAGATCAAGAACTGCTTCAAGATTCTGATCTGATAAGCACTGTTGCGGGATGTGGATTCCAGTCCTTTGAAGCCAAATCTAGTGTGTGCCTCAATGAGCCTGTGTGAACGTAAACTGGTTGCTTCTAGATCCTCTAACTCAAGTTGTCTTCAAGGTTCTCTGGATATGGTCCGTGTCGATGTTTAAAAAGCAATAGGGAAAATCGATTGAATGACTCACTTTTCAGAGTTGCATTAACTTTTTCAGGCCACTGGGGTACTATTTACTAAATTACCTCTCCTAGAACACTAAATAGCACCCTAGTGGGTCAAAGAGTAAATGCACCTCTGAAAAGTGAGCCATTTATTCCTTTCTTCCTTGTAGTACCAGATGTAATATGTCCCCTATGACAGAAATATGAACCCATTTCCATTAAAAACTCAAGAAATTGTCCCACACTAGAGAAAATGAGAATGGGTAATCTTTCCGAAGCAAAAATTTCTCTTCTATAACCCTGTCCACAATGTTGTTGAAAAGTCAACATGTACTTATATAACAACGTTTCGTTTTTATTCACTGGAGATTGATTTTTAATCAAGACCTCGAAACAAAATAAAAATATAAATTCAAAGCTGATGGTTTTCAGCACAGAGATGCATAGTGTATCATGATTGCTGGCTTTCTCCTGCATGGCAGAATTTAAAAACTCAGCTCAAGTGTCCATCTTGCTTATGAAATAAGATCTACATCACCAATAGCTGTTCTTTCACATACCTCATTACGTTACAGGTTATCCCTTTGCCTGAAAAACAAAATTCCTTGACTAACAAGTACATACATTATTACTTGTAATCTCTATAACGGCCAAAGCCTCTGAATACATTTTTGAGTTGCCTTAGGAATAGCTACCATGTGACTGAACATTTGTGAGATACCTCAACAAAGCGAGACTTGAAGTTTTCAGCACTGTTAGTCTCTTACTCTTCTGGAAGATGGCTATGCAATGAAAACAAGACAACTTTAATTTAAGAATCATCCAGCTTCTAATTAAACTGCCATAGGCAGCTGGTTGGATAAGTTTTAATCAGTTTCAATCACCTATTGATTGGTATACTGAAGCCTAAAAAATTAAAAGTAAAAGATGATTGGGGAATTGTCCCATCTCAGAACAACAGTAGAGGCCTCTGTAAATAACTCCTCTTTTAACCATCAGCTAAATGAACACTTCAATACCGCAGTACAAAGTCTTCTGCAAAATTACTTTAACTAACAAGCAGAAATTTATCAGCTTCAGCCAAAATCAATGCTGAAATCAATTTGAACACTGGTTGTGTCTAAAGGGGCTCATTGGCAATTTAGGGAAATTACACCATGTAAATGCCTGTGCTTTAATTGAACAGTTTCATCAACTAGGCTGTGATTGCTGTCCATTCATTTATTTACTTTCACTGCAGCTACCATTCTGCAAAGGAATGGCTTTTGTCAGGCTGGAGAGAGGCACTTTATCTTCATTTTGTGCACTTTTGTGCATAGCAGACTTCCTGAAATGGGTGTATCATGACTAGGTCAAAACAAGCCAGAAAGGACTTTTCCTTTCACATAAAAATTGAGCAACACTCAAACCACCATCATACCTTCCACCATCTGGGGACAGTCATCTTTAAATCTATAACAAGAAGGAATCTGAGTGATTTGCCTGCACATAGCACTGGGCCTGTGTTGAGGAGCTACATTTTGGACAAAAGAAGAAAAAGCATTTGGACTCCAAATTCAATCCGACCACACTCTTTCTGAGCTAGTGGCTTCCAAAACTATATAAAATGTATTAGATCGTGCTCTTCAAATACGAAGCGACATTGTGTTTATAAAGTCCCTTGAGATTAGTCAAGAGAAAGTGCTATTCTCAAATCCATTCAGAAGACTAAGGTTTAAAGATGTCACAAATACTTTTAAAGATTAAGGGGAGGAGAAAGGGATGGGGAGCTCAGTTCCTTGAGCGTCTGACTTTGTGTCCAACTTCGGCTCAGGTCACAATCTCACCGTTCGTGGGTTCGAGCCCCACATCGGGCTCTGTGCTGACGGCTCAGAGACTGGAGCCTGCTTCAGGTTCTGTGTCTCCCTCTCTGCCCCTCCACCACTTGCACTCTGTCTCTCAAAAATAAATAAATGTTAAAAAAAATTTTTTTTAAAGCGGGGGGAGGGGAGGGAGAGAGAAAGGAGTCCATGTGGGAGGAGAAAAACAAACTTCTTTAAAAAGACCAGCAGCCAAAAACAGCAACAAGATCCCCAAAAATGATTTATTTAAACATTTTTTAACGTGTATTTATTTATTTTGAGCGAGCGAGAGAGGGTGTGTGTGTGTGTGTGTGTGTGTGTGTGTGAAGGGGAGGGGCAGAGAGAGAGGGAGAGAGAAAACCCCAAGTGGGCTCTACGTTGTCAACGCAAAGCCCACGGTGGGGTTTGATCTCACAACCATGAGATCACAACCTGAGGTGAAATTAGGAGTTGGACATTTAACTCAGGCACCCCACTTCTTTTTTTTTTTTAACGTTCATTTATTTATTGTTGAGAAAGAGTGAGAGAGACAGAGAGAGCGTGCGTGCTCAAGTGGGGGAGGGCAGAGAGAGAGGGAGGGAGAGAATCCAATGTAGGCTCTGTGCTGATAGGGTAGGCTTGAACTCATGAACAGGGAGATATTGACCGGAGTCAAGATCAAGAGTCAGATGCTTCACTGACTGAACACCCAAGCACTCCTCAAAAATAATTTTAATACACACATAAATGCACTCATAAAGTCATGGACAAGGGAAAAACCCAAAGATCTAATTTAAGAGAATCATATGCTGGAAAGCATTAACATTTTTAGCATTTGGTTAATCACCGTTACTTCCAAGATAACAAGTTCTAGGGAAGGAGGGAAGAAAGAAGACAGGGTTTGGTCATATGGGTCATCTGAACAGGTACATGTGCCTGATACAAAAAAATAAAAATAAAATTAAAAAGTACAACTGTAGGATATTTGGTTGAACAGGCCAGCAGAAATTCTTACAGTTGCACATACTTAGTTCCTCACAGAACCAAAAGTAACTATTCACCAGGAAGGGCACTACAAAGGGATAAATAAGAAAGTATGAGTTTCAGTGGTGGTTCTATCCTTGTCTTGCTTTGAATCCTCAGGGAAATCCATTAATTTTGGTGTTTCAGTCTCTTCACAGGGTCAAACAAGGACAGTGATACCCACCGTACCCAGCTATATTTCATTGCTGCTGGGGACAAACAGAAATGCGACCACCAGGATTTGAGCACCGCCTGTGCTTTGGGTAGAATGGAGGGGGGCAGGGCCCTGAAACTGTCCACTTGGGCTCCCAGGGATGCAGGGAAACTTCTCATTTGCCCTGACAGTCAGTTACTACAGCTCTTGTACCCTGCCACGCTCACTAGGAATTACCTTCAAAAAAAGTTAAAAGTGAAAAGAAATAAATGGTGCACCAAAACTTAGTACACGTGTTTGTGGTAAAAATCCATTCTGTAATTTAATTCCATATACGCTTTTCTCTGCCACTCTAAAGTTTCACTGGCCATACATTTTGTTGCTGAGCCAACGTAAAAATATATTTTATTCATAGTTTTTAGATAACTTTTCTAAAAATTTAATTATGGTTTAATCAGAGTTTTATGTTTATTGACTAAGTATATTGTTACATTTGCTGCTATAGTTAGCAGTCGTAATAGAATCAGAATGTTTGAGAATCTTATACAATATGTATTTTCTAAACACACTAAGCTTGTTAAAATGCTATATTGATTGTGCCCTAAAGCAAGTTCTAATTTTGTCTGAACATTTTTCACTTCATTATTTGAACTCACCAAACAAAAACCATGAACTCTACTTTTAGCAGTAGTATTGAACATTCTTTTTCTTTCTTTCGTTTCTAATACTGACAAGGAAAAGTATGAAAATTTTAGGGCCAAGGGGATAACACTTAAAACGCAAATCAATGCTTTAAGAAATTTTAGGCTTAATTCCCACAACCTAACTATCTATTGCTAGTTCCCATCTAATTCCATCATCTGCTCCTCTGATTTAGTGGTAGCGCACATATCAGAACCGAAACATATTTCACTCCAGTAAGGTGGCAATTTAACAGAAACAGAGGCTCTTATATCTAAGTAACCAATGATAGAGCAACGGAAAAAAAAAAAAAAAAAACTGGCAGAAAGTTGTACACACTAAATGCCTTTTGGACTTCCCAGTGAATTATTTTCAAAAAAGCAATTTAAGTAAATACCCTAGATGCTATGGTACACAAATATTTGCTTGTGCTATATGCCAACCAAGAGACTACATTTTTCTAACACACTGGAGACTATAAAATACCTAAAAAAAAAAAAAAAAAAAAAAAGAAAGAAAAAAATTTAATGTGTCTTATAAATCAAGAAATGCACCACCTCCACTAGCATAACCATACAATTAATCTAGGGATTTGATTATTAAATTCTAAGTTTTTGATAAGGAAAGAGACCCAAAAGATAGAGTAACAAGATATATTGCAATAACTCTGCCAAGAAATGGTTGTTTTCATGTCTATTAAAAAGCCTCTAAAACTAACTAGAGATGGTACATCACTGACTTGCAGAATTATATATTTATATCTTATATCCAGAATTAATTTGGGTTAAAGAGGAGGAAACTCAAGAGAGGGAATGTCAAATAGAAAACCCCTAGCTTGAGTAGTGGTCCCAAGTACTAATCTAAGTGTCAGAACACTTCTGTACAATTCTAAATTTCTGTACAATTCTGTACAATTTCTAAAAATTGTACATATTAAACGTGTATGACTCAATGCTTTGATACTGAGTTCTAATCTTGATTTGAACCTTGGGCATGCCCCTTAATTCTTCCAAGCTGTATCTTTCTCACTGGTGAAAAGGGGGTAACCTTCTGAGAAAGGAATCAGCACGGCCTGACAGATCCAGCATGATGAGGCCTCTGCCTGTCTCTCTGTTCTCCCCTGGGCTCACTCTGCTATAGCCACACTGGCCTGGACACAATATATTCATGCCTATCTTCAGGCTTTTGCCAGAGTGGCTCCTTCTACCTGGGAGGTTCTTCTCCCAGGTTTTCCCATGACTGGCTCCTTGCTATCCTTTAGGTCTGAGCTCAAACATCACCTCTTCAGAGAAGCCTTGCTGAGCAACTATTTTACATTCTTTACAGCACTTGCAAGGTCTGATATCATCTTACTTCAGTATTCATTTCCTTGATCATTGTCTGTTTGCCCCACTAGTGTGAACTCCAGGAGCACAGGGGACCTGTCTTCTTCACTACTGGATCACAAATACACAGAACACTCCTTGGCATAGAATGACAGTAAGGACAGTAGACCCCAGAACAAGATGGGGGTTGGGGGCACTGACCCCTGTGCCCCCTGTGTAGTTGAAAATCGGCATGTAACTTTTGACTCCCTAAAAACTTAACTACTGATAGCCTACTGCTCACTGGAAGCCTCACAGATAACATAAAGTCGATTAACACATACTTTGTACGTCGCATGTTATATACCGTAAAAGAAATGTTATTAAGAAAATCATAAGAGAAAACACATTTACAGTGCTGTACTGTTTACTGAAAAAAATCCACACATAGGTGGATCCGTGCAAGTGAAACCTGTGTTGTTCAAGGGTCAACTGTATTTAGTCAATGAATAAGTGAGTAAACAATAAGATAAAATTTTAAAGAACAAAACCAAGCAAGACATGACATAATATTTTTATAGTAGCTGAATGCTGAATTAATTCTGCAACATCAGCCTCAGGAGTGACCTCTGTAGTCAACTCATGTCCAGGTCTAAGTGGGAATTCTTTTCTCAGTGGTTCTGAACACCAGCTACGCTGTTGCGCTTAAGGTAAGAGGGTTCACAGTCCCAGAGCCACCCAGCCACAGACCACACTGTGTGTTCCTCCTCAGACTGTGAAGAATCTGCCTCTGCAGGTTAATTCCTGAATCACTGCCCCAGTTCCTACGGTAGGTGAGGTGCAGTGCCTGGCCCTGAGGACGCCCACCCAGATTCACTGACACAGCTCTCCTCCGGGGAGGACCGTCCAGTGGGAAGAACGGTAGGAAGAGTGCATCACTCACTCTAACCGAAAGCAGGCTGGTCAAGAGACACTCCAGAGGAGCAATCTGAGGCTAGCCTTCAGAAACACACAGAACAAACCTGTTCTTCTGTCGACAGAAATGACTTTTTAAGTCAGAGGTCATGGAGACCCTTAGTCTTCAGACAAACGCTGGCCAATTCCTTCAACCACTTCTCAACTCAAATACCAGTTCTTCCATGAGGCCTTTACTGATTCTTCCCGAGGAAAGAGCCAAAACTCATCATCCCTTCCTCAGCCCCAACCCGGGGCCTGGGTATTACACATACAGACATGCGCCCTAGACTGGGAAGTCTTCTCTTACTTCATCTATCTGGACAAGGTCGAATGAGAGCCAGGCCATCCCCAACAACCAGCAGGGTGCCATCCACACAGCAGGGACTTACAATGAGACTGTTCAGCAAGTGTGTAAAGGAGGATTGGAGAGGCCCAATTCCTGGGCCCCCTTATTATTCTCCCCATGCTTCTCTGGGTGGTCTCTGGACTGTCCATATCTCTGTAAAAACTCAGTACCCAGAACTAGACACGCAAGTCCCAAAGTGGCATGCTACAAGACGAAGTCAAACCCAGATGTTGTCCCCTCCTAATGCAGCCAGAGGATAGATTCCAAAGGAAAACTAGATCTCCCGCACCCTATAAAAACCCATGTGAGCTAATGTATATCTCTTCACAATCACTTCTGCTTGGGGACTTTAAATTTCTTTATAAAGTAAGCATTTTTACTAAAATAAAATAGTAGAAAGAAGTCCTGCCACTTTAAAACTATTTTTTCCCTGAAAGGAGATGGTGTTGAAATACTTAGATTCAGCAAATTCTCACTTGAAATATTACCATAATGTATTGATTTTTACCAGACTCAATTGACTGAAAAGTTGTTTGTATAGCAATATTGCTATATTCTAGAACAATTTTGTTACCCATAGTAATCAAGTGCATTTCTGAAGTATAATTATACTGTCATAAAAATAAAGCCAAGATACCCTCTTCCAAGCAATAAAACAATAGGGGCTATAAAACAGGAAGAAGAAAAGGCTAAATAGATGAGATTTTTTAAAATTAAATTTAGTGTCTTTTAAGAACACCTCTGCCTCCTTTTCCTTCCCTTAAGCCAAGGTTAGCAGAAATGATCAATACTTCAATCTCAATAAACTATTTCAATAATAGTTAATTCGGGTGGAAACAGAGTCTGAAAATCTCTGCTCAGCGACCTGTAACATCCTGTCATGTTGGTTAGATGCCAATAATCCATCATTGCCATAATGGATATGAGCACGTGTGAACATGGAGTGGGGGAAGCAAAGGTGGGAAAGGTGTAGAGAATCACAAGCTCAGGTTCATTCTTTAGAGTCCAATCAATACAATACACATTATTGTATGAAACAAACCTATAACAGTGAATGCTGAGAGAGGGAGAGAGGGAAACATACATAATTAATTTTACTTGACAAACAGTCATTGATTTTCTGGAAATATTAATATCCTTGTTTGTCACATGATACTTTAACACAACCCAGCCATATACAAGTATTTAATTTTGTATTAAGATGATACTTGTTTGCTTGTTTAAAATATGATCTTGGCTGCAAGGAAAAGGTTCTTCATTTGATTAGAAATTTAAAGTTAAAATAAATCAAACAATCACCCTAGCTCTTGGGTCAATATCAAAACCACTTAAAAATTACTCTTAATTTACAAGATGCACCTCAGGGAAAAAAATATAAAGGAGTGGGGTCACTGGTGCAGCTGGTAGAGAAGCTGGGGTCAGAACTACTGCTGATGTGGTTTGGCACGTTCAGGGTGGCCAGTGAAAGAGAAGTGAGAGCTTTCTGAGTACTATGTGGTTCCCAACATTTTCTTCAAAGACTCCTTTTTATTATACTTTCCCCTCAGGAATCCCATATTTTGACAAGTTTGGTTTACTAAACAGCATTTAATTAGACAGCAATTCATGTGTTTTCTCATTTTATATAACTGACCACCAGAGCTTCTAATTTTCATCAAATACATCATGTTACTGTAATGAGTTGATCTAATTCCAGCTCCAAAAACATAAATGTAATGTTTTACATGGCCTCTACAGCCACGTAAAGGGCAGAATACAACTTAATAGTTAGTTCATATGATCTCAGTTACTATCTCCAAGGACCATCCTTACCCTATTGCCTAACAAATATCTCATAAATGGATAAGACAAAAGAGAGAAGGACGGACCAACACCTTTGAGAATTATTATCCCTTCCCTCTTCATGTTGTCTCTAGATATAGTCAAATCAATTCTTAAATAATGGTATATATCCAATCTTAAAATACCATGTAGGCAGTACATATGCTACCCATTATATCACTGAGAAAATCCTACCCAAAATTCAGGTTAGACCCTTAATGTAACTATAGGAAGCAAATGGAGGCGGACATTTCATTACTCTTTTCAAACACCTACATATGTGACCAAAAAGCTGATAATCTTTTTGGAAAGGAAAAAATAAAATAAAAGATGATTCTTAAGTGCTTGTTAGCTAACTGACTTATTAGCATGACTTAAGTCCTAAGAGTTAAGTATTACTTTATTTCTGGACCCAAAGCTTAAGCGACTCCATCAAACAATGCCCTGGGGGAGCAAAGAACCTGAGTGACTGGCCTTCATTATCATAGAATGTTTCCAAAGTAAGTGGGCCTGTTAATTACTTTCATTGCAATGTGACATACTATGCAAAAAAAGAGGGCAGTAACTAGTATGTTGGGTTAATTTATCATTCAAATATATGCCCTTAGTTTAGAAATTCCTATTCTTCTAGGTGAGTGTTGTAAAACAAGTATGCAGGCTCTAAAACTAGCTAGCTATGGGGAGAATCCAATTAAAGGGCCTTACTAAAACCTGCTTGGGAAAAAAACCCCACTTGCCTCATTCTCATTTCAGCCAACATGTATAAAGCATCTATCCTATCCCTAGGACTGTGCGCAGTACACTAGGAAATACAAGGAAACACAATGGACTCTGCTTGACCTTGAGAAACAACACTGCCTGGGGGAAAAACACACCGCAAAGAGGAGAGAGAGACAGAATTCTGGCTTTGCCACTGAATGGCCACAGGCCTGGGGGTCCTAGCTTTTTCCCGTGGTCAAATGGGCTTATTAACATTTACCGGCTGTCCTAGAGCAGGCTGAAAACAAAAAACTATGATAAAAGAGAAAATACTTTGAAACTTCTAAAAAATCATTGTAATGTAAGGTATAATAAATCATATTCATGAGACAACTAGAGAATAGCAGGAAACTCAGAAGCATACCATGTATCATAATATAATGCAGAATTTCTCAAAATTAATTAAACGCAACTCTAACACAATTCAACATCTGGGAGATGTCTGTAGATGTTCCTCAAAATAAGAGCCCTGCAGTCAAGTAAGCATAGGAAGCACAGGGGTCAACAATTTTTCTATTATTTGGTACTACCATTGCCAGTTAGCTAACATTTACTCTGTCGTAGTGGTAAGTTCCTTTTCTATGGAACATCTCATTTAACCTCACAACAACCTTATTAGAGGTCATTACCCCCTTTGACACATGGGGAAAATGAGGCAGAAGACGTTATGTAACTCTCCGCCAGTCACACAGCTACTTAGGGGCAGATTCAAGGTACACTTACCCACAACACATCCTGTTCTCTACTTTCTCAAAGTTTTTAAAATTCACTGTGAATCTCATAGAGGGGAAGAGGATATGCGTCTTTCTTGAATGGGGGGGGGCGGTTGGAGCAACATGTAACATTTTGGGAAATAGAGCAATAATGAGAGTACATTCATTTTCTTTTCCTAAATTATTCTTCTTCCCAGGCATAAATAAAACTTTAGCCTAAGATATTTCCTTTATAATCCATTTCACCCAAATTAGTAATCCAAGAAATACCAATTTAAAATTACCTAAGTCATTATCATAACACAGAGAATAACTCAGCAGAGGACTATGCACAGCACCCACAATACCACTTGGTTTAAATGTCTGGGCCCAGAATTTCACACTGTAGAACTGGGGGGGAACATCCAAACTTAAAAGGCAAAAATGTGATCAACTATTAAACAATATATGTTGCAGTTACACACGATATCCTATCCTTTGACATTCACAACATCCCATCAGTGGAGCAAATAAGAAAGAAATATTAAACTTTTGCTTTGCATTTATTAGCTTTATTGTACTTTATAAGAAAAAAAATTAAATAGGCCCATTAGCCAGTTTTGTTACCAATGAGTGGATTTTCCAATATTTTCTTCATCTAGTTTATGTAGCATAGCCTGTAATATAATCATTTTGTTTGAAAAATCACAATTTTTATAGTCAACACCATTAAGGTAAACTTAGTGTAGGAGAAAGTCAATCATAACACATCAAACAGTTTTATGGAGACTTTAGTAAAGTGGATTCTCATTTCTTGACAATTATACCATTTCTTTGTGCCGAACTAAAAGCCAGGGATATAAGAACAATACAACGGAAGCCCAGGCAGAAATGAAGACCAATGATCAATAACAAGTGGTTAAGCAATTTGGTATCTTTACCTTCTCTCCTCTTAAGGATCACCTAAGCAGTAAGATAAATGGGATGTCTTCTTTGTATAGAAATATAGTGTGTAAAATAAAGCACTAAAATCATCATGTTACTGCCACTCACCCTCCATAAACAACCACTGTCAAAAATATATTAAATCCAGGGGTTGCTCAGTTCGTTAAGCGTCCGACTTTGGCTCAAGTCATGATCTCGTGGTTCGTGGGTTTGAGCCCCGCGTTAGGCTCTGTGCTGACAACTTGGAGCCTGCTTCTGATTCTGTGTCTCCCTCTTTCTCTGCCTCTCTCCCACTCATGCTCTATCTCTCTCTCTCTCTCAAAAATAAAATAAAACAAAACAAAACAAAAAAACATCTTAAATCTGGGGCCCCTGGGTGGCTCAGTCAGTTAAATGTCGACTTCTGCTCAGGTCATGATCTCACAGCTCATGAGTTTGAGCCCCACCTCAGGCTCTCTGCTGTCAGCGCAGTGCCTGCTTCAGATCCTCTGTCTCCCCTCTCTTTCTGCTCCTCCCCAACTCTCTCTCTCAAAAATAAACATTTAAAAATATATATTACAACACACACATATTAAGCACTAGCCACAGTAGATAAGTAAACTCAGGGTACATTGCTAATATTAACATAGCATTCCAGCAGGTATAGAACTTGTGCTAAGGAGGTGTAAGATAACGTGTTGTTGGGGCGCCTGGGTGGCTCAGTCAGTTAAGCGTCCGACTTCAGCTCAGGTCATGATCTCATGATTCATGGGTTTGGGCCCCGCATCAAGCTCTGTGCGGTCAGCCCAGAGCCTGGAACCTACTCTTGATTCTGTTTCCCTCTCTCTCTGCCCCTCCCCTACTCATGCTCTGTCTCTGTCTCAGTTTCTCTCTCTCTCAAAAATAAACATTAAAAAATTAAAAAAAAAAAAAAAGATAATGTGTTCTTTTATCAGTTCTCCTAATAAAAGGAGATCTTGTGGCCATGCTTCTTGGCTACAAACATTAACAAAGCAAACAAGGAGTTACTGCGTAAGGGGTACAGGTTTCAGGTTTACAAGATGAAAACAGTTCTGGGATGGATGGTGTTGACAGTTGCACAACAGTATGAATGTGCCTAATGCCACTGAACTACTGTAGACTTAAAAATGGTTAAGACACTAAATTTTATGCTTCTCACCATAATTTAAAAAATAATAAAACATTAACATGATTCTATATTGTCATTTTTCCTTGGTAGATAGGCAGGTTATTTCCATTCCCCTGCCTCCCTCTCCCCTTTCTGTTGGTAACCTGTGTTGTAAAATAAAAGATTAAAATGTTAACATCTGGGATATTATTTCTAACAAAAATCATCTGCTGGAGTTTGGTAGTCTTACGTTTCCCCCCTTCTAGAATAAACCAGAACACTAAATTCACAATAGGGCTTCAATTTAAAACCACAACCATGCCTGAGCATTCAACATGTGGTTAAACAGAGCAAATAAATAGGTTAGGAGTCTAAAGTAATGTTTTGGGATTCCATCTGAAGCCATTAAAAGGAACCCAAAGAGTTGAAGAGTTGCTAGAAATCTTTTCTGTTTCTTTCCTGTTTTATTTTATCTGGCTATCAGCATAAAAGCATTAATAAAAAGAAAGGTTGAGGCTTTGAAAAGTGCTCTCTACAGTGAACTTAAGAGAAGCAAATCAGGGCATGCAGGTTCCTCCTTCTGTCCTTTCTAACGGTACCTGAACCCAAGAACGTTCAGAACAGGGTAAAAACTCCAGTCAGATTACGAGTAAGATGAAGAGATGCTGTTTATGCAGCACTGGGGGCTACTTGGAAAGGGACGTCAGTACGATCCAGGGAAGGACAAGAGTACCTCAAACTCTTCAGACACAGTAGGTAGCCATCAAACATTTGAAGGGCATGGCCTCAGGATCATGTTAGGGCTGCACTATTATTTAATTCTCTGAATTATTACAGTGGAAGCACTTAACTTGCAGACCAACTATCCACAGTACCCAGTCATCTGTAGGAAAAAAGAATCCAAATACATGAACATAAGTTCTTAAAGGACTAGATTCAAGAGAATGGACTCCAATCCTGGCTCTACCTGTAGAGAGAAGACTGAAGCCCTGAGTGAGTGAATAGGTCAGACGACTTTGAAGAAGCTTCTAACCCTGAGACACCTAATTCTATGCCAAGGCTGCATCTCTGTGTGGAGGATGTTCTGGGATTTTAAGATGTGACCCTTCATGGTCATAAGGCAATAGGGAAATTTTTATCTATAGTCACGTGGTTAGCAAACACTTAAAATTCCAAGAACATTAATAACCAATTATAAATTATTTCACAACTTTGAAAATATATATTAATATCAACATTAAAACATCTAAGGTAAAAACACAATCATAATGTGATACAGAATTAGTGTATATATGGAAAACAGCTCTCTGGAGGAAAGCTTTATTACTCCCTCAGGGCTTTCATACAGAGTATGGATTTTTTAATTCCTAGTGGAATATTTTTCATACACCATTGCAGACTATTAAGTACTAGATATTACATTATGTAGTTTAAACTTTGCACTGCTGCATGAGAAAGACTTCCCTGTCGAGAGAACTATTTTTTATGGTTAGCATTTTTTAATATGAAAATGAACACTCCTTTAGGGTAAGATCACTGCTACTGGAATTTGGGAGAATTTTATAACTTAACATATTCATCAATGTGTAGAAATTCTCTCGGGGGACTAGGGAGAGAAGGAAATACAACAGGAAGAAGGCTTTTTAATAACTTACAGTGTCGACACAGGGCAAAGCAATGGTATTTATAAGGTTTGTCTTCCACTGGGCACAGCTGTAAAAAGGCAGGGGACTAGTACAGGGTGCTAGCAAGTTTAGAAAAAAATGGTGTTAAAGAGCAAAGGAAAAAAAATGCATTAAACTTCAGGCCAGTTAAAGGTACGCCTGTTAATGGTGGACTATTAACGTTCACCCAGGAGAGATGCAGACTCAGAAGTATTAAAAAGGCAATATAAATGCACTTTTGCAAGCAATTCCTCAGAAAATAGATGCCTTGCAGAATTTTGGAGTCAAAAGTAGAAATAAAATCTAAGTGCCAGTGGTCACTTAAAAATCTTTGCCACGGAGAACTTGGATACTCACATTTGGCAAAAGTGGATAGAAAGTTTAAACAAAATCGACTACTCACTTGTAGACTGTGCCTCCGTTGCCATGACCAAGAGTGTCTCGATACCGTATGTCTTGTTCATTCATCTCCATGAGAAAGAAAGAAAAACAAAAAGGGTGTCATGCTGTGGATGGAAATGTCAAGGAAAAGCAACTCTGGGCCATAAACAACAAGCAGTCTGGGTCATTTCAAGTTCAGCTGCAAGAACGAGAAGATCAATACAACATTTGCTGTCCAATTTATAAAAGACGATACCAAGGGACAAAGTGATGGAAAGTTTAATGACAATTTGTTTGCCTGGGTCATTTCATTAAAGTTTGATAAAAGGTGTCAAAATGGAATGATATAACATAGCTCAAAAGGGTCAGGTCAGAGATACGGATAAGAACACAGTCTCTAGCACTACACATAACCAATGCCAAACAGCAGTGCACATAACCAAAATCAAACTTGGGAAGACAGCACACACACACAGACACATACCCAGTAATCTAATGCACAATCTGTAAATAAATCAGCCCCTGAAAACTCCTCAGGTGACCCCACAGTTAACATTAAACAAACTAACTGAATAATGTTAATGATTTTCCTGGAGTAGATACAGCTTTCCTTTGGAAACAATAAATTAGTATACAGCGGTAACTGGGTAGAAATCGTATTATGCCGATGGAAAAGTGCCAAATCGGTGCACTTAAAAATGCATACATAGACAAATACTGAAATCCATAAAGGGAAAACATATAATAATGTGATTCTTATAAACTCAAGTCATTTTCATCATTTAATATGCTAAATAGCATGCACATTTTCTCAGGTTCCATAAAACTACTACACCACAAAGACTACTCTCGTTTGTATCATGAATAGTAGTCAATTATTCTAGCGCCCACAAAATAATGTTTTGGAGTTGTAAAGAACTCCTTAAATTATTTATCAAATGACTTTGAGACTAGTCAGATTATATTTGATGCATTCGGTAATTTTCTACACAGTGGTCCAGTTGCTTAAAAATTAACTGCCAACTTTATTCACTAAATGGATTCAATAAAAGTGTTATTTTCCATATAGCGAAAGCTTGGGAAAAGCCATAGTAAGCCCTGAAAAAAAAAAAATCAATTTCCTGGGAATTGCACTGCCTTGCATGGGCAGATGGAGTTTTTAATTCAATATCACCTGGAAAAAAAAATAGTTTGCTTTCAGACCATTATAGTAAACCTTTAAATATTTTGCTCTAAACTTCTGCCAATTGAATAAAGCAAGGCTCCATTTATCAAGGGAAATATTTTTCTTCTATACGTTTCTGAAGTTGAAGCTTCAGAGAGCTGTGATAATTAGCAGTATAGTGCAGGTAACAGAAACAGCTTCCTTTCCAAGCCGTTCTGCCAATCCCTAAAAGAATATTGACAGAGTAATGTGTAAAGGCCAATTCAACACCCAATTTAATTATAGTACAACCTGATTGGTGCAATTTGCAACCAGCTAATTACTATATTTATGGTCAGAGACAAAATGATAGACAAGTCAGAAAAATTGGCAGCTATTTTCCTATTTGAGGGAAATTTTGCTCTTCATTACCTTTTTTGTATTACTAATACAGAAAAAAAGAAACCATGTTTTAACCTGCATAAAAGATGGAACATGAAGAGAAGAGAAGAAAAGAAAATTTCCTTCTTCCAGACCAAAAGAGAAATTGTAAAACAGCATGAAGGAGAGCGGCACATAAAGGAATTTGAGATGTTCAGTAGCACAGCTAGGACCAGGCGGGCTTTGATCAATGGCGACGAAGGATATACATGGAAACTGCGGGACCTACTGGCGAGTACAAACAGGCTAATTCCTTCCAAAACACTTCTCAAGGTAGTCTAAACAGCACTCTTAACCACCTCATTTGTACCATTAACTTGCCTAACAAGCTGCACCCTCATCAGGGCTCAAAGTAAATTTCCAAGAGAGCAAATTTCATGGACTACATAGGATCCAGGCTCCGCAGGGGCCACACTCTTAAGACTACATCCCCTCCACCACTCCGTCAGGACCTTCCAGATAAAAGGACCAGTAGTTTCCTCTCAGAAAAATATACAAGCCGAGACATATTGTCATTCCACATTCCAATGACACTCTGGGATGGACCTAGGACTTTGCAGGGGGCTGGATTTTGTGGCATTCTATTGAAGAGAAGGCAAATGGGAAGGTATGGTAAGTCTCTGAGCTGCTCGAATCATTATAGTCCTGACATCGTAGGGTTATTTTACCTCTCAAACTCAGGACCCTGAAAAGAGAAGTGGAGCAGCCGCCTGCCCCCTATACCCAGCATTCTGACCTGACCAGGAGTGGTAGGCATCCACCAGGGGTTAGGCTGAGAGACGCTGTGTACTGTGGGTGTGGGTGTGTGTGCACGTGTGTGTGCGTGTGCTAAGCAGCGTGTGAGCAAATTCAAGGATAGAAATTTGGAATCCCTCAGACAATAAGATTGTAAGAGCCTCATAAAGATAAAAATGGTTTTGAAGCAAAAGTTCTAAAACCATCTCACTTAAAAAGACCGTATCCATAAAAAGGTAAAGTGTTTCTACAATGTTTTAAAGTTTTATAGACCTTTGCCTGGCCTATGAGCTGACTGATAGGTTTTTATATTTAAAAAATATCAGATTCTTTTTCTTTTGGCTTATTTGGATTTTCTAACTTTTATATAGTATGCAAATATTATTCATGTAAAAAATGTTTTAAAAGAAAACTGTTAGAGACAAGCTCATTAACTGATTACAAACAACCTTTTGAGAATCTCAAATCTCTGATTAAAATGGATTACTTCGGGGCACTTGGGTGGCTCAGTCGGTTAAGCATCCAACTCTTGATTTGGGCTCAGGTCATGATCTTATGGTTTGTGAGTTCGAGCCCTGCATTGAGCCTGATTGGAATTCTCTCTCTCTCTCTCTCTGTCTCTCAAAATAAAATAAACTTAAAAAAACAGGTTACTTTAATTGATCTTGACTATGAAAAACATCATGAACAGGATCAACTAACAGCTAATAACATTTTTGCCTTTTTTCCTTAGATAAGAATATTAATTGAACTTTTCAAATTGAAGCACAGGAACAGTGTTCATTTTGACACAAAGGTGGGATTTATATGCCTACAATGTACAATATTTAAATATTACAGTTGGGATCAAGTATCAAAAAAAATCACAGAATTTTGCAGCATTTCAAGCACATAGCCCAATTCACTTAGGTCATAAAACTAGTCAATAGCAACTAGTCAAGGCTAGAACTTGGTCCTTCAGTATTTTCTGCTCAATGCCATATGTCAGCAGCTGATGTCCTGGCTAAGTATGGAGGGACGTCCTCTCCCATCAGTGGTCACTGGTCCACAGGAAGGAAAACAATCAACAGAAGGGCACCCACAAGTTAAAAGCAATTTCATCAGCTATGGTATTTGTTTTTAAGAAAAGAAATGTTTTAAAGATCACAGAGCTATATAGAAAAGAAGTGAAATAAAGTTTTTATTCAATAGAGATACTGAATTGTTTTAAAATATAACTCGGTTTTCTTGCTTTGACTAAAAAAAGCAAATAAAAGGCAGAAACTATATGTGAGACTAGAGGAAGAAAAAGCCATTGGAGTTAAAATTACATGTCAACTGAAAGAGGGCAAATGACCTGGGAACAATGAAAGGCATCGGGTTCTGCTCCTGCTGAAGGAGAGTCAGGGGCTGGAACGAAACGTGAACCAGACAGGACAACCTGCAGGGCGGCAAGGTTGTTCCTGTGTGGGCAGAGGATGGTGTCATGAAGTGTGCACTTTTGTGTCTGTGCAGATAGAGGAGAGGGTCGTGCTGTGTGGACTTCCATACAGTCTCATTTATGTTTTGGTCTTGTCATAGGATCTAAGATGAACCATAAGAATCTAAAGAGTTTCATATAGTGGTGATTATACAGCTTTTAAAGCTTATTTTATACTCGAATTCCTATTTTTCTTCCTTTTTAAACAAAATTTTTTTTAATGTTTATTTTTGAGAGGGAGACAGAGCATGAGCAGGGGAGGAGCAGAGAGAGAGGGAGACACAGAATCCAAAGCAGGCTCCAGGCTCCAAGCTGTCAGCACAAAGCCCAACACAGGGCTTGAACTCACGAACCACAAGATCATGACCTGAGCTGAAGTCAGTTGCTTAACCTACTGAGCCACCCAGGCACCCCTAAATATTTTTTTAATGTTTATTCATTTTTTAGAGAGAGAGACAGAGACAGAGCATGAGTGGGGGAGGGGCAGAGAGAGAGGGAGATACAGAATCTGAGGCAGGCTCCAGGCTCTGACCTGTCAGCACAGAGCCCAACACGGGACTCAAACCCACAAACCGTGAGATCATGACCTGAGCCGAAGTCAGACACTTAACTGACTGAGCCACCTAGTGCTCCCCTCCTTTTTATTTTCTAAACACAATAAGTATGCTTAAAGGCATCTGAAGTTCTCAAAATAGCCAAACATGCAGCAGGATCAGAATTAGTTCTAAGATCTGTGGCTTCTCAGTACAACTATACTTAATTTATCAGGAATAGGAAAATATTGTCACTTTCTCCTATAAAAGCTAAAACACAAAAAGAAGAGAAACAACTTTAGAGATGCAAAGGTCAAAGTTGTTCATCCTTGGAGTAACTAGACACTTTTTTAATCCTTTAAATTGACCCACTGGGCCATTTCTAATCAGTTTCACATCAAGGGCCAATGTTAAAGAGATGATACCGCACTGAAAAGCAAGTGGGAAAAACACATCACGAAATCACAGCAATGATACTGATCTATAGCTCTCAATGAAACGTGCCAAAAAAAAAATCTTACAATCTGGCTTTTTTTAAGCTGGCAAAAAAAAGGAATCCTCGGTCATTAAACGATAAAAGAAAAACGATGTCTCCATTCCAAAGACTAAATGTTAAACTCTTAAAAAGTGCTTGATTTAATACAATATTAATGAAATTAATGGGGAAAATGAAATGGAATTCAATTATGGATCAGCAAAGAAAATATTCTTTGTTTATTGTCTGCCGGTGTTAAGAAGAATCAGCACCTATCGCTTATAAATCATTAAAATAAAAATGCTCAATTAATCCTTATTTTATATGTAAAGGTCTGACAGAAACTAGACCCATCACTAGACCTTTGCTTCACAAATCGAAGCAATAATGGTTTCAGAAAGCAGTCACACTGTATGAGCAGACAATTGGAGAGATTTAGTAAATCCCACTTTATAGAGCAGAGACTAATCGGAAAACACAAGCCAGTCAAATGTTTCTTATGAACTGTTGACACTATATCAATGCTGAATCAATTGGTGGCATTTACTCTGAGTGACAGAAAAGAAATAAATATTTATATCACATAACCTATATCAATGAACCCAGGCAGAAAGCTATTTCTAACCTGTCAATATTTGATTATCTTGAAGAATCATGTCCCTTTCTTTTAATGATTAATATGAATTCCTTATTAAACCTAAGTGGAGGCTAGTGGAAAGGCAAATCATTATTAATGCTTGAGAGCATAAACCACTAAAATAAAAAACTATGCTCAAGTGTTAAAGTATCGTTAAATGTGACTTACATCTTCCATATCAAGTGGTGTCAGTGCTCAGCCCAGAAATTTATTGATGCCACAACTGGGCACATTACTTCACTGCGATGCAATCTAGCTCAGTCTTTAGTTACCCTATAGTACCAAGGAACTGAGAAATTAGCACAAGGAGGAGGTATTATGAGGACTTCCAAACGTGGGTTTTTCTGTTTTGTTCGTTGTGACTGAAAGCAAATAAAGGCTGTTCCTTAAAAGAAAGAAAATGCCAAACTGTTTAACGCGGGGTTAACACATTCCCAAGGGAAGGCAATAAACAATCTTTAAGTGTCAAAAATCATTCTTATGACAGTCTTCCACCACAGAGAACCTCATAGCTGAAACCACTAAGATATTTATGGTACTAGGTTTGTTGTCAAAACATTAGGAACATTTCAGAATGCTTATTTTTTGCAGTGGAAATAAACTGTTTTTCATCTTTGAAAGAGGACTCTATGACAGGTTATTTTCCATTGCCTGAGTTGAACAAATGTAGTTAAAGCTTCTTAATTTATGTCAATTTTGAAGTATATTTTCCAGCTGAAGAACGCATGTGACTCACACTTAAGTTACAATTAGTAACTAGACTTGCAAGCGTGTTAAGAGACACGGAAAAATCCCAAGCTCGCTATTTCTGCTTTTAGCCAGGTTTTGTTTCATACTGGGTCCGAACACATCCAGGGCACTAGGGGGACACATTTGCAGATATCAATCCAAACAAACCTCTGGCTGCTTAAAGTACTTTTAGGTACTAGATAAACACTATATAAAATTTTGAAACCATCATGATTACAGAGACAACACCAGATTCTCCTTGGCTGTACACAGAATATCTGAGGACTAGAATTCCCACACTCTGGATGACAACCAGATGTCAGAACCGGATCAACTTATTTTGTCTAACTGTATTCAGGGGACTGTGTGCTAAATAAGTAGGGCTTCCAGAAGCACTATCATACCGTCACTGTTTTAAGGCATGAGCATCCATCTATTAGGCCACAAAGTTACAGGTGATATTAAAGGACAAGCACAAGGACCCAGCTTTGTCTTCTTGACGTGCTCCACTACAAGTACTTGATTCATGAAATGCCAATGAGGCTTGGAGAGGTCAGCGTGTGAAGGCACTGAATAAGCATCTGAGATAATTAAGATTTCAGCCTTCGAAACATGGACGGGAAGTGAACAGCAGTTAAGAAAATCAATAAGAGTCTTTTATTTGCAGTGACACAGATGTCTCAGTCAATAGAGCCTAATAGGCAGGCTTGATCGCAATGGACAGGCGCCTGCCTCCAAGGCTATCAAAGGGCTTCTTCTATAACAAACATTAAAACGCATTTATGTTGCTATTGAAGAATCGAGGACCCTGTAGGTAGCTTAATTTGCCAGTGTATGTTTAAAAGCACTATACTATTTCAGATGTGTCCATTTACTGGAATCAAAATTAGTGAGAAATGACTGGCCCGCAGGCCTGTTTGTCCCTCACTGGCTGGGTTAGGTCACGCAGCTTTAGATGGCCAGTCCACTAGGCCAACCAAACCAAGGGCTTCTCAGGCCCAGGATTTTAAACGCCAAAGGTCTGCTGTTACGGTGTTCCCCAAAAAGCCAGCGTTCCTTTCAGGACAAAAGAAGGAGCCAAGGTAAGAAAGTAACAGTTTTTCCTCTTCTCCTCAAAGATAATGAAAGTGGCAGCCACCTCCAGACGCTGGGCCATTTCAACAACCCATGGGTTGACACACTTGTTCAGAACTGATTAACTTTTTTTAGACTGAGATGGCAGCCGGGTGGGTGCCTGGTACTTCAATCTGCTGGGAGTGAAACCCATTAGCACAGTTTGAAAAACGTGCTGCAAATTGCTCTGCCAATCAAATTAAGCCACTGTAATTCATTTATGACAAGAAGACATTCACAGGCTCTTTATCTGTTTATTAAGCGTATGGATACAAAAACTGGACAGTAATAAGTTACTGCTACGTGAAAATCTTAATATGTAATGACACCTACCTGGCCATTGGCTAATATTTTTTTCAGTTCAGCAGAAGACTTCTTTAAGCTGAAAAGGGAAGACATAATTTTTAATGGCAAGATCACTGACACCTCTGAACACTGTTCAGAATTCCAGACTACAATATGTCTTTGTTTTAGGTGAACACAGGGACTCCACACTTTGCATCCTTCTTCCTACATCAAACATTTACAAAAGTAACTGGCCATATGGCAAAGGTATTAAATAAAAATCCTGAACCCCTAAAGCAAGATGGAAGCCTCCAATCCCAATGAAGCTAGATTACCTTACAGATTACTTCAGTGACCTTTCCTGGCTATTTAGTCCTGCTGCCTTTGGGTAGCCTTTCAGTGGCTATTTTATGTGGGCTCTGGCATCTGCTAAATACAAAGAACTTAACGATACACAAGAAAACAGAACTTCAAAAGATATAATAGATAGCTTAAGTGCGGATCTTTTACTACCATTAAGAGGTACAATTCAGCTTGCTGGGAAGCAAATGTGCAACAAACAAATTCTGGGGCTCACTGGTTGTGTCATCTGGCACAAGTCAGGTACTTATCCTCTCTGAACCTCAATTTCCTCTTTCTGTCAAATGGGGGAAATATCAACTTTATAGAGTAATCAAGAAAATTAAATATTACAAAAAGCCCACACACATTGTAGATATTAAGTAAATTTCAACTGCTTTCTCTTTGCTTTTCTGTTCTGTAAGTGGGAGACTCTGCTTTCAGAGTTATTTAAGAAACATGAAAATGTTCTTCTCTGGACACATATGACTTGTAAACACTTATAGGAATGAGTTTAGGGAAAGTGGCTAGGGAACACTCTGAAGTCCTTCTAGCTTTATTATGAGTTATGCCCACAGATCCCTACCCGGTAAGAGTGGTGTACAAAATAGCATCTCATCTCATCAATGTTCTAATTGGAAATGTAAAGCTTGTTAACTCTATTCTTTTTTTTATTTTTTTAATTTTTTTTAGCGTTTATTTATTTTTGAGAGAGAGAGAGAGACAGAGACAGAGACAGAGCATGAGCGGGGGAGGGGCAGAGAGAGGAGACACAGAATCCAAAGCAGGCTCCAGGCTCCGAGCTGTCAGCACAGAGCCCGACGCAGGGCTCAAAAGAACCCACAAGCTGTGAGATCATGACTTGAGCCGAAGTCAGACGCCCAACTGACCGAGCCACCCAGGGACCCCTTGTAACTCTATTCTTTATCTATTCTAACCCTCTATCCATCTACCAAATTAACTCTCTTCCCTTGTGCTAGTTACCTGTATAGATGCCTTTCTTTCCACCACACACTCCCCAAGACTGGGAGATCCCTGAGAACATGGACCACATCTAGATCACCTCTTTTCCACTCCCTTCCCATCCTTGAACCCAGCCAGGGACGTGGCACGTGCTAAGAATTTGATAAATGGTGGCCTTGCTTCTGGTTGTGATTTATTATATGGCAGTCACAGACACACATACACACACATGCATTTGGTACCTTGAGTAAGTTATACTTGATAAAGATCTCAGGCTTCATGTATGACCACACTTGCTCTTTCAAGTTATGACTACTCTTCTTTCTAAATACTTCTTAAACTTCTGCTATGGTCAAATGCAGACTACGGAGCAACAGTCTCTACTTTCTCCAGATTTTACAAAACATGTCCTCAACCAAGGATTCTAAACTTTAATAATGTCCTCCCAAGTCTAAGAATTCATATACTGAAGTGGCAGTTAAGAATTTTGTAGAATGATAGGGCGCCTGAGTGGCTCAGTCGGTTGGGCGTCCGACTCTTGGTTGCGGTTCAGGTCATAATCTCACACTTCGTGAGACTGAGCCCCATGCCAGGCTCTGCGCTGACAGCCTGGAGTCTGCTTGGGATTCCCTCTCTCTCCCTCACTCTCTGCCCCTCTCTTGCTCGTGTTCTCTCTCTCTCAGAAATAAAATAAATGTTAAAAATTTTTTAATAAAATAAAAAAAAAAGAACTTTGTAAAATGAGACTAAGGCAGAAATATGTATCAAACAATAAACTACCAAAATCAATCCAGTTAAGAAAATAATAATAGCAGCTCTCATTTACTGCATGATTACCATGTGCCAGGCATGGTGCTAAATGCCATTACTCATTATCCTGATTTAATCCTCACAATAACTATAGCCCTGTGGGAATAATTTATAAAGGAAACAAAGGTTCAGGCCTTGCTCATTCTGTCTCTCTCTCTCTCTCTCTCTCTCTCTCTCTCACACACACACACACACACACATATATTTTTTTCCCCTGGGGAACACTTAGACCCCTTGTATTCCCACAAATGACTCCCAATTTAACAGTTACAATTATTGTAAAAACAGAAATAACAAAACAATGTCTAGGCAATGTTTCTCCACAGATACTCCATTATGTCACATAACTTGAAATAATAACATTTTGATTCAGTGCATTTACAAAGCACCTTTCATCCAAGAAACAAAACGTGATTCCTTAATACAGCTTCATCAGTCTTCCTAACGCTGGAGGTAGATCGATGAAAGTTTAAGCATCCCAATTTTATAGAAGGAGGGAGCCAAGATATTTAGGAAAGGTCTTGACTTGGCAGTGGAACCTGCATTCAGTAATTATGGCCAAGGAACACCATGTGGATTAGTAAGGTCATTTTAACGGTCACCCACCTAAGGCAAAGACCACTTCAAGCTTTGAAAGTAACTGAGGAGAATGCTGATTTCATCCATTATTCCAATGTCTGACTACCAACTTGGTCTCAATTAAAAAAAAAAATTTTTTTTTCTGGAAATTTCTTTGTGCCTCAGTTTACTCAGTATTTTGTTTATCTGTATAGTCACGGTGACTTAGATTATCCAAAAATCACTTTTCAAAACATCTTAAAATTTAAATGTGATGTTATTGCAACTTTAGTATGACACTTTAAGAGGGACACTGAGATATCTAAAGAAGAAGAAATGGGTGAGGAGACTAGAAATAAGGTATCAGAGAGGCTGAATGAGTTGGGAGAATTCAATTCAGAGACAAGACTTAGAGGGAATATAAATCTGTTCATCCACTCATTCATTCAAGCATTGTTGACCGTCTCCTATGTGCCAAGCATCACACTGGGAATTGGGAATTCAATAATGAATATGCTGTAGTCACTGCCCTCCAAGAGTACAGAATTTACTGGGGGACAGAAGCGACCGTAAGACAATGTGCTAACTGCCACAGTAAAAGCAAGCACCAGGGGACTGGGGAAATTATAGAGTGGGTACCTGGTGTTGACTACGAGGTGGGCAATCACCAGGGATGGTTTCCAAAAGAAGGTAAAACTCTGTTCTTCAAATCGACCAAGGTTGGCCAGACTGAAGGTGAAGAAGGGGAGGAAAAGAGGAGGAAAGCAGGAAGGGCCAGGAGTGAGAGAAAACATGATCCATTGAGGGCTCCATGCATTCCTCAGCAAAGCTGGACTGTCAAGCAGGAAGGGGTCAAGTGGGCAAGGGACTTAAATGTAAGAGCTCATTGCTCACCTGTAGCCAAGGTTACACACTGTCATGAAGGTTTTAAGGAGCAGCAGTCAGCCCTAAAGGGGGAATGATGGGCTCAGAATACATGTTGGCAAGATCACTGTGGCTGCAGCGTGGAGGAGGGACTGCACATGGCAAGACTGTGGCTGTGGCCGTGATCTACAAAGCCCAAACTGCCTTGGCAGCAACGGGGGTATTGGCCAGTGGACAGACTCCAGCATGACAGAAGGCAGGCCTACAGGTGTAGGGACTGACTACATGTGGCTCTGAAGGAGGCCCAGGAGGCAGTGAAAGATGACTGGCAAGTTAGCCACTGGGTGGGTGTGGGAGAATTTGCTGAGACAGGAAACCTACAAGTAGTATGTTTGGATGGAAGACGATGGGAAGAGCTACCTAGAAGAGGGAACAGCCCTGCTCTGAGGGCCAAACGAAATCTTTACCAGTGGGTGCTAAAGGGAGACCCATCTCGGCTCATGACAAAGAATGTTCTAAGACAGAGCTATGTGAAAATGGAAGGGGCTGCCATGGCCAATAAAATGCATTCACGCTGCGAGGGATATTCAGGAAGTGCCTGGATGACCATTTGGCAAGGGCTGGGGAATCAAGCATCGAAACAGAGCTGGATTAGATTGGTGCTTCTCTGACTCACACAGCACAGGCAGAGGGTCTTTTATAAACAGAGCCGGACATCTGATGCTTACCAATGACAATACAAAAACGAAAACTAAAACAGAGGGCCCTGCCGACGTGGCCCATCCTGTCCCCTTCTCTCTGATCACTCCAATTGTCTTCTCCCCTCTCTCCACACTCGCCCAATCAGTACCCCTCCCTGGGTTCCAGCCAGACTGGCCTACTTATGAACACACCGAACAGGCCTTCCACAGACGCTCTCCCCTCCCTGTGAAATGCCCTTTGCTGGCTCTTGATGTGGCTAGGCCCTTCCCATCCTCCAGGCCTCTCAGAATGTCACTCTCCTCCGGAGAGTCTTCCCTGAACATGCTGTCTAAATCTAAACATATTCCTGCCCAGTGCTCTCTCTCTCCAAAACCTGCCTGCTTCCTTCATAACACTAATTATAAAGTGTGATTGTCTGTATTTGTTTGGGTTTTTTTCCCCCTGTATGTCCATTAGATAGCAAGCTCTAGAGGATAAGGACTACATTGTATTTCTTGTGCATAGGACAATACCTACTCAACAGGTGACACTCAATAAATACTTTTGATTAGTTATCAACGTGGGACACAGAACATGGCCAATGCAGGGTGGCATATTAAAATCTATAGCAGGTCTCTTTCAAACTGCATTCCTCCCATGACAGAAGTCACTGCCGGAGGAGACCACCATCACTAGGTAGGAGGCTGTCACATCCCTAAGGAAAGATACTACAACAAAAGGCTGAGAACTACTAAATCAGATAGTCTCCAAAATTCTGTCCAATGTGAAAATTTTATGATACTCCGTGAATATACACTGTAGTTCTTTAAAAACCAAGCTAATTTACTCCTCTTGTTAGAGCCAAATCTCAGAGAACTTGAAAAGTTATCCTGCCCCTTCTCTGCCTTCCCATTTTTTTTCAACTCTGTCTTGCTTTTTATACCATGATGAAATGGAACCCAAAACACCAGAGAAAGTCCTTGTTTTTCCTCAAGGCTCATGGTGGGTCTGTCTGAACAACAACTTTTCTGGGAATAGTGGTAAAATTAAATGCCCAGCCTTCTTTGACCTGAGCATAACAAGTGACCCTCAGCCCCAGGCCTCCACGAAGCTGCAGGTATCGCCTGGCAGGGCCAAGCGCTAGAATGAGAACTAAAGACCTACCCCTTGTGACCACAAGACAGAGGATCCGCTAGTGGATAACGTGGTTGAGTGCATTTTAAGACAGAATGAATTGTTTAAGAAGAAAACACACTTTAAAAGTAGTGTGCTCACAGCAGGAAAGCTGGTAAGTAGATACACTGACACCATAATAAAGCAATCAAGGAAGCGACTTCTGAGGAGGAGACAGGAGGGTAAAAAGAGAGTCAGAAGGAGAGACTTTAAATTACCTACAGTTAAAGACCTCTGGCAAAAGAACCAGGACTCTGGGTTAAGGAGACGGACAGAAGGAAGAGGAGAAACCTAAACCATACCTCAGCCAATAAACAGCTGTGCTATACTGGTGACAGCTCTACACTTAGAAAAGCCTGGGACAGAGTGGAAGGGTCTTCTGGCTCAATGCCGGCTTTCCAGTCACCAGCGTGAACAGGTACACCCAGAGAAATCACCTCCACAGCATCATCCTCGAGTACAGTAATGTGAGGTGCACTCGCTGAATAACTGAGTATATAACCAAAACGACCTAAAACTCTATCAGCTTGAGCAGGTTGCTCCTTCCACTTGAGGACCGTGATGATCGGAAGCAACACTCTGAAAAGGCACTCAAGTCTTTGGTATCCCCACAGCAGTGTAGGGTGCTGTTAGCATGAATGAGTGAAAATTATCTTCCTTCTGCAATAGCTGCAACATTCTGTACGACCAAAGATACAAGAAGAGCAACATGGCTGGTCAGTTTAAGTTCCACCACTTCACTCTCTCCCTGCCTCTTTCTGGTGAAGAGGTCAGTGGACAACAATGCTGCCAAAAGACAGACAATCAAGAAAAAAATGGTAAGCGTTACACAATTTACCCAACCAGATCGTCAAGGCATGGAAGGCACTGAAGTCAAAGGCACTGAATTCTCTGTGAAATTTGAAGACTGAAGGCACACCATTGCACAGACCAAAATTATGAGTTTAAAATGCCTCATTCCATCTTCCTCAGTGAGGTCCTTTCTCTGCAGTCAACACATAGCTACAGTTACCCAACCGGTCAAATTTCTTCTTAGCCACGTACACATTCGTATGGTCTTATAGAAGAGAGGTGTCATCCCATAAACCTCATCCCCACCCCAGCTCTGTAGATAAGCATGCTCATGGGCACACTTCACTTGCTTGCTCTCACCTATTGCTTGGAAGTGAATCCGGGACAGCTGGGCTGCCGTGTTGAGAGGGTCCAGCCCGGGTATTCACCTACAAGGAAAGAAAGAATCTCGATCAGTCTTGTGTTCCGAGGACACAGTTCCAATTAACCTATAATTTGCCACAAATTTCTCATTTCACTATGAAGGTTAATTAGCTTGTTGCTAGACAGACCCACGGTTGGAGTCTACTCGGTATATAGGTTACAGAACGGTACAACCCGTATGTTACATAATATACTTTTCCTGTTGTTATTCAAATACCTAAATGGTGTTGAAAAAAAGGAGAGATAAATGGGAAAATTGCAATTCACTCTCCAGAACTGAATTCAATTCACTGTTTTGTTTCATATACAAAACAATATGTTCAAAAAAGAACATGAAGAATACATCCCGAGGTTAGAAGTGAACCTCACGTTTTCATACCCTTCCAGCTCGAAAACCAAACAGAACACTGCAGAATGTTTCCTATTCACTGAAAAACGAGGTCCAAATAATTAATTATAAAATGCTTGAATCTAATACAATAGCCAGCTTTTCTTTCAAATGTGAAGCTGTAAGCAGAAATCCAGAATTCAAAAGACAAAGAACAATGAAAAGACATCAAATAAATATATGTTTCTAGCATAAATATGTCAAAAAAAGAGGAGGGTATTCTGTGTGCAATATGCTTAGGTGCTTAATTAATCACTGAAATGAAGTCTGTATTTTCACGCAAATAAATCTTTGTGGACACCAGTGCTCAGAATCATCCTGAAGAAACGGATCCACAAAATGATTCAAAATAATTAAAAAAAAATGTGGCCCCCAAAAAGCCTTCTATCCAAATATGTACACATATTGAGCAAATACTACAGATGAATCTCCCTCCACATCCCCTTTGGAAAAAAAAAAAAAAAAAAAAAAGGATCGCTTGTCAGAGCTTGAGAAAGTGCAGTTTTATTTGACATTTCAATAAGTGGAACACAGCATTACAAATCCATCTAACTTTACTGAAACAATTATTGAAATTCGTACCTTCAGGCCATGTATGTTCCGTTCCCCAGGAGGCTTGCAGGCTGAAACAGTAATTGACTAAATTGTAGAACACATCAGGGCCATTTACAAATTTGCTCAAAATGAATCGTTTAAAAAGAAATGAGGGTGACACCAAAATTAGCAGAGAGAAATGATTGAAAAGTGGCTCCCAAGACCCAAAGTGGGAATTATGAACCAAGGTTTTTAACTTGCAGGAGTGAGCATTTATAAATGCAAAGAGCTTTCTGACACCACCTCATATAAATTCCAATTTCTGCTTAAAACATATAAAAATCAAGTTAACTGAGCTAAAATGATTAGATTCCTTTCATAATTCAAATTTCTGCAATCTTTCCTCAACTCCATTACATTGTATATCTGCTATCACTTAAACTACTTTGAAAATAGCTAGGGTTTTTTCTTTGAGGGGGGATGGTGGGAGGTTGGAGAAGGGTCTTTTAATGCCAGAAAGATGTTCAGAGACTCTAAAATGGAATATTCAAGTTTGAATACCAGTTTGCACAGCAATAATTAGTCAAATTTGTTAAAATACAAGGATATCACTAATTTTACTGCATTTTTTTGCAAATCTTGACATCTTCTAATATTTAAGTCTAACGACAGAGCAGTGCCAGGAAAAATATTAATTTCCCGACACCACCAGGATGTACAGGTTAGTACTCTTCCAATTCAGCAAATGCTTCTTCATCAAATGTTAGAAATACAAAAGCGTCCTGCCCATTTTATAGGCTGCTTCCATCTGAAAGCTACGGGTGCCCTACATGTTGTATGTTGAGGGACTGTCAATTTTGATTGATTGTTTGGGAAGGATGAATTTGATTTTTTTTCCTCCTCCCTCAGATGTACATGTATTTCTCCTCTGTTTCTGACAACAAGAAATAAAACTGTTTAATAAGAAGATGTGGGTAATAATTACAAAGCATATCAATTGTTTTAATTGTGTATATTTTTAGTACATTCAAATTTATTATGTTACTCTCCTAGAAAATATATCTAAACCTTAATAAAGAATTTTTATTTTTCTAAAATACATTAAAATTAGGACTCCAAATCTTTTCTCCATAAAATGGAAATTAACTTTTTGAACAAAACAAAAGTCACATACATTTGATGCCTGATCCTCGAGGGAACATTAATACTTCCTAAGACAACACTTCAGAGTATTTCCACTTAAGAACCCAGTACATTCATAAATTTCATTTAATAAGAAAGTGGCTAAGGAATCAGAGACAGGTGTCAATCTTACCTATTACCTAAACATGTGCCTCATTACTCAACTGGCTTCTCAAATCTTCATGACTGGAAATCTAAACAATATTCAAAAAAACCCAGTAACCTCGTATTTCCTAAAGTTATGGAGTCAGAAGTTGCATAAAGCTAGAAAGTTTTCATAGTTATCAATATTTAACATATCTTTTAACTACAGGGAGTATAGCAATGAGCTGGGAGTTACCATCCAAGGCAAATGTCTTACTTGGAATGAGAACACCTGAGGTTAGAACAAAATCGTTTTCTCCTATCTTTCTCACTTGTTCAGTCTAGAGATTCTTTGTAGCATGGGGCTTGACTGAAGAAACTAAGGTCTGGGAGGCCTCTAACCAACTAAGTATTAACCCAGTCAATCTGCCCAGTATGTCTATATCTTAATTGTCTAAGTTTGTGTAATCACATTTACCTATATAAAATATAGGTAAGTCAGAGTAGAGTGCCTGGGTGGCTCGGTCAGTTAAGCATCTGACTCTTGGTTCAGGTCAGGTCATGATCCTGTGGTTTTGTGAGTTCAAGCCCCACACTGGACTCTGTGCTGGCAGCATGGAGCTTGCTCAGGATTCTCTCTCTCCTCTCTGCCCCACCCCCACTCACACTGTCTCTCTCAAAATAAATACATAAGCTTAAAAAAAATAAAAATAAAATATAGGTAAGCAAAAAGCAAGAATACAATAAACAGAGTCGTACAATAACATCCAAGAAACCATAGAGATAAGGAGACTGAATCTCATATTTTAAAAAATTTAAATATGGGGGCACCTGGGTGTAAGTTAAGTGTCTGACTCCCGGTTTCAGCTCAGGTCACAATCTCATGGTTTGTGAGTTCAAGCCCCACATCGGGCTCCATGCTGACACTGTGGAGCCTGCTTGACATTCTCTCTCTCCCGCTCTCTCTGCCCCTCCCCTGCTCACTCTCAGTTGCTCTCTCAAAAATAAATAAATAAACTAAAAAAAAAAATTTAATATGGCCTGGAAGAACTTTATTTAATAATTTATTAGAGCCTAATAGGTCTGTTCTAGGACTACATGCGACAATCATATCTCATATACTGTCTTCTTTTAAGTATCTTCTCCCTACAATGTACTATTCTCTACACTCTTACCACCCCACTGCAGACTGCCTCCAAGCACACTCCATGATTATTTTCATTTATATGCCCTTCCACTTTAAGCAAATTATAATTTAAACAAAATTCTTATTCAAAAGGTATACTAACCACTTAAAGCTGTTGTGGACTCTGAAATTATTTAATCTCTCTGAACCTACATATTCTCATCCATACAATGGAATCAGTAATACCTAACAGACAGAAATGTCAGAAAAATGAGAAATGATAACACTTAAAGGAATATTACTGCCTGAACAGAGCAGATGTCTAAAAAAAGGTTGTCACGCCCATGAGAGATGGCACAATGGTACAGACAAGAAGACTGAAAAGGACTGCTCATGAAAGAAAAGAAAAAAAAAAACTTTGAAAGATTTTGGATGAAGAAGAGTAAATCTTTTATTGGAGGGGGGAAAAAACAACAAAGACCCAGAGCATTGGTATGATTTTCCACGTTACTGTACTAGAGTTTGCTATAACAAAAGAGTTATTATGTCAAGTAGGGAAACAATTAATGGAAATTTTCAGCTGGTAAAGTATTCTTGTGGAGAAACAATTGTGAAACTTGCCCAATTCTCCCATCGTTGAAAATAACAAGAAGCAATCTGCATCCTTGTCACTGGCCTAATGCACAGAAATGGCAACATTCCTTTTTCTTTTCTTTTTTTAATTCATTTTTAGTCTTCAGGCACAACAGAATTGGATTAATCTTAATTTTTGTTTCACAGACACTATCAATGGCCCCATTTTGTTTACTTACTTAGCTCTTTAATGCATTATCATTAATAATGTACTAAGTACTCCCAATCCCACTGCCCACCTTAACACTAGAAAAGCATTACCCTTGAACCCAGACCTTTTTGTGGGCTGGCCACATCAGCTGCCTTTGGAGACTTGATCAGTGTAAATTAGAGGCTACTGGTTAACTGAACCATTCAACTTCAGAGAGTTACAGGTAATGAAAGTCTAGAATGGTTAATTGAAAAACCCATACCATGATTATCTGTACAGTATCAGTTGACAAAGATATTATTTCTTTTTTTTAAATTTTTAATTAAAAAAAATTTTTTTTAATATATGAAATTTATTGTCAAATTGGCTTCCATACAACACCCAGTGCTCATCCCAAAAGATGCCCTCTTCAATACCCATCACCTACCCTCCCCTCCCTCCCACCCCCCATCAACCCTCAGTTTGTTCTCAGTTTTTAAGAGTCTCTTATGCTTTGGCTCTCTCCCTCTCTAACCTCTTTTTTTTTTTTCCTTCCCTTCCCCCATGGGTTTCTGTTAAGTTTCTCAGGATCCACATAAGAGTGAAAACATATGGTATCTGTCTTTCTCTGTATGGCTTATTTCACTTAGCATTAAGTTATTTCTAAAAAAGTTGGAGCATTTCCTTATCTTGCTCCATCAGTTAAAAAAATATGAATTCCAAGTGGGGCAAGGTATCATGCGTGAAAGACTTAATGGTTTACATAACTAAACTGTTCTTTTTTACTATTATTCAAAAATTTTTAAGTTTATTTATTTTGAGAGAGTGCATGCACACGAGCGTGCATGTGTGCAAGTGGGGGAGGGGCAGAGAGGGAAAGAAAGAGAATCCCAAGCAGGCTCCCCACCGTCAGCCCTGAGTCCCATCAATGTGGGGCTCAAACTCATGAACCGTGAGACCCGAGCCAAAGTTGGATGCTCAACCGGCTGAGCCACTGAGGCGCCCCTACTATTTTTCGAATTTTGAGGAAACATTAATATACAGTTGATCAATCATATCAGATAGGCGGCTAGTACTGCCAATCTAAAAGAAAAAAAAGGAATATTAATTGACTTGGTGATTCACCAAAACTTACTCTCATCAGCTAATATTTTTTGGAGACTTGACAATTAAATTCCTATTTATGAAGATTTTCCATTATTTGGAAAATGTCACCCCAAAAAACCAAGGACTAAACATTATCAAAATTTCTCTCCTAAAACCCCACAGTACATCTTCGCTTCTGCACTAGATGAAAGCTTTCTCTTCAACAGCAGCTTTGGCTACCGTCATGAGCCACAATTTATAAATATCCGAAATTAAAGTCATTCATTTGCCTTGGTTTAGAAACCATGTGGACCCCCAAAGAGTTCTTTAAGCGAATGTAAGTATGTACTTCAAAAACAAAAAACAATCTAGTTAGTTTAATTTACTCTAGTAAATTAGATATTTTATCTGCCATAACTATAATATAGCCTGCAATCCCCACGATAATGAATACTTCTTTTGTTTTTTCAAATTAAGAGCTAAACATCATGTTATGTGCATTTAAACCTTTGGAAAACATAACTGTTGATGAAACAGTTTACTGAAATAATCATTGTTGATTAGAATTTGTTCAACATTACCTCTTGGAAATATCTGCAGAGGCTCTATTAACTGTCCATTTACTTGCTGTTCCATTACTGTGGAATAATACTGCAAAGAGATTATAGAAAGAGATTACTCAGTAATGTATGAATACTGGAACAGACACTTATGGGTTGTTTAATTCATAGTACTTTTGTAAATTGCTGGTACATACATATCAGCCTTGAGAATACTTTGTCCTATTTGCACATAAAAATGACTATATTCAGCATTGAAAGTCCAGTATAATGCTATCCTCCACTCTGTCGTTTGTTTTTAAAAGTAAAAATGTTGATTAAGAATTTACTATTTGATTTCAAGAAATATTTTGAAAATGACATGTATTAAAAATGACACAAAAAGCTTTTCAGTGGAAACTTCTCAAATTGCTTCTTGTTCTTTTCTCTGGGTTTTTGCAAAGCAAAATGAAGACACTCCCCACCTAGCCTGGACTTGTGTGCCCGGCAGATCAAACATTATACATATTTGTGTTAAAAATGTACACACGACGGGAATCTAAATCATAGACTGTGGAAAAAGCAAACAAGGTATGACCTACCCAAAGATGACAGGATTAATATGACAGAAAGGTAGCTCAGTTTTAAGCAAACATACCTTTCATGCTTCAGTCTTTTCAACACTTTAGCACAGATCAAATTTCACTTTAAAATTCTGGGCACAAAACATAAAGTTCCAAGTGAAAAAGCTTTCACACTCCTTCATAAACACAAATTCATTCACCAGGTTATATTATGGTCTGATTCCCATTTTCCTTAATTTGCTAATTGGTGAGTGTATGTCCACCGAACTTGGAGACGGCTTCTGTGCCCTCACTTTTACCACGTGACAAATAACAAAGTGGAAAATGTCAGCGATGAAAACAACTGATTTTGTGTTTTGTGGGTTGTCACACACAGCAGAACTCTCCTTTCATTCTTGCCGTTTCTATATTAAAACCACATACACGTTATGTAACTGCCACATTTGGGAGAAATTCTTCCTTGACAATCATTACTTGCTGACATTCCAAAAAAGTCTTCTTTAGAAGACACAGACACACATCTTCCTAGTGCTTTTACGTACGTTAAAATCATTACAAAATCAAGGGTTTTGTTTCTGGTTTTGTTTTTTTACAAAATAAAGGGAATTATGTGATTCTACATCATCTTGGGAATCACAAGTTAACAATCTAAGGCTCTTTGTCCTGAAAACAAACAAGTGAAGTGAATTTTTGATAGCTGTGGGCTGATACAAGTGTATCCTCCTCTCCAAGGGCTTTCAAACTGTAAAGGAAACTGATCCTCTCCTTCTGTGGACGTAGAAGCCTAGATACACACGGCATAAACATGTGTGACACACGCTCTGGAATACATACCAAGGCGAATGTCATTCAGGAGACTATATTCCTTAAAACCACAGAAATAAACCGCTCGCCATTACTCAAACAGTGATGACAAGTAAATGAAATATCAATCATGTAGGCTGTCAACCTTTTGGGACAGCAATAACTGTTAACAAGTAGTCTGGAAAAATTGTCCAAAAATGACTTGTCCTCGGCACACAAGTATTTGAGGTTTCCATGGAAAATTAAGATGCCAGTGGCTATTTGGAACATTGCTCAGGTATTCTTTTTAATGGGAAATTTGCCGGTTATTGATCCACAGCATGTACCCCCTTGGTTCTGGAAGGCTGCAAGCAACTTTCCAATCAGTGGCTGTCAAAAAAATTACTGCCTTTTTATACTGATACAAGACAACAGCAGTGGCAGTGTTCTCCTATAGTTAATGCTTTTCTTTAATTAACTGCTATGTACAATAGGTTAGTAATTTCAGTTACTACTTCACTACAGTCCTAGAGATCAAAACGAATAAAATATCTTTATGCTTTGTCTAACAAATTAATTATAGAGTTGTCTGAAACTGGTGCTTGGGGTCAAGTTTGAAAACAAATAACCTCAAATGTAAAGGGTCAGAACAGGTGCAATGCATTTTTTCCTACTATAAAACCTTGCATGCATGAAATTGACCTGTTTTCCAACTTTATTTATTTGTCTCCTAAAATAAATAAATAAATTTGGTTTCCCTTTCATTTCAGACCTGTGCCAAATCAACTGGCAAACTATACATACGTTTATAACCATTGCACAAATTTTTCGGCCACGTATAATAACCATCCCTTTATGCTACCTTTAACACAGTCACAGTAATGATATTAAGTGTGCCACTTGCCAGTATCTGTAAAGCAAGTAGTTAGCATTTGCTTTTTGTTTTCCACAGTTCTTCCAAATCCAAGGGACATTTTTTTTCCTGCTGAAATACTGGGTTTGATCTCTGTTTGTATTAACAGAGAATCTTGTGATCCATACAGCAAAGTAATTCAGCATCAGAAGCACACCGTAAAGGGTGGTAATTAAACCCATGGCTTGGGCCCACTCCAGACAAGCAACTCTGAGGAGCAGGCCCTGTGAGGGCCACGGTGGGGCTGGCAAAGAGGCACCAGGCCTAAGAGCTCAGGCTGCCGCATACCGAGCGTTCTCGAAGGGACGAAGATATGGCACGGGGCCACGCGTACCTCCCGGCCCAGAGCAGTGCTGACAGGCCGTGTGTGCGCCTGTGCTGCCCAGTGAGACGAGCAAGGCACTTGGGGGACTCACAGGGCCCCGAGGTGGGGAGTGGCCATTCCCCAGCACATAAGCTGGGCAAGGAAATAGTTCCCGCCCCTCGGATTACGAAGATGCTACACAGCCAGAGGAGTGCCAGGAGACTCACTTGAGGGGCAGACGGGCTAGCACTGAAGCTGGGGAGCAAGGGGTTTCCAGATCCAGGCAATCTCTCAGTGTTTTTAGATACTCTCCTTTTAAAGAGAGCCTTTCCAATTTTGTTCTCAATAGTGATAAAATAAGCAATGACTTCTAACAGTCCAAACTAAACTGAAGAAAAAAACCCAAACAAATAAAAAGCTAAATCTTACATGCCAAGACACTTAAAAAAATTTTTTTGTAATGTTTATTTATTTTTGAGAGAGAGACAGTGCAAGTGGAGGAGGGGCAGTGAGAGAGAGGGAGACACAGAATCCGAAGCAGGCTCCTGGCTCTGAGCGGTCAGCACAGAGCCCGACGCAGGGGCTCCAACTCACAAGCTGTGAGATCATGACCTGAACTGAAGTCAGAAGCTTAACCAACTGAGCCACCCAAGTGCCCCTATGCCAAGATACTTAACATGGCTTGGACAGCAAAGTAACAGTGACCATTTTAACATTAATGGGGGCATAATCTGAAGCTATCCAAATAACTTCTTAAACATAATCTTTATAATCCTATCCTGGCTCTTATTATCCCTAACACAGAGCTGCATATAGCAGGTGTTCAATAAATATTTACTGACTGAAATAGGGTCTAATTCTGATTCTGCTACCTAACCCTTGTTTCCTCCAAATGAGAGTAAAGATAGCTGGTCCATCATACAGGGTGGCCGTGAAGTTCCAAATGAAACAGCAGCAAGAGAAATTTCTGAAGGCACTTTGCCAACTGTAATGTATTCTTGGTGTTTGAGAAATTAAAAAGTGAACCTCTTACCATTGAAACAACAGCACTTTCTGAATAGAAGTGTTCCCAGTTAAAAATACAAAAACAGTTTTGTGTAAAAAGTACAAAATACCGTGCTCAGACTGAGTACCTCAGCGGCAGGCATAAAACGTGTTTTCTGCTGGTGTTCCTGGCAGAATCCGTTACGCGCAGTAATTGCAGCAATAATCAATAAGCTAACGGAGTAAAAGATTAATCAGTTTTGTGATTGCTAATGGAATCTCTAGTACCAGACTCAGATTAGTTTGCGTCCCTCTGAGATGCTCCTCAAAATCCTTAAACAATTTTAATAAGGATGTGACAAAGTTTAGCACAGTTATCCAAAAATCTAATTAATTTGAAACAGAGGGCCAGATTCAACGAGGGGATAGCAAGTACAATTCTTGGCTTGTTTTGTTTGCAAGTTTATCAAACAGTGTTCCTGTTTGTTATGAACCTAATTCTAATTCCAACAGCACAATTCAGTCAATAATTACAACATTTTTTGTCTTCATGGAAATCTGTCATATAAAAAACTTGAGTTCCCAAACAGCACCGTTTCATTTTACAAGGCACAAGTTCTCTATTAAAAGAGAGACAGAGACATAGGGAGATACGCACACATACACAACCACTTATAGACCACCTACTATGTACTAGGCTCAACACTAGCTATTTCTGTTTATTCATTTAATTTCTCACAACCCTATCCTATTCTGCGAGTATCGTTCATAGATGAAACAAAAGGTTTATCAGTGAACAACAGCAACAAAAATACTTCTTTCGTGTACTCAGAACATAAAATGTACGTTTACTATTTAAGAGTCCAAAGGTAAGTTACCTCTTATTTCTCATACCTGAAAACATTTAAAGAAATTGGGTTATTGGGCAGACTGCTGAGCTGGTGGGGAGAGTGGCTTCTTTAGTTACACCCTGTTTGGGTTCAGCCATGTCACCGATCTTTTCACACACTGGGGACACATGGTACCGCGCTGACGGGTGACCTCTCCCTCCCTCCCCAGCACCCCCTCTGGTTTTCCTCCTCCCTCTCTGCCCACTCAACTCAGTCTCCGGTAAGTGGTTCTTTCTCCTCCCCTCCTTTAAATGTTGGAGCTCCCCATGGTTTTTCATCAACCTTCTCTTCTTATTTTATACTCTCCTTGAGTTAACTTCAGCCACTTCAAAGGTTTCAATTACCAGAGGACTCATTGAGACTAATTAGGAGCTGATGAATCACAAATCTTTATTTCCAGCCCAAATCTCTCTCCTAAGATTCGGAACATACCAAACTGGTTATCCAGAGGCCTCTCAAATTCAACAGGTCTCTACCTTTCACACCCTCCCTCGTGCCCTAGACCCATCTTCCACCACCTGGGCTCCCTGTCTCGGTCAATGACATCACAATGACCTAGTTTCCCAAGCCAGATAGCTGCAGGTAAACCAGACCACCTCTCTTTCCTTCTTCCCCATACTTAATCAACACCAGTTTTATTAACTCTACATCTTCCTAGCTTCTCAATTCCCCAAGGTTGGGCCCTCCATAGTCTAGCCCACCTTCTTTCCCAATCTCATGTCATACCCTTCCTGCCTCCCTGTCTGTTCTACACTGAATCCCAGGTAGCTCCTCCTGAATGCACCAGCTGCTCTTACACCTAAGCCTTTGACACACTGTTCTCTCTTCCCTGTCCCTTTGTCCCAGCTTACTCCATCCAGACACCACCTTCTTCAGGAAGCCTCCTCTGTCCCCAAAGCTACACCAGGTGCTCCTTCTTGTGCTCACAGAGCGCCTAACACTTAAGCATATTAGAGCACTTATCACTCTCCCTGGCAATTATGAGTTTTCATATCCTCCCACATTGAACACTGTTGGCTTTTTTTGTTAATCTCCCTGAATGGACCATGGGCTCCTTGAAGGAATGAACTATATGTTCACTGTACCTGCACCACCTAGCATAGCACTTGGCCACATAGCTGCTATCCCATAAGTATTTATAGTATAAAACTGGCTGTACAGGGGCGCCTGGGTGGCTCAGTCGGTTGAGCAGCCGACTTCGGCTCAGGTCATGATCTCGCGGCGCCTGAGTTTGAGCCCCGCGTCAGGCTCTGTGCTGACCGCTCAGAGCCTGGAGCCTGTTTCGGATTCTGTGTCTCCCTCTCTCTCTGATCCTCCCCCCTTCATGCTCTGTCTCTCTCTGTCTCAAAAATAAATAAACGTTAAAAAAAATTTTTTTTTTAAAAACTGGCTGTACAAATAAGTGAGCAAATCAGTGAGTGATCTCAGGTCCTAGCTCTACGTTTACTGGTTGTGTGACCTTAAGAAAGGCACCCACTATGTGCGTCAGTAGCCTCAGCTATAAAAATAGGGACAATACCTGCCTTGCTCACCTCGTAAAGGTATTAAGAAGATCAAATCAAAGGAAGCAGTATATGGGAAACCTTCTATAAAGTACTTGAAAAGAATCTTGAAATAGGGCACAGGGCTATGAGTCTCCCACTTCCAGGCAACAGTACATAGAAGAGAAGCGTCCATAACAATAGGGTAACATAGAAACCCCTAAACAAGATCACTGTTAGACCAAGTACAGAGGTAGATTTAACTAACTGCTTATCAAGGCTGAGTCAGTGCCCCTCCCTTTCCCTCCATTACTACAGTACTATAAATAATAAAATAATTAAAAGGGTATTATAAAGAATCATGTCTATTTTTCTTCTGGAAGTTAATCACGGGCAGGGGCCCTGTCTTGTGTATTTTAGTGTCTTGTAATACCTCTTGTATCTTGCAGAGGTATTAAACTGGAGTCTATATGGGCCTTAGGAGAGCCTTCAAATTCCTAAAATTATATGTGAAACACTGCATTGTGTCAATTTTCTGGGAAGAGAATAAACAACTTCCCTCACATTTTCAAATAGGCCTGTGTCCCTAAAAACCTAAGAAGTGACGCTGTACAGTGCCCAGCACTGTGCCTCACACATAAGAGTGCTCCACAAACGTTTACGGGAAGGAGGCAGACGGGAGCTGATAGAGACGTGGCAGCTAGTTTCATTGCTCATACCTCCTAACTTACACGGTGGCAAGTCTTAGATATCAAATCGCATCAAATCAGGTTTATACATTATTCTTCTATACACGTGACAGAACAGTTTCCTAAACCTCTCCTTAACATACCTTCTAACAGTACAGTGTTTCAACCTATGAGGAATAAGTATGCTGGTTTTTTCCTACTAATGATAAAATTTTCACATTCCTGTTCAGTCAATACTGCAAGCATACCCCATTATAGGTAGCTCAGTCAGTAATTACAGCAATAATCAATAAACTAACCAACTATTTGCAGTCCATAGTTAATTTATTAGTTTTCCCAGTGAAGAGCCCAACAACCTGAACTCTGTTAAATGGATACAAATTCAATTAGAACACTACTTAGTGCGTCCTCAGTTACACTTTCTTTTGGTTATTTCTTATACTTTACATTGAGAGGCTTTCCTTCTATGGACGCTGACCTCTTAAGAAGCACACAATTGCTCCAGCAGTCAAAAATAACATATAAAACTAATCTATGTTGAATACCAAATCAATAACTGCATTTACGGATCTGGCTTCAGATCCCCCCACTTCTCAATAGCTCACTGCCCCTGCCTTGAGGTACTACAACGTACACACGCTCTTCCTCGGACTCTAGACCAAGGGTCCCCACATGGTCACGGACAGATTAGATGATGAGAAAGAAAATCACAATGAAAAGTCTTACAGTGAAAAGGTCAACAGGGAACAACTCTGGGTCCTATTTATAGGCTAATGTTATTGGACGGATGCATTTATTAATGATTTGGAAGTGAAAAAGACAGTAAGTTGGCCACACTTAATGATAACACTGTTTGTTTTGAATAGTAAAACCGTAAAGGACATTAGGGAGCCCCAGATGGTCTTAACAGAGGTTTGGATAGACGATGGCAGATGAACTTCAACTTGGCTAAGTTTGAGGTAATGTGTGTTGGCAGAAGGAGTTTAAATTTGTATTCAGCAATGGGTCCAAAACTTGTAGGAACCTCCTGGATGGAGCTTTCAGAGTCATCCACAAGGTTAGCATGGGGCAGTGTCTACACTAACCTTTCATCTGATTTCTAGGCTGCAGCAATTCTGCTGCACTTCTAAAGAAGAAGTTTAAATACCGTAGTCCCCCCTTATCTGTGGTTTCACTTTCCATGGTTTCAGTTACCTGTGGTCAAAGTCCGGAAACAGTCCGGAAACAAATGATCCTCTTTCTGACATACTGTCAGAAGGTCAATAGTAACCCAACACTAGGTCACAACGCCTACGTCATTCACCTCACTTCATCCCATCATGTAGGCATTTTATCAACTCTTGGCATCACAAGAAGTGTGAGTATAGTACAATCAGGTATTTTGAGAGAGAGAGACCACGTTCACATAACTTTCACTGTAGTATATTGTTGTAACTGTTCTATTTTATTATTAGTTATTGTTGTGAATCACCTGCTGTGCCTAATTTTAAATGAAACTTTACCACAGATATGTATGTATAGAAAAGACATGGTATATATAGGGCTTGGTACTATCCACAGTCACAGGCCTGCATGGGGTGGGGGGGAGGGGATCCTGGATCTTATCCCCCACAGATAAGGGAATCTACAACTTAAAACAGGATCATCAGGGGCGCCTGGGTGGCTCAGTCGGTTGAGCATCCGACTTCAGCTCAGGTCATGATCTCACGGTTTGTGAGTTCAAGCCCCGTGTCGGGCTCTGTGCTGACAGCTCAGAGCCTGGAGCCTGCTTCAGATTCTGTGTCCCCCTTTCTCTCCGCCCCACTCCTGCTCGTGCTCTGTCTTTCGAAAATGAATAAACATAAAAAAAAAAAAATTTTAAACAGAATCATCAGGCCATGCAGGGAGCAGGCCAAATGTGACATTCTCTCACACTTTATTTAGCCATCCATTTCCAAGAATGCTTGATAAAGATCCAGCCTACTGCTCAACTTCTATTACTTTTTTAAAGTTCATTTATTTTAAAAGAGAGAGAGAGACAGACAGACAGCACACGAGGTGAGGAGGGGCAGAGAGAGGGGAGAGAGAGAATCCCAACCAGGCTCCGCACTGTCAGCACAGAGCCCGGCATGGGACCCAACCTCACGAACCATGAGATCATGACCTGAGCCAAAACTAAGAGTTGGACACTTAACCTACTGAGCCACCCAGGTGCCCCTCAACTTCCATTAAAAAATGAATCAATAGGGGCGCCTGACTGTCTAAGTCTGTTAAGCACCCGACTCTTGATTTCAGCTCAGGTCATGATCTCACAGTCATGAGATTGAGCTCCGCATCGGGGGGGGTCCTCCCTCTCCTTCTACACTTCCCCCACTTGTGCACTCGTGTGTGTGCTCGCTCTCCCTCTTTCAAAAAAAAAAAAAAAAAGAATAAATAAAAAGGCAGGTGGGAATGAGTAAAGAACATATAATAAGTAACAGTAACAGAGAAACATAGAAAGAAGCAACTTGTTTTGAAATTTTCTATTACTTAAATTTATACCTTTTTGGACATATTGCCTAGATTGATAATTTATTGAATCTCTCTAACCCTACTGTGTTGTAGCATATTTACATTGATGTTTCAGATATGTGTAGAAAATATCCCTCTTGTTTCCCGTAAGAATGGCCCTAAGAGAACAGAGGTTCCTTAAGAGCTGCCAACAAGGGCCTAGTCAACTGGGTATGCCCCAAGGCAGTCCGACTGCTAGAGGTCCATCATTCCCCTGCAGCCCACATCTCCTTTGAAGACAAGCTCCAAGCCAGAGCCCCCCCAAGGGACTAACTGAGGTATCGCACGGCTCTACTGCCTCGCGCCAACTGCCTGGACACGGGACCCCAGAGGAACCAGACAGCCCATAGCCTACGCTGAGCCCTCCACGGAGATGAACTAAAGCCATGCTAATGACAAAACACTGGTGGTCCAAAGCACCCCAGAGTGCCCTGGTGGCACGCCCGCTGAGGCCTGCTTGTGCTGGCTGGAGATTTCCTTTGCTTCCAGAGCCACATAAGCCCCTTGTTCTCATGAAAACTCCAGTATGCTTCTGTTCCTCACAAGCAAAGATGCCCCAAGATATTTCACAACAGGGGCTAACAGAGCTAAATAAGCAGCTACCACATATTTGTCACTATTTCACAGGCATCCACATGTCCCAAGCAACACAGAGAAGGGAGTTAAAATAATCTGCCTCTGAACAAAAGTTTTATTCTTTGACTAGGATGAGAAAACAAGATATTATACAGCTTAGAGAATGTTGTTTTTAAAAAAAAAATTTTTTTTAACGTTTATTTATTTTTGAGACAGAGCATGAACGGGGGAGGGTCAGAGAGAGAGGGAGACACAGAATCTGAAACAGGCTCCAGGCTCTGAGCAGTCAGCACAGAGCCCGACGCGGGGCTCGCACTCACATACCGCGAGATCGTGACCTGAGCCAAAGTCGGACACTCAACCGACTGAGCCACCCAGGCACCCCGAGAATGTCATTTTTTAAGTTAAGAAAAAAAGAGTAATTTCCAAAACTATGTATTTATTTCCTTTGGTTCAGCTCGCTCACTGTTTGTACCACTTCCCCACCCTCCCAGGAGAACACACTGCACGACCGTTGTGTGGGTGAGCCACACTTGTAGGGAGCCAGCCACTCACTGAAGACTGAGCTGATTTTGCTGGTACAAAGTTCAAAGCAGAGCCTACTTAACATGGAGCATATTGAAATGCACCAGGTGGAAAATGAGCTTCCAACCTCTTGGTCTTTGAAGAAAACTTCCCAACAGCAAAGGCCCTGATGCTGTTAAATGTTCAACTCCTAAGTGGGCAACAAATTTTGTGGTAAAACTCAGCCTATAGATAAGGACGAAATCTTTAAAATTTCAAAAGCCCACAAAGTATTTTCTACATTCCTATTCAAACTCAGGCACACTAACATTCCAGTAAACAGCATTCTTTTTTGATATCAGGAAAAAAGAAGTATTTTATTTTATTTTTTTTAATTTTTTTTTCAACGTTTATTTATTTTTGGGACAGAGAGAGACAGAGCATGAACGGGGGAGGGGCAGAGAGAGAGGGAGACACAGAATCGGAAACAGGCTCCAGGCTCCGAGCCATCAGCCCAGAGCCCGACGCGGGGCTCGAACTCACGGACCACGAGATCGTGACCTGGCTGAAGTCGGACGCTTAACCGACTGCGCCACCCAGGCGCCCAAAAAGAAGTATTTTAAAGCTTCCTCAGCAGGACCTCAGTAGACGCCAAAACAAAAACATCATTTCAAACCACCAGGAGTAAAGACACTGAGAGTCTTCCCATTCACTGGCAACTTGACCTCCAACTGAATCTGACCTCTGTGGGCCTCATTTCCCTTATCTACAAAATGAAGCAGTTGGACAAGACTTCTAAGGCTCCCTTCCTTCCAACTCTATTTGGGTAACTGCATGATTTTAGAGGCAATCTCCAAATCATATATACTTGGATAAAGCTAATCATATCCCAATTTACAAGGTGCTACAGAGGTCAAGGAGTATTTTCCCTCATGGTACCCAACATCTAAAAAGGTACACTATGGTCAAGTATACCAAAGGGAATACTTACACTCCACTAAAACACAAGGTCTCTGCATAATGGGAGGCATTACAGTTAAACTTGTCCCATACTCTTCTGGCAACGCGGAAAAATGGTATAAAGAGAGAGAATGGGCAAAATGAAGAAAATTACTCTTGTTAATACTGTGCTCCACTCATACAAGCCTCTCGGTATCGAGAGAACTGGGTGTAATAAATCCTGTACCAGACACAGGATTTAGCAGAAACAAGTATGAATCCATTTACAAACGCAAGATGTACTGCTGGGTTTCTTAATGAAAGGTCACCCAAAAGCAGAGGTTAACTTTAAAATAACCCCCTCCTATAACCAGGTCTCAGTGATAGATAAAGCTTCACATGAATCAATAAACAAGCCCCAGCACTGTTGTTTGATGCTGAAAGGAAATGAAGCCAGCTCTGCCAGACAACGGATACAAAAAGACGGAAGGAGAGAAGCAACATTCCGTCTTTAATCTTCCCAGAAAATGAGAGGGGGGAACAAGAACATCAACAACAACAACAACAACAACAACAGTAAACCATAGTAAGGGAATATTTAACAAGGTCCTTTAAATAATTGGCAATGATCAGGTATTTAGTTTTCAGAATATGCAGGTTGGGTGTACTTTTTTCCTAATAAAGCATTTCAGATTCTAATTAAAAAAATACTTTATGGAGGAATTAAAAAGATACAATAGTGTCAGAGGAAAAGCCATGATCCCAGAAGTGGAATATTCTAACAACATAACTTACAAGAAACTACGCTATAAAAACAGATTGTTGATTAACACAAACTCATAACAAAACGCAGAGAGCGATCACAATGGTGCTGTAATAACACTTGGCTGCTGGATTCTCTCAATACATTAAATATCTCCTTGGAGACCAAATTACTTTACATTTTCTTAAAAGACAATTTATTATAGCTTTGTTTTCTTCTCATTATCTCTTAAAAATATATCTAATGAAGAAAAGAATACAACTTCTAAATAACTTACATAAAACGGTACTAATGTGTGACAACAGACTTGGGTTTAATATGTTGGTTATTATTTAACAGCACACGACAACTTATTGTCATGACAAATCCTTACCACGATGCGATACTCTGTGTCACATGTATCAAAAACCACTGTATGCCATTATTATGGCACACATAAAATTAACAGCCTAAGGCTGCTAGCAATTTAAATAATTGATAAGTTTTCAATTAAAAAGGCAACATTTTCAGGTCTAATACGAAAATCTATTTAAATTACTGATAAAAACTTATGCTTCTGTTGGCCCAAAGCCAGAAAATGCCTGCATTCAAGGGAGAAGAAAGTAATTTTGCAAGTTCCAACCCAGACATTGCAAATTTTCTTTTTAATTCTATTCAGAGATCCAAGCTGTTTATTCATTTACCCTTTGTAATCAGTGAAAAAGAATGATTAAGGGATTTCTGGTAAACGTGTCTCTACTTTTGTTTTCCCTCTATGGATTTTAAAGAAATACTAAGGGGACTGAAAATTTATTAAATTTGACAAGAAAAACTAAGCTGCGCTTTACAGTAAATATGTGCTCATCTCTCAGTATCTCCCCTATGCCACCACCCAGATCCTGGATTCAAAAATTTTTTCAGGGTCAAAATGGACCGAAAGAGTAGAGACCATGCAAGTTTTTCCTCACAGATCAGAGACTGAGGACTATCAACCAAAATCTTTTTGTCTTTTTTAATTTTTTAAATGTTTATATAGCTTTGAGAGAGAGAGAGAGAGAGAGAGAGAGAGAG